>NC_072790.1:229734289-230037320 GCF_028583425.1 Eublepharis macularius | reverse complement strand
GGAAATCCCAGCAAGGGGCTTTCAAGGCAAATAAGGTGCACAGCCATTGCCTTCCTCTGCAGAGTCATCCTCAGCAGCCCTCCATCCAAATATTGACCCTGTTTAGCTCCCCTCTCCCTGCTTTACTTAGCAGGCAATTATTTGAACAATTAATTCAGTCACATACAAATCAGTCATAAATAAATGCATTAAAGAAAATCCAACCAGTGAGTATCATTAGTAACATTATTGTATGTATTGCAAAACTCAATGCAAACGTGTCCAGCAGGCACTTGAGTTGTTCAGTGCCAAACCAGACCTGGTGATCAGTTCATCTAATCGCCACCACAGTCGAGCATGGCATGTTTGACGTTAACCACAGAATTCATGGCATCTCTATCTAGAGGCAGTAAATCCAAGTACCAGACAATAGAGAAGCCCATCAGAAAAGGCCATTATCTTCATGGTCAATTTGTGGACTACCCAGAGGCATCTGGGAACTGGATGACAGACTAGATGGCTCACCAGTCCTATCCAGTGAGATAATTCCTATGCCTTTATTAGCTGTGATAGGTGAACAGAACTTCCATGTTTAGAGGCACTGTGCCTCAGAATACCACCTGTTGCTGGGTTTTTTTCTGGGAAAAGAGGTGGTGGAACTCAGTGGGTTGCCCTCAGGGAAAATGGTCAGAGGGCAATCTAAACTCCCCTCTGTCTGGAGATCAGGGGGCAGGGCCACCAGCCATGTGACCATTTTCAAGAGGTTCTGGAACTCCATTCCACCGCATTCCAGATGGAAAAAAGCCCTGGGTGGAACTCTCAAGAGGAAAATGAGGAAGAAAACATGGGATTCTTTGAAATATTATTTTCAAGCACTATTGCCGAGTATTTTCAAGAGGTGCCGGAACTCCATTCCCCCGCGTTCCCCCTGAAAAAAAGCCCTGCAACTGGGGAGAGATGTTGCCTTCAGGCCTTGCTTGTGGGTTTCTCAGAGAACCTGTTTGGCTGCTTTCGGAAACAGGATGCACGACTAGATGGACCATGGTCTGCTCCCATAAGGCAGTACATTGACTTTTAAACAAACATGTATAAAAGGAAGTCAACGGATATATAACATGTATCAATGTATAAGACAATACTTTTTAGGAAAGATAAATAAACAGCAGTTATTAGCCACAATAGCTAAAAGGGACCTTTATGTTCAGCAGGATGCTGAGACCATAGAAGTCTTCACGCCTGGTTTGTGAATCCCTTAGGAACATTTGGCTGACTACTGTTGGATGCCAAGCCAGCTGGAGCTTTGATCCAAATTCCAGCCGCTAGGATTGTTACTTAGTGATGAAAGCTAAATGGGACCTTCACGTCCCGAGGCAGTCTGACTTAAAAGTATCAGATGCCGTTGCATGTTTTGACCCCATTTTGGAGCCTGGCCATGCAATGTTGGAAACTGAATGTCGGATTAGATTCGACTCGGATGCAGTGGTGCGGTTCTTACGCTCCAGTGTTCTGCCCCCCCCCCCCCGCACCCAAGGTTGTCTTTGCAATTTTTTCTTCCTTCCTTCCCCCTTGTTCTCAGGCTTGAATTTGACACTGACCGCAGCCCTGACCTCAACAAAGACGTCTATCTGCAGGACATCCACTGCGTGAGCTCCCTGTGCAAGGCCTATTTCCGGGAGCTGCCCAATCCCCTCCTCACGTACCAGCTGTATGACAAGTTTGCGGTAGGTGTGGCAGACTGGGTAGTCTTCATACTGATAAGTACTCCCCTGCCCAGAGCTGGCCCACCCATTAGGCAGACCTAGGCAATCGCATAGGGAGCAGGGTGCCAAAAAGGGCTCAGGCAGGTCCCGGCCCCAGCCCCGGAGCATGGCAACCAGCGGGAGGGCTGGGAAGGGTCAAGAGAACATACTGTGTGACATCAGCAATGTCGCTGACATTGAGGCATAACTTTGGTTGCTGTGTTTAAGCAGCAGCGGCCAGCGGGGTTTGCAAGCAGGAGGCGGCACAGGTGCGGCACACAATCAGTGTTGGCATCGGAGGCCAGAGCATGCTGTCCTGTATAAATGAAGTAAAAAAATAAATACAATAAATAATTTAAGAGCCAGTTAACAATATAGGAACTAGTGGCGTTTAGGTATTTCAACTCCCGTGAAATGGATTCTTCTGTCATTAAACTTGGGGAATGTAAGGGTAGCTGTGTGTGTGAAACCAGCTGTTTCAAATGGAAGTGTCTGCTGTGGAATGGAATAATAAAGAGTCCAGTAGCACCTTTAAGACTAGCCAACTTTACTATACCATAGGTTTTCGAGAACTACAGTTCTCTTTGTGAGATGCATGGAGGTTATGAAGAGACTGGCTAGATATATATAGGTGGTGAGGGGAGAGGGGAGTAGATGCAAATCAGTTTGCTTCTGATAGTGAGATCAGTTTGCTTCTGATAATGAAATCAGTTACTTCTGATAATGAGATAACCATTCATAGTGTCTATTCAAACCAAGTCTGACTGAGTCAAATTTACATATGAATTCCAATTCAGCAGCTTCCTGTTGGATCTGCTTCCATTCCAGCTGTGGAATGGAAGCAGATCTAATTGAAATTTTGCTTAATTTATACCCTGCGTTCCTCTCCAGTGGGGACCCGCAGTGGCTTCCGTCCACTACAACACTGTACTGTACCGCACTCGCCCTGTTCACAAGATACAGTGAATGCATGTACAATTGGTGAAATCATACACTTGATTTTTCTCTATACTTGTGTTGAATACGTCTCATGTTACATTGAATGCATGTATAGCTGAACATGTAATTGAAAACCCACATTTATCCAGGCACTTGTCCACAGTTTCATTTGTAAAGTAAATGAGAGTTGGCTTTTTCTTACAACAGATGTGTGCACACATGTGCCGAAACTTCACAGAATATCCAATGCTTTTTGATTCCAAAATCAGACTTTTCACAGCTACAGTGGGAAGCAGGGGTGGGAACAGTGTAAAGCTGAGCAAATAAAATCATGAGTTGAGTGTCTCCTCCTTGCTTCACCCAGGATGCTGTGGCCATTCAGCTGGAAGAGGAACGACTGGTAAAGATCAAGGAAGTGCTAAAGGAACTCCCGTTGCAACACTACAGGTACTTGCAAGGGACAACAATCCTCTGACAGTTTCTAGTAATTTGCGAATTCTGGCTTGGCTTGGGTTGTGCCTCCTTTCATAGTCCCAAGGGTTCCTTTTGTCGATTGACTTGTGTGTCCTCCTCAGTCATAATATGCAGAAAGTCTAAAGATGATCTTAAATAGTACATCAAAGTGAACAGTGCAAGACAATGGAAGGAACAATGGGGCATGTAGTGCAATGGTCTCAGAAGATCCAGGGTTCAAGTCCTGGGGTCACCATCTGGGAGAATCTCTATAGCAGGGCTAGGAAAGAGATATTCCAGCCAGAGAGGTTTTCCCGAGTTGGGGCACACTTTTTGCGAGAAGCCAGAGCTCAGCAGTAAAATGTGTTTTGCATATGCAAAGTCCCTGGTCCAGTTCCAAGATCTCCTGTTAGAGGATCTCAGGTAGCTTGGAAAGACCATTGCTTGGGGTTCTTGGAGAACTGCTGCTAGAGAATACTGCATAGAGAGAAGACTAGTAGGTTGACTCATAAGAAGATAGGTTCATAGGTTCATATGGGCGTGTCACATGGGGCACAGGTGGGCAGTTCCTAAGAATTCAAGGTATGATGTGATCATGTCAGCCTACAGATGGGACTGTACTGGCAAGTTCTCCTCTGGAAATGGTGATGGTATCTTCAAATACAGTTAAGGAAGCTTTCACTACTTTCCCTTCCGCCTCATTCCTCCCCCGGGCCTCTTTCCTGTTTTCCTCTCTAATCTGTGGCTGTTATTGCGACCCAGAGGATACCGTTTGTGTGCGTGAGAGAGATCATTTAAGACATTATTATTTGAGGTGTGGCCATAGCTGAGCAAAGGATCTCCAAAAGCAAAGTTGGGAAAGGCTGTCGGTTGACTCCCAAAGCCATAAGCAGAATACTAAAGGTCTGGATCCCGCCAATCTGCTCAGAGGGAGTGAAGCTCTCCTCAAGCCAAAGGAACCTTCCCCTGATGCCAGATGCAACCAGGGCTTTTTTTCAGCAGGAACGCGGTGGAACGGAGTTCTGGAACCTCTTGAAAATGGTCACATGGCTAGTGGTCCCATCCCCTGATCTCCAGACAGAGGGGAGTTTAGATTGCCGCTGGAGTGAAGGGCACTCCCCTCTGTCTGGAGATCAGGGGGCGGGGCCACCGGCCATGTGACCATTTCCCCCGAGGGCAACCTACTGAGTTCCACCACCTCTTTTCCCAGAAAAAAAGCCCTGGATGCAACTATGAAGCAACTTCTATTCATTTAATTGATACGGCGCTTCATGTTTAAATGATAAGGAGGACTTCATATCTGATGTATTCATTGTCGTTCGCTAACAGTGGAATTATTACTATTGTAGATTGTAAAATAAATTATAATTTCATAAATGATCATTATTCAGTAGCTCCTTACGTTAATTTTAATGACTAAGTATGGGACCCATCGGTAGGCTCGTAATCTAAAAATACTCCCAGGAAATAGGGGACGAAGACATTAAAAATGGGACAGGGGAAATAGAAAAAGAGTTCTGTCCATGCTGATTTCGGGCATGGATCTTGTGCCCCTTAAGATGGTGGAGCTGCAGTTCTAGCCCAGTTGATCCTTACATACCTTCATAAGATTTTTTTTCTTTTCCTTGTTCCCCTTTGTTTTGGTGGTCTGCCACTAGGACCCTGGAGTTCCTGATGAGGCATCTGGTCCGCATAGCATCCTTCAGCTCCCAGACCAACATGCATGTGAGAAACCTGGCAATCGTCTGGGCTCCCAACCTGCTAAGGTGAAGTCTTATTCTGCCAGGGAACCTGAATTCCCTAGACCCAAGTCTTTAAAGCAAACTTCTAGTTTGGTCTTGTTGTGAGTACACTATGACTTTAAGTGGGTGGTACTTAACAGAGAGCTTTGCAAGAAGGAACTGAGATATCTGGCTAGGTTAGCAACTTTCTTGTTCTCTTTCTAATATTGCTTTCTAAATTATGTAAATTGTTCATAAATTTCATCTTATGTTGAACTGCATCCTGGGGCCGGAAAATTATACATAAAGCATGATACACCTGTTACTGTGTTAAATGGGCTTGGACTGGGGTTAACTCTGCATAGGACCACACTGTGAGACATCGAGTACTGGAAACCATCAAGCACAGTTGTGTTGCCAAGGGGCAACACAAAGTTTACAGAAATCTTATATACAAAAGAGTCACTGCAAGAGAAGTGTACACACACATGTCCCTTCAGCTGCTTGGAATCCCTGAAAAATAGGAGCAGACAGGACTCCCCCTCTGGCAAAATGCACAGCACTGCACTGCAACAGCCATCTCGACTGAGATTCAATTGTTGAGGTGGTTGCATGGGAGTTACATAGGTTTTAGGATACTTCGTTTTCACCTGTGTGTGCGCTTACTCCTAACTGGCCATGAAGGGGGAGTAATACGTCCAAGGCCAGCTGATGACGAGCGGTGAGCTGGCAAGTATCCAATATAAGGAGCGTTACTTACTATCCTCCCTCAAACCCCCATAAATACACAAATTGGTCGCTGCCATTGGGGGTAGCAACAAGACTGACCAATCACCGTGCTAGATTCCAACTACCAGAGCTCTAAGTGGCTTAGAGAAGACTTGTTTGTATTTGTCTGCACCCTAATGATCACCGATTATGCCAGCAATCTCGGTGGCGTGTTCAGTGCTCAAAGACATTCCATTTTTTGTAAGACGAACAACGCTCCTAGTGAGTTTAAATACAAATAAACATCTTTGTTGCCAACATACGCTACATAAAACTTAACAAATCACAAATATCCATAATATGTTTGGAGTTGGTTTAGCGGGAATTCCAACATTTTAAAATTTTTCCTTTCTCCCGTTAGATTCACAAAATGTTTAGGGGTACGCGTACCCCTGCGTACCCCCAGAAAAAAGCACTGGTTGTTGTTATTGTCCATTGTGATCTGTCATGAACACTCTTCTCTGCCACTAACCCTATATTTGTATATTACTATGTATATTACTATATATATTATTATATTTGTATATTACTATGTAATGCTCTTGCTCTTTTCTGCTATGTAACAAATCATAAAAAGCAAAAGAATATATCTTATTTGTAACGTTTTCACTCCAGTACATAATTAAAATTGCTCAGGGCTCACAAAACTGGCCTGTACACTGTGAACTATTTCTGTGCATATTTTGGTGATATGTTAATTTAATTCAGGGGTCAGTCTGTGGCTCAAGTTCTGACATAGGATATTGTGTGCAACCACAAAACAGCTGTTGCAGGAGGTGGAGCCCCCTACAAAACAGTTGCCACAGGAGGCAGAGCAAGCCACAAAATGGCTGCCGTGGGACACACACCCAGAGAAAATCCAACTGCAGGCAGAAAGAGGACTAATTTTAAAAATACATTGGGAAAGCAGAATGAGATAGAGAATAAAACCAACACTTTGGCAGCAGTTACCATTGAAGCAAAATAATTTTAATCTGCACAGCCAATCAGATGGTCATTTAGACTCCCACCCACTTCCTGAAAACACATGTTGGACACCAAGTAAGGTGTCAGTGGGTGTCATGGCACCCAAAAGCACAACGTTGGGGACCTGTGATTTAGTTAACAGGGCTACATTCTAGGTAAGATTAAACTAATCTTTTTTAGAAGGGGATGCTTCCCTCCCAGTATGCCACAGTAACCATTTCAGCATCTGTTTGAAGAATGAAATGAGCCAAGCGCAACAGAGACTCATCCAGAGTTGCAACATTTGCTCCTGACCTCCCTGTCCCTCTCTTCTCAGGTCCAAGGACATTGAGGCATCTGGTTTTAATGGCACAGCAGCTTTCATGGAGGTCCGCATCCAGTCCATCGTGGTGGAGTTTATCCTCACCCACGTGGAGCAGCTTTTTGGAGATGCTCCTCTCTGTGGTTGGTCCTTTTCTGCATTTTACTTTCTGCTTTCAGCTATAGAGAGCGTCCACGTTTCAGTTTCTCAGATCTGAGAGGCCTAATTTGCACAGCTTACGCTGAGGATCCATTCTGCTACCAACAGAATAACCTCAGTTTAGGGAACCATATCCTAAAGAGACTTTTCCTTCAGGAGCACCATGGGAGAGTTCTTTGCACCATGAGCGAGCTCTGCTGTTGGGGGAAGAGATCACATCATTGCAGAAAGTTCTTGGTGGGCTGTCACCCTGGAGGCCACCAGTGGCCAGGAAGAGCCACAGCCGAACCCCAGTTGCTCTACTGGTGCTACTGGAGTCAATTGGCTCAGATGCCAACAGCAACAAAGACAGTTTCAGCTTACCAATTGCCTTCTCCTATGCCAGCACCAGAGGCAATGGGTGAGACAACGCCAATTAGTGGTATGGCTGCATCTGACCTCATTGGCCCTCGTGGTATTGACTGACAGCATGCTCAGCTTGGCTTGTCCTAGGTTATCTAAATATCCCAACCGCCCCCTCCCCCATATTGTTGGCTTATTATGCGATTCATGCATATTAAATTGCTGCAATTGTTTGCAAAAAGTGGCAGATCAGTCACAGCATGGGTAAAGATGCTAGCTTTTCATTTCAAATATTCTGGTTCTTCGGTGAGGTGAGAGGCACAAGCCAGGCAGATTGTATTAGGTCAAGCAATGGAGGGAATAAGCAACAAACTTTCTCTTTACTGTTATGATGGTCATTGGCTTGCATTTGGGTTCTAGCTGGGGAGTAAAATAAGGGCATAGAGAGGCTGGTATGAGATCACATCTGCCAGCCTCGCACTACATTGTTTGACTGCCTTGTTCTTATTTTCCTTCAGGCTTTTTGCTGTTCTTCTTAGAGTTGCCAAGTTCTAGCTCCACAAACCTGGGCCACCTAGTTTACATATTACAGGCATGGCTAATTATTGCAAAATCAAGAACATGAACTGTTACTTTGCTTACCAATTGCTTGGTGTTTGGTCATAGCAACTACTGCCAAAAGCTGGGGATAGATGAGAGGAAACATCTTTTGTCTTGCTCATGCCACTATTTGCTCACATTTACTTCTTGTACCAAAACAAAGCTTCTCACGGAGAGGGTTGATGTATTAGATTTATAATCCAATTTGTGCCATGGCCAGTGGCCCAAAATAGCATTGGGTGGCATGGCCAGAATTCAGACAATCAGGCTCTAGGACAACTATGACTTGGTGGGGGTATAGATTGGATACAGTTCATGCTTTGGTTTTGTTCTGATGTTCAATTCACACTGATCTTCTTTTACTCCTCTGCAGCAGGTAGCCGTGAATCCCTCAGGAAATCCCTCCTTCTTATGGGCTCGCCAACAGCCCTCCTCGATGACAAATACTGCTTGCCCTACAATGTTCCAACGATGCTGAACCAGGGAGATGGGCCTCCACAGATGCGCCCGTACCACACCATTATTGATCTCAACGACAATAAGTACACACTTCATTCCTTTTCTTTCCTCTTCCCTTCACTTGTAAATTTCCCTGTCAAGAATGCTACTAGACTCCGGTTACAAAGAAGCCCTTTTCTGGATGCAGAACCCCCGTATTTCTCAGCTTAAAGAACTGATGAAAATCCACTTGTCTTGAAACACTTTAAAGCATTCCAGGGTTTGCTTGAGTGCAGACGGACTACAGTTGCTACTGAATTTCCCGTGAAATGAAATTTCAGGGTGAATTTTCTTGGGGGAAACACCCAAGAATGTTCAGGGGAAGCAGTGGGGCAAACCAGCACCATTTATTTCAGGAAAATGGCACAAGAAGGGAGTCTGAAGCCCCATTTCCCCATGCCCCTGTCAGACTGTGGCTAGATAAGGCACTCTCTGCAAGGTTCCCCTTTAGAAGCAAGAATAAGTCCAGTGTCTGGCAAAGGAAGCTTTATTGCAGAAAAGGTCCATTATAGTCCACTGTCCTGAATAGGAGACTCAGGATGGTACATGGTCATTGTTACCAATGAAGAGCAAGCATAGGATACAGAGTAACAATACCCATCTGGAACAGCCTCCCCCCACAGTTCTCAAAACAACATCTTTCAGTCCTGGGAAGCTGCTCCCCTTCAAGGCCAATGCTTGGTGGAACGGTGTTAGACACAACAATCTCCTCCGGTGGGAATGCTGCCTGGGAACTGGTGCACCTGGGGAGAAAGCACTTAAACACTAGAAGCATTAGAAAATGGAGTCAGTACAGTTTAGATATATACTGGACCTGACATTCTGCCCCCCTTAAAATAGATCCCCCCCAGGCTTATATGGATAGCGAGTATGAAAAGCTTTGGTTAATCTAGGAGCATGAACATGTGCAGAGTTCACCCATTCATCGTAACCAGAATCAAAGTCCTTCCAGCGAATGAGGTAAAAGAGCTGGTTTCGCTTGAGCTTAGAGTCCAAGATTTGTTGTACCTCATAGTGTATTTGGTCGTCAATCAAAGTGGGAATGGGTGGAGCTTTGATGTGCCATTTGTTGTCGGTGGGAGCTCTTTTTAGAAGGCTGACGTGGAACGTATCATGCACATGGCGCAGGTTTTTAGGCAAAGTTACAGCAACAGTTACCTTATTTATTATTTTGCGCACAGGAAAAGGTCCCAGGAATTTTAGAGCGAGTTTGCGGCTGGTTTGAGCTAGCTTTAGGTTCTTTGTGGAAATATACACATGATCTCCAGGTTGTAATTCCCATTCGGCCACACGATGGCGATCTGCGTATTTTTTGTAATCCAGTTTGGCTTTTTCAAGGTGTTTCTTAATAAGAGTCCACTGCTGCGCCGCCTCCCCCCACCATGAAGATACATCTGGCAGTTTAGAGGAATGGAGAGGGGGTGCGTCTAACGGGAAGGGATCGAAGTGAGTCCCGTACACGATTTTGAATGGAGCCTCTCCCGTTGAAGCGTGTACACTGTTGTTATAGGAGAATTCGGCTAGGGGGAGAAGGTCCACCCAATTATCTTGTTGAAAATTAATGTAGCAACGAAGAAATTGTTCTAAAATTTGGTTAGTCTTTTCGGATTGTCCGTCGGTTTGTGGGTGGTGGCTTGAACTGATGCCTTGTTCAATATTCAACATTTTCAAAAGCTCCCGCCAGAAGTTGGCAACGAACTGTCCGCCGCGATCCGAAATCACCTTGGACGGAAAAGAATGTAATTTTACGATGTGTTTTAAAAACACATCCGCTAGCTTTCGCGCGGAGGGTATAGCAGTACAGGGGATAAAATGTGCTTGTTTGGAGAACAGATCTACCACCACTAAAATACAACTATGTCCTTTTGAGATAGGTAGATCAGTAATAAAATCCATGGATATTACTTCCCAGGGTCTGTTTGGTGTTTCCAATGGTTGCAGGAGACCCGGAGGCTTCCCTTTCCTGGTTTTGGCGCTGAGGCAAACAGGACAGGAACTAACGTATTGGGAAATGTCTTTGCGCATGCCCGGCCACCAGAATTGTCTTTGGATGAGATGCAAAGTTTTTAGATACCCATAATGTCCAGCAGTGGGAGCATCATGACAGCGCTGCAAAATTTCCAGTCGGAGGCTGTCTGGGACATACAACTTGCCCCCGGCCAACCAATCCCCTTGTGGGGATTGGGTCAATTTGCTCCGCGGAGCTCTATCCCCCTCCTTCTCTATTTCAGCTTTAAGTTTCGATTTCCATTCCTGGTTGGCTGGGAGGGGCTGTTTGGCGCGGCTGCGAGTAGTCACCACGCCCCCAAGTTGCTTCGGCGAGAAGACCGTGTCGACCGTCTCCGCCTGTTTGCTCTTATGTTGGGGCATGCGCGATAGGGCGTCCGCCAGAAAGTTAGTTTTGCCCGGGAGATAATTTAGAGTGAAGTTGAATTTCGAAAAGAATTCCGCCCACCGCAATTGTTTGGCATTCAGTCTGCGTGGGCTCCGGAGGGCCTCCAAATTTTTATGGTCTGTCCAGACCTCAAAAGGGTATCGTGCCCCCTCTAGCCAATGTCTCCAGTTAGTAAGAGCTGCTTTTACTGCAAAGGCCTCCTTCTCCCACACATTCCAATTCCTCTCCGCTGCAGAAAATTTTCTAGACAAGAACGCACAAGGACGCAATTTCCCATCCTCCCCCTTCTGTAGCAAAACCCCCCCTATCGCCGTATCGCTGGCGTCGACCTGTACTATGAAGGGGGATTGTTCGTTGGGGTGGGAGAGGATGGGTTCTGTTACAAATTGTTCTTTTAGGCAGTCGAAAGCCGTTTGGCAATCGGGGGTCCATTGTAATTTGGAAGAGGGTTTCTTAGCTTGGTCCCCTTTATCTTTGGTTTTCAGCAGTTCTGTTAAGGGGAGCGTGATTTGGGCGAAATTTGCTATGAAGTCTCTATAAAAGTTGGCAAAACCCAGGAAGGATTGCAGTTCTTTGCGGGTGGTGGGCGTTTGCCAATCTTGTATCGCCTGTATTTTGGCTGGATCCATTTTCAGACCCTCTTGGGAGATACAATACCCAAGGTAAGTGAGTTCTGTTTTATGGAATTCACATTTGGACAATTTGATGGGCAGTTTATTCCTCATCAAGGTGGCTAGGACCTTTTGTACCATTTGAACATGTTCTTCCTGGGTGTCCGAATAAATTAAAACATCATCAAGGTACACCACCACCCCTTTGTACAGAAATTCGTGTAGAACTTCGTTTATCATGGACATGAATACAGACGGGGCTCCCGTCAATCCAAAGGGCATAACTAAGTATTCATATTGTCCGAGGGGCGTATTAAACGCGGTTTTCCACTCATCCCCTGCCTTGATACGAACGTGGAAGTAGGCATCTTTTAGATCTAATTTCGTAAAGATCTTACCTTGGGCCACGACGTTGAGAAGGTCTCGGATGAGCGGTAGAGGATAGGCGTTGTTGGTGGACACTGCGTTCAGTCCTCGGAAATCCGTGCAGAGTCTGAGTCCCCCATCCTTCTTTTTTACGAAGAGGACCGGAGCGGCGTGGGGGCTAGAGGCTGGGCGAATGAACCCACGTTGAAGGTTGGTGTCGATGAATTTCCGGAGCTCTTCGCGTTCATGGAGACTCATGGGGTAGAGTCTCCCTTTGGGTAGCGAGGCTCCTGGTAAAATTTCCACCGCACAGTCCGTTCGTCGATGCGGGGGTAGAGTGTCCGCTTCCTCCTCCGAGAAAGCGTTTAGAAAAGGCCAGTAAGGTTCGGGTATTTGGTTGACTTCTTCTTGGGTAAGGAGGGCCTTTTCTTTCTGAGTAGGGTCTTCGCCCCAGTTTTGATTCCAACGGTGATTTTCACAGTTGGCGTGACTGAAGGTAATGCATCCCTGTGCCCAGTCTATGTAGGGGTTGTGATCACATAGCCATTTGCTGCCTAGGATTAACGGGTACTTGGCAGTAGAGCTGATGACAAAGGACCTCTTCTCCCAATGTTGTCCCATGCCTGTGATCACCGGGATGGTTTCAGTTGTAACAGGATTCATGTTGGTACCATCCATTTGTTCAAAGATTACTGGATTTTGTAAATCCCGAGTTGGTAAAACCAGTCCATTAACTAGAGCAGGGGCTATGATGTCTCTTGAGCAGCCCGAGTCGATTAGAGCTTGCACCCGAATGTGCATTTTTCTCTCTGGGTTGATCAGAGTCACGGGCATGAATAAAATGGACCCAGGTGGCCGGTTCGGTGCAGGAACGGGCTTGGGGCGGATCTGTCGTTTGGGCCCTTTTACGACAGATCCATCTCGTTTCCCGACTGGGGGCTCTCTGGGTTGACTTCTGCGTTTGGGGAAGCGGGGTCGTATTCCATAACTTCTTCCGCTTCTAGTCCCCTCTCTGAGGCGGGCCTTTGGGAAGCGCCGCGACCTCTGTTCGCTCGAGGTGCGGGAATCGGGCGTTGGAGAGTAGGAAACGGAGCAAGGGTTGGGCACCTTAGTTGAAGCGGAGGTCTTTGCACAGGCCGGTAGGGGCATTGTGCTGCAAAGTGACCGGCTTGTCCGCATTGCAAACACAGCCCTTGTTGCCATCTAGCATCTCTCGCTCCACGGGTGGCGTATCCAGCTCCCCGTCCTCCCTTCTGCAAAGTCAAGGGTCTTCTTTGCCCCGTTTGTTGTTGTTGTTCAACCAAACGGACTTCCAAAATGCGATTCTCAACTTCGCATGCAAGTTGAATCCAACCCAACAAGGTAGGGGGATTGTCCTGCATGAGAGCTCTGTCCAAAAGTTTCGGGTTTAGTCCTTGCTTGAACAGGATGATTTTGGTGGACTCCTCACACCTAGGGCATTTGGCAGCCAATTGTCGGAATTTCGTGATATAGTCTCTCGCTGACATGCTGCCCTGTTTAATGGCCTGCAATTCTGTTCGGGCCCTGGTTTCCTCTAAGGGGTCTTCATATTGTGCTCTAATAGCATCTACCAACCCCTGGAGAGTATCGAGTTCTGGGGCCCCGATATTATATAGTCCTACGTACCAGTCCGCTGCTTTCCCTTGTAAGCGGGAGCCGAGATGTTCAATTTGGCTGGCCTCGCTGCCGAAGAGGTGTCCCCACCGGTTGAAGAATTGCACAACTTGCACTAGAAAAAAGCCCAGTTTGGAGGGATCCCCATCAAAAGTGGCTTCCAGTTTCACCCAACCCATTGGGAGGTCTTGCCTCGGAGCCGGTGCTGGGTAGAAGTCTGCCGGAAGCATCAATGGCACTTGAGGTATGGGGGGACCCGGTTGTGCTAGCGGTGCTGGTTGCGCTGGCGGCGGCATCACCGGTTGAGCCGGGGGTAGCGGCCTCGGCTGGGCTGGTGGTGGTGCTCTCGGCTGGGCTGGTGGTGGTGCTCTCGGCTGGGCTGGTGGTGGTGCTCTCGGCTGGGCTGGTGGCGGCAGTCTGGGTCGGGCAGGCGGCTGCAATCTCGGTCTGGCTGATGGCAATGCAGGAGGTGCTGGCCGTAGCGGTTGAGGTGTTTGCAGTTGAGGCCGGTGCGGCGGAGTAATGATCGGCCGCTGAGGGGTGGGTTGGTGGGGTCGTAGTGGTGTAGGCCCCATCGGTTGGTTCGGAGGTGGTCTTACGGGCTGCTCCAGTGGCAAACGTATCGGCTGCAGCGGCGGGGTTAGTTGTGGTCGAAGCGGAAGGGGCCGCAGCGGCGAAGGCTTAATGGGTGGTAGGCCGCGCGGGCTTGCCCCTCTTGGTGTCGTGTCTCTGGGACGCACAGGCTGGTCTTGTGGCGCCGGTAGATCTTCTCCCGGGGTTTGCTGATTGGGAACCACTTCTAGCGGTCGCTGCGGTAATTCCTCCTCAGCAGGGGCCGGGAGTTCTTCCGTCTGACCCGGCCGAACTGTTGTTGGAGAGGCGGGAAGGTGTATCACTGTCGTCTCGGCTGGACGGGTTGGTCCCTCTCCTTCTCTTGGCTCCTCCGCTGGGGTCTCCTCGGGAGACGGATCCCCGTCCAATTTAGGGGTTTCCGTTGGAGTCTCTCCGGGCACCTCAGCTGGAGTATCCCCGCTCGGCGGAGTTTCGTTTAGTCCAGGGTGTTCCGCGGGCGATTCTCCCGGTTCTTCAGGGTAGGATTCCTCCTCCCCCGAAGGTAGCGGCTGCTGCAGGTCGACCTCCACTGGATAGGACATGACACTTTGAAGGGTGGCAATTTGTATCGCCATTTCCTCAGGCGATATTCTCTCTCCTGCCCCCATTGACGAGATTAGGTGAATGGCATGAGCCAAACTTTCCTCCATATCGATCAGTCTAGCTTCCAACTGTTGCATTCGGCTAGGACCCGGTTGCCCCATCACGGAACCTCCTTCAGTTGTACTCACCGGGGAAAACGGCCCCCAGGGCGGAGGATCACCTTGATCGACTCGCGATCTCGCTGCTAGAATTCCTTTGGCTAGGCCCGTCACGGCCGAGATGCCGGAGTCTACAGCATGGGTACGGCTTTGTATTTGCACCCAACTTTGCTCAGGAACTTCCGTTGGCTCTTTCCACGGGGCAAGTTCCGAATAATCCCAACTCAGGGCGCCGCGGTGAGATGTATTCCCGTCCGTCCGTTCGGTCGTCCGGTTCCAAAACAGCCACGGTTGGCTGCTGTCCAGCTCAGGGACCGTCTCTAGGCTTCGGCGCCCGTCCATCGAAACTCTTGGATGTAGCCCTCCGGCCCGGCGCTCCCGTGTTTCTCGGGGTCGGGCTCCCCACTCCGACGGGGTGGGTAGCGAGAGCAAGGGAAGAGCTGTAGCCCTCGGCCTTGTCCCCTCACTGCTGAGGTCGATGAGAGGCGGTGTAGGCGTCGAAGCACCAGCCCCGGCTGGCACCTGCGATTCTTGGGGTTGCACTGTTTGACTGTCGGGAGACGCATACGGATCAAACAAAGGATCCCTGTCCGGGACTGCCTTGGAATCCGCTGGGCCCGACTCAGGCATGATTGGTAACAAAATGTCAGACTGTGGCTAGATAAGGCACTCTCTGCAAGGTTCCCCTTTAGAAGCAAGAATAAGTCCAGTGTCTGGCAAAGGAAGCTTTATTGCAGAAAAGGTCCATTATAGTCCACTGTCCTGAATAGGAGACTCAGGATGGTACATGGTCATTGTTACCAATGAAGAGCAAGCATAGGATACAGAGTAACAATACCCATCTGGAACAGCCTCCCCCCACAGTTCTCAAAACAACATCTTTCAGTCCTGGGAAGCTGCTCCCCTTCAAGGCCAATGCTTGGTGGAACGGTGTTAGACACAACAATCTCCTCCGGTGGGAATGCTGCCTGGGAACTGGTGCACCTGGGGAGAAAGCACTTAAACACTAGAAGCATTAGAAAATGGAGTCAGTACAGTTTAGATATATACTGGACCTGACAGCCCCGTGGTCCCAATCTGGCAACATCTGGGAACTAAGCACAGAACTCCCCATGCACATCTGGTTGATGGGACCAGAATGGACTTGAAGGGAAATGGAGGGGACACAAGGACAAAGCAATGTATAGTAGGTGGCAGAATTGGATAATATTGACCCTTCTGCTTTACAAAAAGCCATATGTTCAGACCTAGCATCTCCAATTTAAAGCATCTTAAGGAGCTGGTGTTGGAAAAAATTCCTCTATGTCTGAACCCTAGAGACACTGTCAGTGGGCAAGGTCCATAGCTGCGGGGCAAAGTACCTGCTCCGCATGCAGATGGTCCCAATTCACTCCCTGACATCTACTGCTGAAGAAACTCAAGCAGCAAGAGATGGAGAGGACCCAACTTTCCCATGGCGAGCTGCTGCCAATCAGAGCCCTCAATACTGAGTTAGACAGATCCAGGGTCTAAAAGCCAACTCATATATTCATACACACAAAGTGGGAAATGAGTCTGTGGGATGTGTACTAATGACAACCCAAGGGAAGACCTGATGGGTGGCTGATGTTGCAATCGCTGATCTCCTCTTTAGTTGGTAGTGCAGGTGTTGCAAATTAATTATCCACATTCCTTTAATAATAATAATACAATAATAACATTTGATTTATATACCACCCTTCAGGATGACTTAACACCCACTCAGAGTGGTTTACAAAGTATGTTATTATTATCCCCACACCAAAACACCCTGTTACGTGGGTGAGGCTGAGAGAGCTAGAAGCTGTGACTGACCCAAGAAAGATCACTAAGCTGGCTTCAAGTGGAGGAGTGAGGAATCAAACCCGGTTCTCCAGATTAGAGTCCCATGCTCTTAACCACTACACCAAACTGGCTCCCCCCTTTAGAGGGTCTGAACTGCTTAATTTTGCAAGGTTTATTCTTTTAACCAAATGGCTCCAGAGGCCTCAAAGGAATCCATTATAGATAAGACTCACTGAAAAAACAAATTATCTTTCACTACACAATTTTTACACAAACTCTGTCTTCAACCACTTTTCAGCAAACTTACAGACTTCACAGTGTTAGTCACCTTTATTGAAATAAAGCTCCACTCTTTTATTCAGGCAAGCCATCAAAAATATAAAAAGATACAAATTAATTCGATAGATGATGATATTGTGCATGCAAGAAAAAAAAATAGATCTTTTAGCATTTCTCAAACATAAATTAATACAGGTGATTTAAAAGAATCAGAGAGCCAAGCCAAAAGTGACGCCTTACACAGGTTGGACACTTGTCAGCTTCCCTCAAGTTTTGATGGGAAATGTAGGCGTCCTGGTTTTACAGCTTGGCTCTCCATTACAGCTGCAAGACCAGGATGCCTACATTTCCCATCAAAACTTGAGGGAAGCTGACAAGTGTCAAACCTGTGTCAGGCATCACTTGTAGCTTGGCTCAGAGTTTAACTACCTTAGAATACTGTGAAATGCTTTGGAAGCCTCCATACACAGAGACATACAGAAATCTCACCTAAAATCCTCTTCTCCAGAATTCTTCTGACAAAAGCCTATCTAGCTGTCTTTGTGACACCTTTTTATAGGACAATCACTAGACAAATAAAGATAATTATAACTTGATAGTTCTATAGATAATATGATTGGTTCTCAAAGTGACTAGGAGAGCATACTCAGGTGTGCTTAGGTTTCATCTCTGATTTTGCTTGTTAGTTGCTCAAGTTAGATTAAAAGGTTATATTTAGCCCTTATTAGTAATTAAAATGTAATATGTCGACTCGTTCTTCAGCTACTTTTAATTGGCTGTCAATGATAAGAGATTCTGTATTTTTCCTAACCTGCTGGTGAACTTCACAGAGGTCATGAAAAGTACGTAGAAGCACTCATGTATAGCAAGTATATCAAAAATATTTGGCAGTACATGTTTTGCATGCAGAAGGTCTCAGGCAAGACAGACTGGCCACAGAATAGACTGATCCTGTTGGACTAACGGTCTGCCTCAGTATAAGATGGGTGAGACACACTGAAGCAGCAGAACCTATTGTGGCCAGGAATTTTCCTCCTGACAGGAGCTGGGAACGTACCTGCGAGTTAGCAAGGGCCTACTCAAGTGCATGATGGGATAGAAAATGATGGTGGTCTGGAGGGCTGCCTGTAAGATGCACAAGACGGGAGAACCAAGGAGGAAAGAGTTCTGGCATTTCTCCCAGTGAGAAAGCCCAGGGTTGAGGAAGAGACCAATTCCCTTCTTCGCTGCTTCTGAGGCCAGGTTGGACGGTCAAGAAGGAAAATCATCAGTGTCCCATGCTGGGTTGTGGTGGTTTGAGATGCACTGTTCACACATCTTGCATAGTTTCTAAACCCAATTGTCAATTGTTCACAGAAGAAAGGGCTCCCTAAAGGCAAAGAAATGGAGGTCCATCTTCAACCTGGGACGATCCAGTCATGACTCAAAGCGCAAAATGAGCAAATCAGAAAAGGGTAAGGGGCTTCAACGGCTGATCATTCTTGAGTACTTAAAATAAGGACTGTGCATAAAGACTCTGCTACCTATTTGTGAAGCAACTGTAGACTCCACGTCCCATGTCTCAGTGCAAAGAGGAGCTAAATCCACATGCAAAAACAACATTCAGGGGCTATAAGAAAGGGGAAACTTCTTCTTCTCAAATTAAGCTGCATCCCCTAGAGACATCTAGAGTGGAAGGGTTTCGATGTCCATAGGAGGTGATTTAATCTTGCTCTTTCTTTTCAAGAAGACAAAGTGGACAAGCTGCGACTGCGACCAGCAAAAAGCATGGATTCCCTCAGCTCTATGCCATGTATGAGCGATGGTAGGTGGAGAAATCATTGAGTGTTATTAGGTTCCCTGCTGGGGGCTCCCCTCCCAATCTACTCAAGGTTTGCTCCACGGTTTGTACCCTCAAATGTCTCTTCACTAAGAACATCATCCCCTTGTGCATACTCATGCATATGCAGCTGCTCCGAGAGGAGAGAGCAGAGCATGCATATTTCTTGTTCCTTTAATGCTCTGTTAGTACTGGCACAGAAGCACAGAGGAGCAGACCCTCTGCCGGTTTTGATGTCTCCCCTTCCGGAGACTTTGCCCTGCTGAGGCTTGGTTAAGTCAAAGTTTTATGCAGTGAATGTAGCAGGGTAAAAGCTCCAGAAGTGGAGACAGTCCGGCATGCCAGAGGTGGCAGAGGGCTATGAGAGAATCTGTCCCCTCCAGAGCAATCTCTGCCGGCTCTGTCATTTAAAACTGTGCGTCCCAGCTAACATTGCATCTCCTGACACAAGAAGTACACGTGTCAAAAGTATTGTGTAGAGATATTCTAAGCCATGGGCCTTGGAAGATGCTCACTATGCTAACTCCTGACACTAGCCCTGGTTCCCATTTATGGACTTCCTGGGACAAAGAGATGTGGTTGCTGAAGGGTGTTGTATATAAAAAGATACCTTGAAAGAGGTTCAGCCACCAGTAGGTTACAATCTTTCTGGGTCTCTTGTTAATCTTGCCATCCTCTCTGCATCTAGATGTTGCTCCGCTGGGGGCAAGGAGGTCCCAGAAGCAGCTCGTCCAATGCCGTGAGAGCTTTAACAGCCATTCTTCACAAGACAACAGCTTCCTGGAGTCAGAGGAGCAGACCAAAGCTGAGGAAGCAACGGGTGAATCTGAGGGGGAAGCCACTGCCAAGTCGGAGCCCACCACCCCGAAAGCCAGCAGGTCCAGCCTCGTTGGGGTGGCCCCTCAAGGGCGATCACCCCAGTCTGCACGGAGCCGGGCAGAGAAGTGTGCTGGGGTTCACATCTCAGGGCCTTTCTCTGTTACGGTCCCTTTCCACATTACCTCCAACCTGACTTTGTCCCGCTTGACTCGGGGACTGGAGTGCCCTGCCCTAAGTCATTGCAGTTTGGACAAGGAGGCTCCCGAGAGTTCTTTGGCCACCGAGGAAGTATCTTCTTTGAAGAAGAAAGAAGAGAAGCCCAAGCTGTCAGAGAGCAGCATGGACAAGTTAGATCCTACAGGTAAGATAGCAGATACGGGATGGCATCTAAGAGCGTTTTGACCCTCACTTGGTTCCCAAAACGTACATTAGCCAGAATGCTCATTCACATTAAAAATGCCCCTCTTCTGTTTTCTGCAGATAATCACATACAAATATCACCTTAGCCATGAACTCAGTGGAGAAGTCCTAATGTCTCTGTGCAAAACTTTAAAATCTGGGGAGAAATCTGACTGAGAATTCAGGAAGCATCCCATTCATCTTCCTTGAAAGGACTATCTTTTTATGCTAGGTTCTTGTCCTCTTCCAGCCTTTCCTGTTCTTCCTCTAAGAACATAAAGCACACGATCTTTCCGCAGAGCTCCAGGGGGGCGGTGGTTTGTTTTCCACCAGAGTGTGAGCCATTTGCCACTCATGAGATGAGTAGCAGCAGGAATGAAAATAGCAGCAGGAATGAAAATAGCAGGAAGAGACTGTAACAGTCCTCCATGCCCTTCTCCAGCAGCATTAAGCAGCTGGAAGCAGAGGTGGAAAAGCCCTCACAAGCAGGCAGTAGAAGGGTGTGTGACTGCAGGCGTCAGAGGAGATGCGTGAGTAGAGAATGAGCAGCAGTGGACCCCACCGGATTCCATGGGCCCTGGCAGCTGCCCACCTTGCCATGTGCTGAGGCTGGCTCTGGATGCACACTGCCCCCCTGCCGGCTAACTCTCCAGCTCGGTCAGGTGTTTGATCTCTACATCTCTATTTTCTAGGCGCACAAGAAACTAGTATCCGAACATTAGCAGACGTGTTACAGAAACGTAATAAAAAGAAACAAAATCATGACGCTAACTAGGTTGTACAGGTCACCTTGACATTCCTTTCTGAGTAATGGACGCAAGCAAATCCGGAACTGTAAAACAGAGTCTGGGCAAGACAGGCTTCACTGCATTTCTCCCCGTTCTCCAGTTCTTGGCTTGTGTGCTTTCACAATGTGTGTTAAACCTTTTAGTTCTTCCTCTCCCTGCTGGGAGGGTTGCTCTTTGACTTATCCTGAACTAGATTCCTCTTAGTTTACAACTAAAGGATTTTATTGCTTGGTTCCCAGGCCAGGATGTTTTCTCAGAGTCCAGGGGCCTACTTTAGTGTTAATTAAAGCACCATGCAGTTCCCAATCACAGCCTGCCACAATGACCAGAGTTATTCTTTTGTCTTTATGCATTGCAGAACCTGATGCAAAAGTGGAAAGCTCATTGGACTTGGAGGAGAACCGATTGTCTCTGGAAGTCCAGGATTCCTTTTCCTTCTTGGACAGCCAAGACACTTGGTTGGGCGACAGTCTTGACAGCAGCCAGCCCTGGAAGAACCCACATATGGCCCCTGATGTTGCAGACAGAGAGATGGATGACTTCCCAGCCATGGACGATTATATGGGGAATGGGTTCATGAATGAAATGATGGGAGGAGGCTGGCAGGTTAGTTATGCAGGGAAAAAAACTGCAGAGTTAAAAAGACAGCTGATCTGCCTATCTAGAATTAGCAATAGCTGTTCTTGTATTTATCTGGGCCGATTCCAGACAGCCCTCCGCATCGCGAAACGTCGCGCGACGTCGCGCAAAACTCGCACGAGAAAACACGATATTTCGCGTTTTCTGCGCGACAATGCGCAATGACGTGCGACGTTTCGCGATGCGGAGGGCCGTCTGGAATGGACTCTGTAGTCAATAGTATAGTTATCTAAGGAAGCCATGCCCTGTTTTAGTTCATTGCTTCCATTTCATTGTTCAGTGATGCCTGCTGCCCATAATTGTTTGTCCCAGCTGCAGTCTCTGCTCTGGCTGTTGCAGCATTTCCACTACAAGCTAATCGTTTTCAGGTTCCAGGACAGGGCTTGCTTTTTTATTCCCTGTTACATCATTAACACATTAGAACTGACACGACCTCATAATACAAACTGTGCTTTTAATGCACAGCTCCATGGATTAACATTTTTTACCTTAACTGGATCAAATTCAGTATCTTTAGTAAATGACCCGCTTTCTTCTCTGAAGTTATACAAAACTAGGTTTTGCATCTTTAGAAATGAGTTAAACAAACAATTTGGGGGGCAACTCTCTCCACACAAACCATTTCTACTATATCTAGCATCAGCACACTTATTCCAGAGAACTGAGCCAGTACACCAGCAAAGCAAATTATGAGACAGGTGGTAAATTTATAGTGAGAAATACGTAGTGACAACTAAGAGAAAATGCAAGACAGAATTAAGCTTGTGTACGAGTTAGGGTGGTGTCTTGTTTAAACCGTTTTTCTCTTTCTCCTCTTCCTTATTCTCCTCCTTATTTCTAGCAGGAGACATATTCTGCTCCTCCATCACTGGATTATCTGTCTATTGAGGAGTGTATGAACGAACATTCGGATGAGGAAGATGACCAGTATTATTTGGCCACAGGTTTCTTGGATAAGGAACAGCACTCCAAGGAGGTGGACTCTGAAGAAGTCTATCTGAGTGCATATGATGATCTCAGCCCTTTAGCTAACGAGCTAAAGGATTCTCAGCATTTTAATGAATTTCCAGATGCCCCCCTCACAGGAAATCTGTCAGCTAATCAACCCATCAGTCTTGCTGGAGAGACTTCGCCTGAAGACCCAACAGTATTTGAAGCCAATATGGGACATTTGCTAGGCGGTCCTCCAGCAAATGACACTGGATTGGCCAATTCACATCTAGACTCAGAGCCAACTGGCCTGGCAGAGAAAGAGGATGGGGCCTCCCTGAGTTCCAGAAGCAATTCCCATGAGCTGGAAGCATCTGAGAAGAATGGAACCAAAGGCACCATGGTAAAGCCTAGTTTGTCTTTGTCACTGCAAGCAGAAGATTCAAATCCTGGAGATGAAGATGACCTCCTTCTTGAAACCGGACATTTACTTCACCATGCTGGAGTTTCAGAAGAAAACCATGAAAAAACTCTGGCTCTGGATTATGCAACTCAGATAACTCAACCAAGCCTCAAGGATGAGAAGCAACTAAAAGCTCAGGTTGCATCAGAAACTGAGCAGGTTGAGTGGCCTCCTTGCATGCCCAGTTTAGAGGTTGATGGACCAACTCCAGAGGTTGTTGGAACATCTGATGAACACGTGGACTCTGAGTTCCCATTTCAAGAGGCACGGCAGCTCCTGAGCAGAGAGATTTCCCAAGCTACTTTATCACTGGAAGATCAAAGTTTGACTGGAACTCATGTCCAGATTTTTCCCTCTTCAGGCAGCACATCTGAAATGGCATGTTCTGAGACGAACTCTCTACCTGCCCCTTTGCTTGACTTGAGTCTTGAGCAAGTTGCTTGGTCCCAGACAGCCCTTCAAAATGCCCCATTGTCTGAGGGTTGCACTGAGTCTTCTTCCTTGTTGCTCGTAGCCTCTTCCCGGAAGAGCTGTCCAGAAAGTCTTCTGCAGAAACCTTATTATGCATCACCAGAAGAAGCTTCAGCAGCCCTAAAGCACAATGTCCAACCTGATGGGAGCGTATCCATGAAAAAGACGTCCAGCACAGTCAGAGTCCAGCAGGTGAAATCTTTCCCAGTTGTGCCTCCAAAGCCCCAGTTTGCCAAGATCCCTCCTTCCTTAATGCCAATCACTCCTCCCAAGGAAATCTCCATCCTATGGCCCAACCCACCAGTATTAGATAAGAATGATGGAAATGAGATGAAAAATGGGTCCAGCGAGGACATTGTGCACAAACCACCTTGCCCTGTCATGCACTGCAAGGCCACTGATAGCAACGAACCTATAGAAACCATTCCAGCATCTTCTGAGATGCCCATCTCTCCAGGTGGCTCGGGGACCCTTCAGAAGCAGCGAAACTCTATGCCAGTCTGTCTAGAGAAATATGACAGAGATGATGAGAACAGGGGGGATATGCTCCAAAATTTGCAGTGCTCCTCACCTGTAAGCATGGATAAATACAGCTATTGGTCCAAGAATGATGAGCTCAGCGGAGGTAACCTCCAGAATATGAAGTGCTCCCTTTCAGGGAATTTAGAGAAATATGGTAGAAATATTAAGAGAGATGACAGAAAAGGGGAGCCACCCCAGAAACATCAGCTGAATAAACTTGGTGAAGGCAGCGGGTCTCTTCCTCAGAAGCAAAGGTGGACCAGCTGGCGCAATGGAGGGAGCATGTCCTTTGATGAGGCTGTTGCCCTTGCCAAAGAGAGGCAGGTGGCCCAAGCACCAGTAAGGAGAATGCAGACCTATTGCTATGGAGATATCGAGGGTCCACATGGCCTCCCTAGAGCAGAAAAGCTTCCCCCTTTCCCGAAACCTGCCCTGAAACCCTTAGGACAGCGCCCCCTGAGACCTCTGAGCTGCATAGGCACAGCTGTATCCCCAGAAGCTCTTCTTTCAGGGAAACCACTTCTTGCTCAAGCATCGTCTGACATCACCTTGGAAAGTCAGCTTTCACCTAACCAGGAAGCCTCTTGTGTTCCTCAAGACCTCCTTCCCAGGAGCAGGCTGAGTTTGCCAAAGATAGGAAGACGCTTATCCCTGTCAGAAGAGATACCAGGTGCAGGGCGATAGCAGTAGAGGTGACTGGCCTTGGGAGCTAATTTGGGAAACTGGGAATTTAGCCATGCCTAATTCTGTGTCTGACTGCGGCCTAAAAATGTTGTTTGCTCATACTGCAGCAGAATCCAGCTTGTATTCATCTGGATGGCAACATCTTACAAAAAAAGCCTTTTCTGTTTGATTGTAAGGAATGATTTGGTAAAAACAAAGGTTGTTTTTCCTTTGCAAAACTGCCACTTGAAAATGCCTAGTTTAATATCTCAATTGTAAAGGGCTGTGGGCAACGGAGGGTCTACACCTCGGTGGTAGAGCATCTTTTTTGCATGCAGAAGGGTCCAGAAGGTTGCCGTCTCCAATTAAACAAGGATTCCAGGCACAAGGAATCCTCTAGGGAAGACCCTGGAGAATCAATGTCAGCTAAGACAGACAACACAGGGTAAGGTGGATCAATGGCCTGACCATGTCTGTATGCAACTTCAATCAAATAGGATATTCATCCAAAAAAAAACTGATAATGGCCACATTTTTTCTATTAATTTTTGACTGTGTTTTGATTTTTTTAAAGAACATCAAAATGCCTCAGTAGAGGCAATGACCTCCATGGCCAAGTTTGCAGCCTATTGATGCTTCCATCAGTTGCTTGAGAAGCAAAGCTTCCATTCTTATCAGATGGGACTCAGCATCAGTAGCTGCTCCTGTCTGAGGCCAAACGATCCCTGCAAGGTCAGGAAATCATAGCCGTCTAGTTTGGCAGTGGTATGTTCTGCTGTTATAATAGCAAATTAGCAGATTAATGTGCATGTTTTGTTCAGAAAATATATGCGTTTTTAAAATGGGATTGTTGGTTTAAATTTGTGTACAAACATGCATATGAACTAGTTGCTGCTGAAACAATTAAATCACATTGGTTTGCAAACAATGCAGCCTTTATACAACCTTTGGGGCATCAAAACATTTGGCCGCACGACCCATGTGCGCTGCAGAATTTTATTCACCTAGACAGATTTCTGTTTGGCCCTTTCTGTGCACATCCCATGCGCCTAAGCAGGATTATGTACTTGGAGCTAGCAATGCCATCCTAAGCAGAATTGTACCCTTCCTGGAAACCAGTGGGCTTTAAAAGGCGTGTCCCCAATTTGGATGGCACTATAAGACTCCATTCCTACGCACACTTATTTGGAAATCAACCCTACTGACAAAGTATTGACATAGGCATAGGACTGGTCCATTTGAAGTTCAGATATTTCTGATCAAGGGCCAGCAGTTACTGGTCAATATTTGTCAGAGAAATATTGATTATGTGAGAAGTTAACACATTCCACAGCTTATGTAGTGGAACAGAAATCCTGTATTCGTATCATCTTGTGATCCTGTATCATCTTGTGATACAAGAGGATGTCTCCGAGATCCTAACACCTGTGATAACTTGCTAGATCATAGGTCCAACAGCAAAGCCATTATAAGAGATTTCTGTCCACGTGAGGAGGGTGATTTGTGCTAATTTCCCCATCCTGTGGCAGCCCCAAACACCCCTGAAATGCTGCTCCTAAGGGACAGACTCCCAGGCATAGCTTGAGGAGAGTATTGAAGGTCTCCTACAGAAGGGTGGAATAGCAACCCTCTCCACTTTGACATATGGAGATCTAGGTGAAATCTAAACCATGGCTTTGGGGGTCATTTATAGTGTTTAACATTAATAGTCAGGTATTTCTCCTCACAGTTCTTTCTTTTACATAGCAAAGTAGACTTATAACTCAATGGGTCTGACAGACTATCATGATATAGTTTTAAATTATGTGTTAGCTTAATATATGTATAAGTTCAAATTTTATTGTAAAGCAAAACATTCATAAAATAAAACAATTGTTACAGCTAATGTTTAAAATTAATCATTTTTTAAAAAACAAAACCAGCAGTGATTTGAATCTCCCTTTGACAGGGTACTTAAAAGTGAGAGGCCAGGGAGCGTCACCAGCTTTTGAGTGATTCTCTCCTATGTTGCTCTGGCAGGCTTATTGGTGGCATTCAGATGTTTTAGAAGGGTGAGCCATTAGATTCAGCTTGTTATCACTAATAAAAACAGCTTGCAGCAAATCTCTGTAATGTTGCAATGTCGTTCTAAGGTAAGTTTTCCATCCACCAATATACGCAAAATCTCTCAGGTTCAAGGCTACTGCACAACAGAAATCAAAGCAAGGCAACTTGGCAAGGCATTGTATAATCTGCAGTTGTGCCTTTGGACTCTCCACAAGGGTGTTAGCATATACTTCCCTAGATCCCGTTCTGCTTCTTTGACCTTTCAAAACATTGTCTGCCCAAGGTTGCTCTTCAGTTCAATTAGTCTTAGGGCAGAGGGTACAGTTTGGAGACATCTTAAAATCTTTGCTCATGCTCAAAGTGAACAGTTTTGGACGAGACGCTCCTCCCTCAAGGTAAATAATTTCATTGAGGGAGAGGAAGGAAATGTATTTATTTAATTAATTTAAAACATTATTATGCCAGATTTCCCCCCCAAACCAGATCCCCATAGAAGCAAAAACAGGATTCAAAATAATATATAAAATAATTCAGTTAAATACATATAAACACACAACACCAAAGCCACGGAGGAGAGCCAATAATGATTTTGGGGAGTGGGGGGTATGCCAAATGAAACACCTAAGACAACAGTAAAGGCAGATGGAGGAATCTCTCTGGGGAAGGAGTTCCAAACTTTTGGAGGTGTGCTTCTGGGAACTGGATTCATAGCTGAGCAATAGAAGTTGTGCAAGAGGGTTAAATGATACAGCCCAAAGTTACTGGTAGGAAAGGACAGATTCTTTTGATTTTAGCAGCTCTAGAAGCACCCAAGTTCACATTGACAACCGAAAGGTGGGGCCAGGAACTCACCTGGAATAACAACTGATCTCCAGACGACAGAGATCCATTACTCTGGAGAAAATGGCTGCTTCAGAGGGTGGACTATATGGCATTATACCCCCTGAGGTCCCTCCCCAGGCTCCACCCCTAATCTCCAGGAATTTCCCAACCTTGAGTTTGCAATCCAAATTCATGGTCACACACAAAGTTAAATTCAGTGGTGTAGCTATGTCAGATTATTGCAGCAAAACGAAACAGAAGTCCACCGGCACCTTCACCCATCACATTTATTCCAATGATGAGGAAAATGAGTTTCTTCCTTGTCATTGTATCTGAAACGGTGAGCTCTCTCACAAAAACAGGCTGGAATAAATGTCAAGTCTCTAATGAAGCCAGTTGGGTGACCTTGGGTCAGTCACAGCTCTTCCAGAGCTCCCTCAGCCCCCCACGGTGATTGCTGCGGGGATAATAATAACACACTTTGTAAACTGAGTGGGTGTTAAGTTGTCCTGAAGGCGGTATATAAATGAATGTTGTTATTATTAAAGTAACCACTGGACTTTTTGTTTTTCACCCATGGAAAGGTCTGCTTAGCTCACCCACATGTGAAGAAAGCCGCTCTAACCCACCGCAACTTTTTACTAGACCTGAACGGAAACCGTTAAACTCAAATGTTACCAGGGCAGCCGGGCTCCAACCGGAAGTAAAACTATCTATAACGGAAGTGACGCATGACGGCAGTAACGCCCGAACAGCCCCCACCTCCCTCCGCTACAGGCTGATCCTCGAAAGCCAGGCGTCGGCTCCTAATACCTGACCGGAAATAAACATTTTGGTCCGGAAGTGACGACGGACGCCGCAGTGGATCCCACCCACTCCTCACGGTCGGAGAGTTTTTGTCGAAGGCCGGGCCCAGACGGGGCCTCCCCCGAGAACAGCCGACCCGGACAGAGGGAGAGGCCGGGCGCTGCCGTGGCTCGCCCGCCTGCGCGCCGGAGGGCTCGGAAGTCTGAGGGGCCGCGGGCGAGGCTGGCTTCCCCCGCAGGAGGCGAGGCGAGGCGAAGCTGCGTCCTGGGCTGGCGCTGCTGGTGAGTGACGCGGCCTCGGCTCATCCGTTGGTTTCGGCCCTCTGAAGGAGGCGCGGCGGGTTTGCCTGAGGGGGTGTCCGGGCGCCCCGTTCCTCCCTGGACGAGCAGCCCTGGCTTCGCTGGAGCGGCTTCTGGACCCAGACGAAACGGAAGCGTGGTGGCGAACAAAACGTTACGCTCGCCCGAGCTGCTTTTTCGGATGCGACGAACCGGTGTGGTGGGTGGGCGTGTCTGGCTCCTTTTGCAGCGGGCTCGATCGTGGTAGACGGGAGGTCTGGTCCCGGTTGATCTTTTTTATCGCTTGCTTTTCTCGTTGGGTGACGGTGTCGGTCTGCAGTAGGACAGCAGGACTCGAGACCAGCAAGATTTTCAGGGTGGAAGCTTTCAAGAGTTGAAGTGCTTTGAGTTTCGAAAGCTCATAACCCGATCCCTGACTAATAGTAACCATAGCTCTGCTTATTTGCCATTCTTCTAGACGGATTACTGCCCCATTCAGACCAGTGAACAAAGTTAATGTTATTAATATCTCCCCAATATAGCTGGGACTGAGAGGAGTGGCTGACCCAAGACCACCTGCTGAGCTCATGGCAGTAGAGGGATTCAAACCACCAGGGTGTTGATTTGCAGCCCAACCGCTTAACTCCTATGCTGCAGCAGCAAGGTATCTCCTGGTCCTCCTGATGCACTTACGTACTGTCTGAAGACATGAAAGGGGACAAACAGGAGGGCTGTTACCTTCATTGTCTGCTTATGAGCTTCCCAGTCACCACTGAAAATAGAATACTAATAAATGCTAGAGTAAGCATGACGCCTCATCTAACCTGACAAGGCTTTTCTTACATTCTTATAATAGCTGTGTTATTAATGGCTTAATGTTATGAACAGTGTTGCGGATGTTTCAAAGCCAGATCTGTGTATTTATCTTTCCTATACTTGCAGTGATGGATGTGAATCTTTTGCTTGTTTATGGTGTGGCAGTAATAATAACTGCACTTATGTACTGCTCTTACAGACAGATTAGCTTCCCCCCCCCCCTCAGAGCAGTGAACAAATCGGTGTATTTTTATTCCCTCAATACAGCTGGGGAGCTGGGGCTGAGAGGAGTGGCTTATCCAAGGCTACCTGCTTGAGCCCACGGCAATAGTGGGATTCAAATAAGTGGAGTGCTGATTCACAACCCAACCACTTAACCGCTCTGATACCTGAAAAAGGGAACTTTGAATCTCTAAAGTCTATACCCAGAAAAACCTTGTTGGTCTCTAAGGTGTCCCTGGATGCAAAGCCTTATTTTTTTTTCATTGTGATGTAATATTATCTGTGGTTTTCCATGCCAAATGTCTTGTTTTCAGTTTCCAATTAAAAGCAGCTTGGATGACAGGACTGGAAAAGCCCCTGGAGAGCTCCTGCTTTATAGAAAGGAGGTCGTCTGTCTCCAGGGCTTGGATTAAAAGGGGCTTGGGTAGCAGGGCTGGAATAAACTCTGGAGATTTGCTGTCAGTCATAGTGGGCTGTAGACTGATGGTCTCACTGAGGAGAGATTGCTTGGCTTTTGCCCACAGGAAGTTCTGTGTTCAGTTCCTGATAGCTCAAAAGATTTCTGATAGGTGTTGGGAAAGGCTTCTCTCTCTTGAAAACCCTCGAGAGCTGCTGCTGGTCAGAGGAGATGTACCAGAGATCTGGTGTTGTAATGACACTGTGGGCAAATATACAGTTTGAATGGATGGCAAGCAGCTGGGTATCCTGACACTGCTTTATATGCAGAAGGTGCCAAGATCATTCTCTGGCGTGGTCTCAGGCAGTTGGCAAGACACATCTCTACCAGAGAGCCTGGAGAGTCACTACCAATGAGAGTAGAACGTTCTGAGCTAAGTGAAACAGGAGGTCTGGCTTTGCTCAAGGCTGTTTCTTAGGTTTGGATTTAATCGGTTTTCTTTTTACTCACGCACCTCTTCATTCACTGTGGAAACAGTCCTCAGCTGCACAGCACGTTCTTCTTGCTCTGGGTTCTGTTCTGCTCTTTGAAAAGGTGCTGATCTTGCACATGTGGAAGTGCCTAGCATGACAGAGGACATGCTGTACAGTGGGGGAACACTTCAGCAACAGATGAAGAAAACTGCCAGCGGAAAGAAAGTATAGGATGCAAGTCTGTGGTAGAGGATCTGTTTTGCATGTGGAAGGTCCCAGGCTCAATCCCTGGCAGCCGCAGTTAAAAAGATTAGGTTGTAGGTTATGTAAAAGACCACCTCTTGAGACCCTGGAGGATTTGCGTAGACAACACTGACCTTAATAGACCTTCAGTCTAACTCAGTGTGAGGCGACTTCATGTGTGGTCAGGTAATTTACTGCCTTTGAAAAGCATTCCGTTGGTGCACGATGCAGCAGCCAGATGATTTTGACCTGGTACTGGCTTTCATGAAAATACCGCCACGGTTAGCCCTCTTGAGAATTTTCTATTGAAAGGTAAAAAAAAAAAATAATAACCCTCCCCTCCCAATGCATGTGTTTTTGTGCATGCATGGAGGTGGTGTTGTGCACATAGCACTTGACATTAAGCTATTAGCAGGGCAGGGGGATTAATTGACGGCTCCAAAGAAATTATTCTAGATTTCAGAGAGAGAAGGGAAGGTCTAAGAGAATCAAAAGTAAGAAAAGAACTCTGTGGATATCCTTCCTGGTACATGCTCTTTCCTCCCACCTCCCCCCATCCATTGCGGCATCACTTGGTCAGTCCCTCTGGGAAAGGAAGAACAATGCATGCTGCCCTGAGCTCCTTAGAGGAAGGGCAGGAAAGATGTATTAGGTAGATAAATGATATCTCAGGCCTTGACAGATTTCCTTTGGCTTTATGAGGCACCCCAAATGTTTAGGAGCCAGATTTATTTTTCAGCCTTCAGGGATTTATATTTTAATGACCCTACTAATTATTGCTACCCTAAAACCTAATCCTAAACTCTTCACAATTTCTTGTAATTTTTTAAAAGCTATAGCAAAAGTGTTCTAGCATATAAACAAACAAGGGGGTAACCGTGGTTGTCATCACAAGAAAAAGCTAACTTCTATCCCTCATCTAAATAAACTTTGTATTTCTGCTGAGAATCACCAAGAGGCATTTAATGAAAATACAGACTACTTGAAAATGCTAGGCGCCCCAATGAAATTGCTTGGTGCCCGGGATACCTCCTTCACCAGTTGTTGGGGATTGCTTATTCAGTAACATCAGTGTACATAACTCTTCACAAAGGAACTGGGCAAACCTTCAAACCTGGGACAGTTCTCTGTAATCTTGGGTGCAATCTAAATTTCTGATGTGGGAGAATAGAGGAGAAGAAGATTCAAGGTCCATAGATGAATGTGTGATCTTTAGGGTGACTTCTGCTCTGCTCTTCCCCCTCACTTGTGTTGGCATAATGTGAGGGAGCTGATGGAAATTGGATCTTTTCTCGGATATGCATACATACGCCCTGCAGTTGTGAGACATCGTTACTGTTGCTGTTGTTGTATTGAGAGAGAGAGAGAGAGAGAGAGAGAGAGAGAGAGAGAGAGAGAGAGAGAGAGAGAGAGAGAGATGTCCTATATATATATAGGACAGCACTGGGAGAAGTGGAAGGGAGTGTAAATAAAAGGTAGTAAGGTCTTTGATATTTTCCTTCCTCAGTAAGCTAAATCTTCTTCTACTCTCCACCCTAGTGGCTGTTGGAATTCCAGGTGCATCATTTTTGGCCAAAATTGTTACCTGTGAATGACTGAAGAATTATAGATGGACTCCCCATCCCTGTGTGTGTGTGTTTTGGGACAGACATTGCTTTGCAGCTAAGGCAACGAAACGAGCCATGTGTATCAGACATCCTCAGAGTTCTGTGTTTTTTTTTTCCTTCACAGGGTTTGGACGTCCAGGCTTTGACGAACCCACAAGCAAACTTCAGGGTCTGTTCTTCTGATGCATAACAGAGGAAAGAGATGAAGGGGTGAGAGCAAGAGGCTAGGCTTCACTGTCATGTTTTTTAGCCCATTGCTTCTCTGAGGAGCTCGGGATGTTGTTTATGGTCCCTCCTATTTTACCTTTAAACAGCTCTGTGAATTAGGTTAGACAAGAGAGTGACTGGCCCACGGTCAGCAAGTGAGCTTCCTGCCTGAGTAGTGATTTGAACGCAGGTCTTTTGAGGTTAGCTTATCTTTAGCTTGAGTTGCAAAATGCGAACAGGCACAGCAGAACTTGGGAGATAATATTTAATTCTGAAAATGGCTACCCTGTGGCATTGGTTACCTTCTGCTTCATGAGTGGAGTTTGCTTGCATCTTCATCCTTTTCTGATGCTCTTTTCCATATTGCCTATCCTGCAGAGTCTAGGTGGGAAGTTAGTTTCAGGTAGATAGCCATGTTGGTCTGCAGTAGAATAACAAGATTATAGAGTACAGTTGCACCTTAAAAGGCCAACAAGATTTCCAGGGTATAAAGGGGCTTGACTGTTGAAAGCTTATGGCCTAGAAGTCTTGTTGGTCTTTAAGGTGCCATTGGACTCAAATCTAGGCGGGAAGTGGTCAGAATGGGGGCCTCCTCTGTATCAGTGCCCCGTTCATGGAACACCATCACCTGCCAGGTTGGCCAGGAACTGTCATAGTTAAGTTTTTGATATCAATCCTCTTCTCCTGGGCACATGAGGACTAATTTTGTTTTAATGTACTCTACTGCTTTCTGGACCACTTTTAAATTAAACTAGAAACAGCCTGTTGTGCAAATAAATACAACGGGCTCTAGAAAGCTAGGGCTGGGGAGGGCTGGTGGAGGGGGAGGGCTGGCAGGTGGGGGCAAGGGGGGTCTGGGGAGAGGTGAGAAGCAGGAGGGATCTGGGGAGGGATGGCTGGTAGGGAGGCAATGGGGATTTGGGGAGGGTGGAGGGGCAGGAGGGGTCAGGCGGGATGGCAGGTAGGAAGGGCAAGGGGCGGTTGGAGAGGCAGGAGGGGTCTCAGGAGGGCTGGGAGGCGGAGTGTGGAGCCAGGGAGGGAAGGCAGAGCTGGCTCGCTCTTCCCTCCGCATGCCCGGCTCCAGTGGGCCAAGCAGGCCGATGGGTGCCTTGCTCATGCCCCATCGCCCTGTCCCTGCCAAGAGCACCACGGTGTGGCTCAACGGGGCTCTGAGGGCAATGGGCGCTTCGCCTCCACCCAGTCCCCACCGAGAGCACCATGGCGCGGTGGGGCTCCGAGGTCGACGGGCGCTTCTCCGCCCAGTCCCTACTGAGAGCATCGTGGTGCGGCTCAGAGGGGCTCCGAGGTCGATGGGTGCTTCGCCTCCACCTGGTCCCCGCCAAGAGCGGTGGGGCGGGGCTCCGAGGTTGACAGGCGCTTCACCTCCGGCCAGTCCCCACCAAGACCAGCGCGGCATGGCGGGGCTCCGAGGTCGACGGCCACTTCGCCTCCGCCCTGTCGCCTGGGTTCCACCGGGGCTTGAGCGCATAGGTCTTCCTGTGCCGCCCTCTTCCTCCAGCTGGGCTACCTAGCCCTGGGCCAGCAGCGCCCTCCATTGGCGGCTTTCCACTGCACGCTTTTATCCTGGTGCTACGCGCAGGCGCGCCAGGATAAATGTGCGTCGTCGGAAAGACGCTAAGGGAATTATATAGTAGGATTATTTTTTTCTGCTGCTCTTTATTGCTTTTATTGTGGTTTTTGGTTGGTACTTTGACTAAATTGCCTCCATGCAAGCAAACTTCTGAAAACTAGGGTATAAATGTGGATCTGGACCTCCTGTTGGCATAGTGACTAAAAGAGTGAGCTGAAGTTCTCAGGGCTGCTGGTTCAACTCTCAGATCGGCTACATGCTTACTAGTTGGCCTTGAGCAAACTAATCTCAAAGTCATTTCCTTGTTTGCTATGTGAGAATAATACTAGCCTGCCTTACAGGGCTGCTGTAAGGGTCGATAAGTTCTGTAAAGTGCTTTAAACAAAGAAATCCCCTATTGCAACAGGGGTTTCCTCGTGCCAGGACAAAGGCAGAGTGCTGGCATCAGCAGAATGAATTTGTAGGGTCCATCGCTTGTTATCATTGTCAAAGTGTTCATGCCACAGTATCACTGCCCCCCCCCATTTCTCTCTCCTAGTAAAAGTGGCAAGTCTCACTTGACAAAATTCTGTCCTGTGACAGGGGTAGGGCTCTTGTGCCCTTCTTACCTGGTCACTTTATCAGGAAAAGTAAATAGATATGTACATGCTATTTTTTAAAACGTGAAGTGGATATAGGAGCCTTTTCATGTGTCTCTTTATCGGTTTTCAGACAGCAAAAGGCTACAGAAACAGAAGAAGGTACCGTGCAAATCCAGGAAGGTGAGCAGCCCCCTTCTCCCCAGCACATTCCTTTACGTTAGTTTTAGAGGGCGGGGCCAACTTCCTTTCCCAGTAGCACCCTTTCTCCTCCCCTCCATACCTACCCCCTACCCCCAAAGTTTCATTTTTATTCATTAAATTTATATCCTGCCTTTCCATCTGAATATTCATGTGGGCAGAATCAAGACTGCATGAAGAAACTGGCTAAATGTATACAAACTTAGGCACAAAACAGGCCTGTTTTCTTGCCTGTTTCTTGGCCAAACTTATGCTGAGACACGTCTTCCTGGTTAGTCCTCAAAGGAGAATTCTGGGGAACCTGGAGAAACTCAGAGCGAAGCAGTTCCCAGAGAGATAAGCCTCGACATGTTTTGCAGAACCCAGGTGCAAGTGAGATCATGGGAGTGTCAAGGCCAAGTGGCCAGAGAGAGGTTCATCCTCTGCATTCCATCTCGTTAAGCTGTCAGACCACAGGTTGGAGATAATTGCTGTGATGTGTGGGCATGACTCAGCTGCAGAGAGCCATGTTCGCCAGTCTTAGCAAGAACCTTATTGATTCCTAGAGTCTGCCCAGACTGCTGGCTGATATGTGATAAAAATGAGGTTTCTATAATGACTCTTTGCTCTTGGACCGGCAGTTAGACGGGTTGGGGGCCCTTGGCCATCTCATTCATGGACTAGTGTGGAGAGCTAGCCCTTGGTGTTCTGTATTGTTTGGAACTTGGCAGCTTAACTTTTGCAAGGTAACATCTGGTTCCGTATCAGAGGATCCTGCTAAGTTATTTAGGGATTTTAGGTTAAGTTGGCTTTCTTGTATTACTTATCCTGTTTTTGCACACTTCCGATATATGTAGTCTTCTCGTCTCATTCCTAATAAATATATTAATCATTATCATTGTGTGGCTCATTAGGTTTTGGGCTTCAATCTGAATCCAGCACCTTGGCCTATTGGCCCAGATACCAGTTAACTGTTTTAGTGGAACTCAGCTGGCAATTGATCTACCTTGCAAGGCTGACTTCCTGATTTAACGCCTGGTATGGTTGGACAGTTTATTTCTTTGGTCTCTGATCTTAAGAAAGTTAGAGGAAATTGGAGGCAGTGATCTGCCCTGAGGTGCAAGGGCTTCCTGCCCTCCCAAAGTGTGTTTGTTCTGAAAAATCCACCCCTGGAGGCCTGGGGTGGTGAGAGTCCCCCTGGAGACTGATGAGTTGAGCTGCTGCAACAAGGATGAACGGCAGAGGCACTTCTTGGTTCCTCCCTCTGCTTCTTGTTAACTCCCCCATAGAGACGTCCCGCCACAGTGGCTCTTGGCTGGCAGTGTGGAGGTGGCTGATAAGCGACAGTGTCCCTTCCCCCCTCCCCCCCTTGCGGCATCCCTTTTTATTCTTTCCTTAAGGTGCAGTGGCGACAGGTGAAGATCCCACCAGCGTGGCCATTGCCAGCATCCAGTCAGCCGCAACCTTTCCTGACCCAAACATCAAATACGTCTTCCGAACAGAGAATGGGGGTGCTCAGGTGAGACACGCTCACTTCTCTCAGTGAGTGGTTTCCTTTTTCTTCCTCGTGGTGGCATGCATGGAGATGGAGGAAAGACTAGAGTGACACGTGGCCTGAATTCTGGCAAAGATTGAAAGTGTCTGTTAGCCCTGTTTCTCTAATGGGTATAAAGTTGTGTCCCTTGAGGCACTTCTGTGATGAAAACTCATCACAGTGGAATTTAAAAGTGAAAAACCAGTTCAGCTATAGAATTACCAGGAGGAACTGTGGTTTTATGTGTCTCCCGTCTTTCCCTCTCTATGCTGCTGGGTAAAACAGTAAAAGAGTCCAGTAGCACCTTTAAAACTAACCAGCTTTATTGTAGCTTTTGAGAACCACAGTTCTCTTTGTCGGAGAATGAAGCTTATGCTACAATAAAGTTGGTTAGTCTTAAAGTGCTATTGGACTCTTTACTATTTTGCAACTACAGACTAACACAGCTAACTCCTCTGGATCTATTCTGGTGGGTGTGTGCAGATATTATTAAATGCATTTGTATCCCGCCTTCTTCTTGTCACGGAACTAAAGATGGCTTATACAGCTTTCCTAGGAGGTCTCACGTTTAGGCTTCCAGAGAATCTCTGAAGAGTTCCTTGTGGTCTTTTCCGTAGTTGATGTATCGGGTGATACAGGTGGCGGAAGGGCAGCTGGACGGGCAGACGGAGGGAACCGGTGCCATCAGCGGCTATCCTGCGACGCAGTCCATGACACAGGTAGGTGCTGCTTGGGGCATTGACTTAGGCAGAAGGAGGTGGTGGTGGTTGGTGAAGGAAGGACATCTTATCCAGTGTGTGGCATTTGAGGAAAGTGGAAGCTTTCTGTCCCCTTCAGACTCTGTCAAGTCAATTTCCACTTTAATGGCTGCTGGTTGGCAGTGCGATGGATGGTTGGCAAGCCATCAGAAAGACCCATCCTGAGGATATGCTTTCTGTTCCTTTTGACCTAGCCCATAATGATGGGACCGAAGGGGCCACCTCACTCACTCACATCTTGTTTGTTTCCTCTCAGGCTGTCATCCAAGGTGCGTTCACCAGCGAAGATGCAGTTGAGACGGAAGCCACAGCCACTGAGACGCACTATACGTACTACCCTGCCGCCGCCGTGGCTGACACCAGCACCTCGGCTGGGGCAGGGACCACAGCCACGGCGGTGGTGACGACCCAGAACTCGGATGCCTTGCTGGGGCAGGCCACGCCAACTGGTGCCGGTCAGTCAGGTTGGCTTGTATGTGAGATTGGCCAAAAGGGCTTCCTCTGGCCAGGAGCTTACTGGCAGGTGTAGCCTGTGCTCTGTTTGCTCTGCTGTAGATGGGGAGGATGCTTCCTGCTCAGTGCTCAGAAACTTCTTTGAAGGTTATATAAATGAATTGCTGAGGCCACAGGGTTGCAGAATATTGTTTGTGGAACTAGGAGCAGACACTGAGTGATTCCAGGGGACACAGGTTGGACAGCGACGTCATCCCTGAACATCCATCTTCCAGTTGCTGCAGTTCTGGGAAACGTTACCCTTCTCCATCAAACATAATAACAAGAACTAGAATGGCTGTGATGCTCAGGAACTTCCAAAAGCTTCTCTCTGAAACCCTTTTCTCTTGTTTTGGAACTGTCTAGGGCAATTTTTTGTCATGATGTCACCGCAGGAGGTTCTGCAGAGTGGAACGCAGAGGTCTATTGCCCCCAGGACTCACCCCTATTCCCCGTGAGTGCTCCTCTGCTCAGTTGTGTCCCAGTCACCCTCCCCTCCTGCTTCAGGCAGTGGCTGTCAGCTTCTCCCTCCTGGGAGCAGTCCAGCAGCACAGCATTGTGCTTGGCTGCCAATTGGAGACTTGCTTGAGAACTATGGGTCACTCTGAACCTAGGGCAATTTTCTGAGAGCCAGTTTGGTGTAGTGGTTAAGAGTTGCAGGACTCTAATCTGGAGAACTGGGTTTGATTCCCCGCTCCTCCACTTGAAGCCAGCTGGGTGACCTTGGGTCAGTCACAGCTTCTAGGAGCTCTCTCAGCCCCACCCACCTCACTGGGTGTTTTGTTGTGGGGTTGATAACAACATACTTTGTAAGCCACTGGGCGGTATATAAATCAAATATTATTATTATTCTCAGCATGCAAGGGGAGATCTGGCCCTATCCTTTCATCTCTTAATCTCTGTGAATGGCAAATGTAGCTAGCTCAAGCATTAAGCTTCATTGTTCTTTACCCCCACCCCACCCCCTGGCAGGAAGTCTGAAGCGCCACGAACCACTCGAGATGAGAAACGCCGAGCGCAGCACAATGAAGGTAAGGAAGCAAGCAGCATACTAGTCCACAAGTCCTTTAGGTGGGTCCCAACGGTAAAAAGTGGGCCATTGTCCCAGGATACAAGGGTTCTACTTGTAGAAAATGTTCCAGTAGTTGAAGATTTCGAGTATATGGGGAATCGTTTTTGTTTCCTGCTCCTCTTTTGGAACATGCTGTAGTTTTTAGAGTGACTGAAAAATTGATAGTTTCTTGTTAACAGCTTTGAACTCGGGAGTACAGGTGCGTGTATGTTTTAATGAAGTGCTTCTGTCCACCTAATACGCTGACTCTTTTTGCATTCTTAGCCCTTCTGATGCCATAGAATTTGAGTACGTTATGGACCAAACAAGAGGGGGGACCTAATGGAGGAGAGGGAATCCCATCTACTTTCCCACTGGCCCCATCTCTTCCTCTTGCCTTTTTAAAAAATGCTGTCTGTATTGGGTTGCTAGGAAATTTCATAATGTTTTGTAAGTTGCAGTGTGCGCACACCTGGGCACTTCCTTTCTGTAGTTTTTTGGGAGGGTGGGGTTGTTAAGTCTCCTAATTTTTTAGTCTTGGCATTTTTTTGTGAACACGGTGGCTCCTTTCCAAGTTTGTAAGAAACACCTGCCTTTTCCAGGGGGGGAGCACAAGACCTGATGAGGCGTAACTGCAGCTTTCGGTTACAGCCCAGGTAACGGCTGTTGTGGTCCAGGATTCCAAACTCCTGGAATGTGGTGTTCTGGAAGGAAGGCACAACTTGTAGTTTGCCAGTTTCGATGTATGGATTTGCTGCAGGTGCTGTTATTTCTAGACCACATCAGTGGGGTAATTATGAGAACCTCATTCTCAGTTCATTGTGTTTGATTTTCTCCCTGTATTCCAGTGGAGCGCCGGCGCAGGGACAAGATTAACAACTGGATTGTGCAGTTATCCAAGATTATCCCAGACTGCTCAATGGAGAACACCAAATCTGGACAGGTAAGGGGGCTTGGGTTGGGTAGATAATAGGGTATCCCAGCCAGAAGGTGAGAGGGGTGTTAGAAGGAAGGGCATCAGTATGCAAAGGAGAATGCCAGAGTGTATAATGTCTCCGTTTAGCCCCAGATCTTCCAGAATGGAGACACAGGATTCTTATCTCACTACAGATGCTAATTTCTGCTCTAATGAAGCTGCATTGTACCTTTACATCCTGGATGCCCTTCTTTGTAACACCCCACCCACCTTTGGACTGGGATAAAAACAGCTCCGAGATCATCATTTTTACTCGTATCTGGAAAAAAAAAAGAACTCTGGCTCTCAAAAACTTAAACCCTGAAAATCTTGTTGGTCTCTAAGATGCAACTGAACTGAAATCCTGCTGTAGGGTGGAGGCAATCTCCCTGGGCCACACACCCCATAAATTCTTCCAGTAAATTTAGAAATATTAATCCTTGTACCCAGAATGCACATGACGGAAATTATGGAACCTGGCATTTGGTACAGAATGGAGGGGAGCTCACACAAGCGGCTTTTTCATCATGGAGCTCAGGTTCAAGAAAGATGGGGTGATCTTTTTCTCTTAGTATCACTTCTAGCGGTGAGAAATATTAAGTCCCAAAGCATTGCTGTAGGAATCCAAGAATATGAAACTATAGTTGCCCCCTACCAGGGATGGTGGGGCAAATTTTTATCCGGGCATGGGGCAGCTGTTGCCTCATACCTGGCTGGTCAGGGAATCTCAAGTTCGGTTATCACACCAATTCATGTATTGTACTAATACTAGTTTCATACTCTGACCATAGTTTGGGTTTCCCTATGTGCCGGTAGGTTTAGAGTGTTTGCCTGCTCAATGACTTGTAATTCATACATCATGTAGAACCGAAATGAGCATGGACCCAGGGTGTGAAAACCCTGCTTCAATGAATGGCTGCGTATTCTGATTTGCCAGTCAGTAGTGTCATCGTCCCCCCCCACACCCCCAGTTCAGACAACATTCCAAACAATGGTTTATAGGCCCATTTCAGATTCTGGATCTGACAATTTAGAAATCGCATCAAACTACATAAGCTTCCTTAACCAGTCCTGTCATGGAGGACATAAGCGTGTCATTCTAAAATGGGCCTGTGTTTTACTTCTACACAGCACATGACAAGAGAGGTTGATTTTGGCCTTTTCCAGCTATGAGGAGGGCAAGGTAATGCAGGGCAACAGTTTTGTGTGCCCGTCCGTGTTTGAGTGCATCTTTTATTGCAACAGAAGGGAAAGGAGAATGAATCAGATAGCTTTAGGTGGGTGGCTATGTTAGTCTGCAGCAGAACAGCAAGATTCAAGTCCTGTGGCATCTTAGACACCAACAAGATTTTCAGGGTATGAGCTTTGGTGAGTCAAAGCTCCCTTCTTTACATACCTTCTTTAGAATGAATCAAAGTGAGCCAGAGCTGGCTGTTCCACCAGGAGACAGCTCCATGAGTTGGTACAATCTTAGGTTGGTGTTCCCTTCTCCTCCCAGGTCAGGTCTGCTTCTCTGCTCAGCTAAATTTCTGTTTCTTTGCAGAGTAAAGGTGGAATCTTGTCCAAAGCCTGTGACTACATTCAGGAGCTGAGGCAAAGTAACCTCCGTCTCTCGGAGGAACTTCAAGGTCTTGACCAGCTGCAGATGGACAATGAAGTTTTGCGACAGCAGGTAAAAATGGGAGTTCCTGGTGTGGCCAGGCAGAGTCCACGTGGAAGGGGGAAAGGGAGAATTAACTGTGTGGCCCTGGGGAATTCTTGAAACTTGAGATTAGGGTGCAGAGGTAATGCAGTGGGCTCATGTAAGTTTTTTTCCTGCTGCAATCCCTGGGTGTGCTGCACATGCTGGGGAATAGCCCCCCCCCCTTTATTCATGCTGTTAGAAAGCACAGGACGCTTGTTCCCCCTCATGAGTGTGGTGATTTTACACGCTAGCCAATGTGCTTTAGGAATGCAGCGTCCCCAGAACACTAGTGTGGGAAGATCTGCCTCCACAGCTTTGAAATATTCTGTGTTTAATTGGTGAAAGGAGGGGGACTTGCACCCCTTCCAGAGTGTGGCCAGATGTTTCCCTTCCATTCCTAGTTCCAGCCTACTTTTGGCCTTTTCTCCATTCTTCTCTCCCCTCTTCCTCTGCCCGGGCAGGTCGAAGAGCTGAAAAACAAGAACCTGATTTTGCGAGCGCAGCTGCGTCAGCATGGCGTGGAGATCATCATCAAGGATGCCCACTGACCAGCCGTGGTTGGCCAGGGCCCTGCTCAGATCACCGCATTCTTCAGCACAGCAGAAGATGGGGATCCTTTGTCCTCACCCCACCCCACCCCAGTGCTTCCAAGCCAGGCTCCCATTCTGTTGAACAGAACCAGAAAGAAGCAAGATCAGCCTGGGACCAGGGACTGAGCTTTGAGACTCTTGCCTCTGCCTTGCCGCCTTGGCTGGCCCCCTTTGAGCCAGATGCTGCCTCTTGACAAAGTACTTCTTGTTTTATAGCTGAATCGATTCCCAGGTTGTGTCCCTTCTTCTTACCATTAATTCCCCTGTGCCTCTTTTATGAGCAGCACCGCACACCTGGGCACTCAAACTATCTGGCACATCTGCGCATGCATGCAAAATCATAGTATTGTTGCACGTTCCCACATGTGTTCCTTTCACCCAGCCCTACCTCCCACCCCCCACCCCCACAATTTCCAAAACCTCTTCCCTTGTCCACACCAAGGCACTTGATCCTGTTAAGCCATGGAGCTGAGTCTGCTAGTTCAGCTCATGCCTGGCTGACTTGCCCCCAGCTCTCAAGCCCTGCTTTATGGCTCCCTTTGGGCTTATCTTCCGGCCTGTCTTGGGCCGATTGCAGTCTGGGCTCCACCTGTGTTAACCTCGGCTCTCACTGCTGTATAACCATGATGGGGAAGTGGGGCCCTGCCCAACCTGGGAACACGTCTTCTGTGTCCTCCGCCTCCTTGCTCTGAACCCCCCCTCCCCCAACCAAAAAATTAACTTTGATCTCTTGAACCATGGAAGCCAAGTGCAAAGGAGGTGAGTGTGCCAGAAGCAGAAGCCGTCATTCTCTTAGAGGCACTTTGGGATACCGATTCTTTTCTTCTTCTTCTTCTTCTTCTTTTTTTTTTTTAAAAAAAAGTAATAAATTTCTAAATTAAAGAAGTGTAATGGAAAAGCATTTCCAGGTATTTTATTTCTACTTTGTGGCTGCAAGTTGACTTGGTTTGGCTTGTAGGGGGAGAGAGACAGCGGCCATTGGCTTGAAGGGTTGCCTCTGCTCTTGCTCTCGAGTGGAGTGGAGGCAGCTGCAGCACCTCCGAAGCTGTAGTCAGGGAGCTCCCCCAGAGAGAGTCCGAATCAGACGCGAGGATGTTGCTGTAGCGCCCGGAGAGAGTCCGAATCAGACGCGAGGATGTCGCTGTAGCGCCCGGAGAGAGTCCGAATCAGACGCGAGGATGTCGCTGTAGCGCCTCCGCTAATTTAGGTGATTTTTTTGCTTTGGAAAACAATAGTGCTCGGCTCTCCTTCCCTGGCATGTTCACCAAGGGGAGGATATTCCCAGGCTTTTCCCATCTGGAAAATGTCAGGCTGTTAAATGAGGCAAAGGTGTACCTCAGGATAAGGCACAAAAAAAGGATTTCTTTTGCGTGGAGATGTTGCAGACTTTTGTATCTAAATATTCTTGGGTGAGTAGCTTTTTAATTTATCAGTTAAGGACTTTTAAAAAAAAAAACAGGCCATTGATTCGGTCTAGTTCACTATCTGTAGGTCTCAGGCAGAGGACGCCGTGCTGGTTGAGAGCCTCTCGTTGCAGATACCAGAGACTGAACCTGCCAGTGAGTTATTACACACCCTTCCTAATAACTGAAAACTGCTTTCACAAGTGTGATGATCAGTTCATCTGGTCTAGGATCATCATCTCAGGCTAGCAGTCTCAGCAGACTTTCCCAGTATCTGCTTACCTTCATTTTGAACAAGATGGCTGAAGATTTAACTTGGAAGCCGCTTTTCCAAATACCAAGAACTTTCTACCATCTTACTTTTGTTATCCTAACCCAACTTCTCAGTCAAACTGCATTAAGCAAATTGTCTAATAGTCCATGTTCACAGCGGGTGTATTTTTCTTTTAAAAGCACAGAGCCCCAATGTAGCCTTAAATAGGTTGAATTTGCAAGCAGGGTTCTCCTGGAAACAAATTCTAGACTCCCAAATCCATATTCTTGCTCCGATTGAATGCTGCTGTTTGCATGCGCATATCTTATGGCTGTTCCTACACCAAGAATCCTGTGGGCTTCTGGAAAGAGCCAGGCAAGGGGTGCTTTTCTTCCTCGCTTCCAGATGACGATCCGTCCTGCTCAGAGAGGCTGTTTCTTCTCTGCCTTCCCCGGTGTGCTAATGTGGGCTGTTTGGGCTCTCCTGGAAGCGAGACCTGGCTTACTGTTCCAGGCTGGGGCCTCCATTCACGATGAGCATAAGTGGTGTTGGGAGTGGAACTTGTGAAGATCCAAAGAGGCTGGGTCATGGGGCTGGATGTGGAAATGTCCCCAGAGGGGGTAACGATCAGCCGTCCCAGTGCGAGATTGTCAAGTCTGTGGTGGGGGAGATGGCCGAGATTTAGATACGTTTGCATCATCGGTGACTACTTTCACACATTCTACATTAGCATTTTACCCTGAAGGTAAAATGGCCCAGGTTCCAGTATAAGAGGTGAATGGTATACATTTTAGGTTGTCAGACTTCTGTTTAGGTTGTGACCTAGTCTAATGTAGGATGCATGAGGAGGATGGAGAAGAGGAAGAGATGGTTAGCCACAGTAAAGAAATTAAAATTGCATTTAAGTGACCACTATATTTTGGACAAGAGCTTTGCAATGCGTATCTAAAGAAAATTAAGCTGTACTTCAAATGAGTGTTTAAAAGCATTTGATTCAGTATGGTTTTGACAAACAGTGCAGCTTTCTTACTGAGTTGTATCCTGCCATCAGGGGGTTGGAAATCTTCCCAGAAGAGGAAGTGATTTCATCTTTGCCTCCTCCCTCCCCACTGCACTGTCACCCATGTGGCTGCTATTCCACATCTGTTCTGTGACCCCAGGAATAATAGGGTTGGAGAACGGGGAAGATTCACAGCCCTTGTGTGATCCTTATTCTGGATCCATCCCATTGCCGTCAAGAAGAGATCTCTAACCGTGGACGTAAAGTTAAATTTGTTTTTGTTCAACATGCCTTACTCTAGAGCAATAGCTCAGATTCACAAAGTCTTTCTTTAGCCCGCTTTTACCTTGTACGGTGTTCTGCTTATCTCTTGGAGAGCTAAATGCAAACTGCAGCATTCATTAAAACGAAAGATGGTGCAAAGCTTGACCGCACCAGCACTCGTAGCCGTGGTGCGACCTCTAATGATGAGAGATCTGCTGTGAGCCTGCAAGCGCTAAAATGCCTCTGGCTGGCCACCCTGCTGGCTTACCTAATCTCATTACACGAGTCCTCTTCCCACTTGTTCACGCTGTGGTGGTGGAGCCACAAGGCCAGAGCAAAGAGGGCCAGCAGCACCAGGCCCATGATGAGCATGAGTGTGATTCCCACCACCAAGGACGTGGTGCTGTGAGGGGCTGCAATGCAACAATGATGAAGTTAGAGGAGCGGTACTGTAGCCCACTGTATCCCGTAAGGCGCTCTCTCTCTCTCTCTCTGTATGTGAGTGTTCGGTTAGGCTGAGGGCAGCCTTGTGTGCATATAGCAAATATTTCTAAAAACCTTTCCAGATGTAAAGCCTTAGTATATATCACTTTTGAATGTTTAAAGCACAGGTGTGTATGTAGGGGACTGTTCTAGGTCAAGGCTGACTGGTGAGCCTTGAACTGGTGTTTTCCTGAATGCTAGCTCTTACCTGTGCTATGTTAACTCCAGAAAAAATGCAAGTTCTGTGCAATCTCGCCCCTCCCAACATCTACTTCCATTCAAATTCCTACACAACTAGAGCAATCCTTTGAAGAAGAAAGCTTCACAATTCCAATGAGTTAATCTTTTTACAAAGAGGTGCCTTGGCCCAGGTGAGGAGCCATACCCTCGGAGTCGAAAGGCCTCACTGCAGGATACTTAACTGATTATTTGGGATGCAAGAAAGGCCCTCTGTGCAAGATCAGGGTTGCTTCCTTCTTACTTTCATGAATGGAAGGTGGGAAGCTTAGTATGAGTTCAAAGGTTGAGCTGGAGGCCAATGTAAGCCTCAAATTTTACTCTGACGTTCAAACACCATGTAAGCAGTGATATGGTTGCCTTTAATTAAGTGAAAACTTGGGTTGCAAATTCCAACTATGAAATCACTTGATAGGGTTTTATACCTGCCACTAGGCAGCAGGGAGAGGTAATAGAGGAGCAGCTGCTTTGCCCCCTGAGGATCGCAGCTTTGGTTTCCAACACTTGCTTGAGAGGATCTTGCAAGAAGCGGGGCTTGACAGAAAAACTCCGCAAACTCCCTGAGATCTTGGAGAAGAGCTGCTGCCAGCCAAACTAAATACACTGAAATAGCTGGTGAATAGACTGACTCAACGGAGGGTGAGTGACTGTGACTGAGCAGAAGGAGCACATACTTTTTTGAATGCTGAGCAAGCAAGGCGTTAATCCCTGTTATCCTCAACTCTGGGATTTGGGTAAGAGTTGCTCGGCAAGACCCTTTAATGCTCGTATCTGTAGAGAGCTGCTTCCAGCCAGAGTGGACAATACCGTGCTAGATCGACCAATGGTCTGACATGGTATAAGGTAGTTTCTTATGTCTCCCGTTAAGGTTGTGTTGAATGTGCTTCTCTGTGGATGTGGTGCCAGGCCAAGAGAGGGTTGGTGTCAGTGGAGCCAAGCAGACTGATCTACCCATTGCAAATATTTATGGGGGTACCTCCAAAGAGAGCCATTGCCTTACAATTGTGTGTGTGTGTAAATGGGGGTGGGGGATTTTATTGTATGCTTTTTAAAAAGTGCACCAGGAAAAAGCTCTTGGCACACCATCCTGCTGCTGCCCCAGGAAATGATACAGTTCCAACGAGGCAGAACAGTGTATTTGGAATGTTGTAAATTGTTTCGAACGAGCTAGGTTCCGCTTACTTTTAGCCTTTGCCAGTGGCAAAAATACTCACCGACATGCACCCGCAGCTCCATGCTGCAGGAGACGGAGCCCAGCATGTTTGAGGCTGTGCAACGATAAAGGCCGGAGGCCTCTGTGGTCAGGTTGTGGAAGGTCAGGATGAGGCGGTGGGTGTCTGCCCAACGTGAGAAGGTGGAATCCAAGCACCGAAAGGAAAACAAGCAGAGGGTTAGGATGCCCACGGACCTTTCTTCCTTTCCAGGGGCGCAGTCTGAGATTCCCTATCTAATTAAAGTCTCATACAGAACCTTTGTGGGACGGGGTCCAAACTAGATGTGATGGTATCCTCCATTCATGCTTGAACATGAAGCTGCCTTATACTGAATCAGACCATTGGTCAGTACTGTCCAATGCCACCATTGGATGCCACCATTAAGTCATTTAAAAATGCCCAAAGGGCCCCATATCCTGATTGGTCCTGTGAGATGGTAGGTTGTGGCATTCTTGTCTCCCCTCCACCCCGTGCCTTATCAAGTACCAAAATCCCCCCCTGCAACTGTTTCAGCACCTCAAAAGGTTCCTGGGCTAGGGGGAACAAGAGTGATGCGCATCTAATCAGGATTGGGCCCTGGTGGCGTTTTTAAATGACGTAAAATGGCAACAGCAGCATCCTCATGGATTCCATCGCATCTAGTTTGGCTCTGAGACTTCTTATCCATGTTCAGAGCAAGTGTACTGCTGAATACCAGATGCTGGGGGTAAGCCACGGGGAACAGCTGCTGAATACATGCCCTGGCCTCTGCTAGAACCAGGATGCTGAGCTAAATGGACTCTCAATCACACCCAGCAAGGCAATTCTTATAAAGGATTTTTTAAAAAATAGAATAGAAGTCCAGCTGTATCTATGAACCATGATAACCTAGCAGCAGAACCTCCATGGTCAGGGGCAGCTAGCCCTGTGGACGGTGATTAAATTCCAAGTGGATGAGGAAGGTCCTGTCCCCTTACCATTTTTGCTGTTTTAGAGAGGTCCGGATGGTGCAATTTCCCCTCTTCAAGCAGATGTCTATGTGCATACAAAGTGTGTGCTTGTAGGCTCTGTGCCTGGGAGTGCTGCTTTTTTCAATTTTCTGGGGAAGGGAGCCTTCACATATACACTTCGTGCTTGCGTAGACTGAGACTCTGTGCTTAGAAGCCAGAGATTGTACATAGACACACTACCCTATGCAGTGCTGTCTGAGGGGCTAAACAAGATGAGGAGGATCAGGGCTGGTAGATCTTATTAAGGGCCCCCTACCTTTCCCCGAGTAATTCAAGCACTATACTATACAAGCACTCTCTCTGAATTCCAGATCCTGGGGACAGACGTATGCTTGAACATTTCCTTGAGGTGTCTCACTAGCATAATAGCTTAGAGGGAGTGCTGTGCTTTTTCAAAAGGATTAGATAAATTAGTAGTGACTTGATCTATCAACATCAAAAGACTGTTCCATGGAACCCACAAGTACAGTGGCAGTATATATGAGGCCCCAGCTGCCCTTTATAAATGGGGGGAGGTCCTCAAGTTCTGTCTGGTCTTGCCTGGGCATCTCAGGGTCATTTGGCTGGTCACTCTGAGAAGCAGGATAGACTCTTATCTCATAGGAATTTAAGACACGTGAGATCCCATTCATCACAGAGCAGAACCACAAGTGACAAAAGGCACAGATTGGACACTTGTCAGCTTCCCTCCAGTTTTGATGGGAAATGTAGGCAGCTTGGCGGAATGTTGGACAAGTGACAGTTGAAAAGTCCATTGGACAGCAGTCGGAGAGCCAAGCTGCAAGACTAGGATGCCTACATTTCCCATCAAAACTTGAGGGAAGCTGACAAGTGTCCAATCTGTGCCTTTTGTCACTTGTGGTTCTGCTCTTAATCTCTTGCTACTTAAGGCCAACCCAGATATGAACACAAGAGTCTTGCTTTTAAGTAGCAAGAATGGGATTTCCTGTGTTTTAAATCCCTATGAGTTCTCAAACATGGAAAACCAAAGGGCATCTCTGCTTCCTATTACTGGAACAACTAATAATTTCAGAATGAATATCTCCTGGCTCCACCCTTTATTTTATTTGTCATTTATAGTCTGCCTTTCTCACTGAGACTCAAGGCGGATTATATAGTGTGAGATTAGTACAATATCAAGGACATTTCCATAAACAGTGTCATAGGATTTTACAAAGACATAGCATTAGCAAGGATCCAATACAGAGTTGAAGAACTGCTGAAATGGAACATAATCAATTCTAGGACTGACGTTAGATGACATGAAGCACAGGTAGTATATAGGAGTACATATTCAAAGCAACAGAAAATATGCAAGGCTACATAGTGGTGAAGTCTATGGTCCTTAACTCATTAGCAAGGCATCTGAGACCTCCCCCACCCTACAATACTTCCCTCCTATCTGAGTAAAAAGCTTTTCCTTCTACTGGGTTCTTGATACCTTCATAACTGGTCACCAAAGGCTGTATGGTCGGTGGGATCTTCTCCCAAACGAAAGCCGGTACAGGCATTCCTTCATCTACGGTGCATGAGAACTGGAGATGGCCCCCCTCATCTCCATCACCCTCACTGGAGCATCTAGGATTAGATGGTGGAACTGTAGGACAAAGAAGAACAACACCAAGACCTGCCTTGAAGGGTGTCTGCTGCTGCATTGAGAGATCTGCCATCTTATTCCTCTTGGAGGCAAGAATGTACCATGAAGAGGTTTTTTCACAGTTGCTGCCTAAGCAGCAATAACTGTAATAAGTTAAATCAGCTTGGCAAGAGCGGAGATGGTCCATCAAAGCTTTTTTTTGGTGACATTATTCACAAAAGTACTGGCACCTTTTGGGGGGGGGGGCGGTTCTCCAAAGTCCTGAGGAAGGAATTGGTGCAACCTTATACAGGAGTATGTAACTTTTTAAAAAACAAAAAAAAGTCATTCGTTGTTCTTTAAAAAGTGAATACTTTAAAGATATTTGACAATTGTCCAGTGCCCTGGCAGAGGAGAATTGGAAGGTAATTAAGAGGGTTTCACTTCTCTGGCATCATCCAATTCTCCCCTGCAGCTTTCCCCCTTGATGATTTTCCCTCCTCTCAAGATGGATCTACCCATATTTGCCTGAAAGGAAGATTACCCTGAATATGAGACAATTCCCCCCCCCCCAAAAAAACAAAAGTTGCAGATTACTATACATAATTGTGACCTGTATTTTAATGTAAAGCCATTCCCCTGTTTTTTCTTGACAGCATGTGTGAAAAAAACTAGTCTTTCTTTCAAGTAAATAGAGTACTTCTGTTTGTAGTCCTGAAGGGCACCAGCAAGTTAAAAAATCCCCCCCAACTATCAATTGTTCCTTCTCCCCATGCTTATTTTGCAAGAGAAATACAGGATTGGGGAGTCTCCCTATTTCCTTTGTCACATGTCTTTCCACCATCAGAGTATAGTAAAAAAAAGTTGTTTCTGGTAGGTAGCTGTGTTCACCTGAATTAGAACAGCAGAACTGGAGTCATGGCACCTTAGAGACAAACAAGATTTTCAGGGTGTAAGCTTTTGAGAGTCAGAGCTCCCTTCTTCAGATACTGGGAGGAGTGGAGATCCCTAAGCCTTTTTATATCCCAATTAAGAGGTAGATGGGGTGTGGGAGGTGGGTGGGGTGAAGCAAAGAAGAGAGTCAGGATGTAAAAGGACAATGCAGCTTGATTAGAGCAGATGTTAGCATCTGTGCTGAGATAAGGATCCTATGAGTCTATTCATCTCCTGGGGCTTCTGTGGTTCTGAACTTTAGATGAACTCTCAGCAATCTCAAGGTGCCGCTGGACTCAAATCCTGCTGTAAAAAAGAATCTAATTGAATGCAGTGGACTAAGATCAGGGTCAGCATGTCAATGACCTCCCCCCGCCCCCCCCCCCCGGTTATGCCCTTATGTTCTCGCGCCACAGAAGTTCCCCACATCAGGGATTCTGAAGAGGTACAAGCATAGTCTTGCATTTATGAGGAGCCTCTGCAGAGTTGCAGTCATACCAAACACAGTGAGTTGGAGGACCCCGATGTTGGGCGTGATGGCATCTGGTGGGTTCATCACGCTGCATTGGTAAGTGCCGCTGTCCGAGCCACGTGTGTCGTTCAGGATGATGGTAGCACTCTGGGTCGGTGAGAAGGCAAAGCCCACCCGGCCTGTGTAGTGTGACACACTCTCCACTACCTTCCCCTGCTCGTAAGCAAGTACCTGCAGAGCAGAGGAACCCTGAGTGAGATAATCAAGCTTGCTGGACTACGGGTCATAGATCCAGAGGAGTTAGCCGTGTTAGCCTTGCATCTGATGAAGAGAACTGTGGTTCTCGAAAGCTTATGCTACAATAAAATTGGTTAGACTTAAAGGTGCTACTGCACTCTGGACTAAGGGTGAGTGTCACAACTGCAGTGCATTCAGTTTCCAGATAAACCTAAGCCTTGGGGGACAGAGAGGGCTTGAGAGAGGAGGGGATCTTGCTCAGTGGGTAGAGCACACGATTTGCAACTCCCTGGTTCAATCCTTGGCAGCCCCAGTTACAAATAGAGACCTCTTTCAGCACTGACAATATATCAGGCTAGGGTGAGTAATAGTTGAGATTCCACTATTACACTAAATAGTCAGGAATTGTAGGTGCAGGACGGCCAGCAAAGCGAACTCTGCTGTGGAGAGCTTGCCAAAAGCAGAATGAAACCGATAAAACCATAGCCTGACTTGTGTTAAGGCATTTATTCACATTTTTATCTCATGCTTCCTCCACAGAGCTCAGACTGGTATACATGGTCCCCCCTCTCCTATAACAACTCCTCTTTGAGGCAGGTTTAAGCTGAGAGAAAATGACTAGCTGAACCCAGGTCTCCCTAGTCTAAACACTGCCTCCTGAGCAGCTCTGTAGGTTTGGTGAGGAGAATTCCAAGCCTCTTAGAGCCAAGCTACAAATGACACCTGATACAGGTTGGACACTTGTCAGCTTCCCTCAAGTTTTGATGGGAAATGTAGGCATCCTAGTCTTACAGCTTGGCTCTCCATTTAATTGAAGTTTACAGAAACCTACACACACACACACACACACAGCGGAGGGGAAGGGGGCGCCCGGCAAGAGCCCTACGCCTGCAATCCCCTCCCGACCGCATGTTCTCCCTCCCATAGACTGCCGCTCTGTAAGCTTCAATTAAATGGACAGCCAAGCTGCAAGACCAGGATGCCTACATTTCCCATCAAAACTTGAGGGAACCTGACAAATGTCCAACCTGCGTCACTTGTAGCCTGGCTCTTAGAATAATGGGAAATACAGTTCCAGTGTGCCACAACATTTCATTGGGCCCTGGCAGAAGTGCCAACCTGAGTCTTCAAAGGGGGAAGGGGCCATGACTCCAAAGCAAGCAAAAAGATCCCTGCTTTCACTCACTTGTTGTGGGTGGTTGGGGTCTGCCGCTGGGACAACTGTCCAGATGATGTTGAGGCGGTTCAGGGGTGCTGTGGTGTGGAAGGAACATGGCAGGAGGGCACTTCCTCCCCGCACCACTTGGATGCTGTCGGCCACCACTGATACCTTCACAGCTCCTGCAACTTTGAAAGGAAGAGAGGGACGAGGATGATCTGCCAGTGGCTATATTAACCCAGCACTGGATGACACCACTATAGGGTAGTTTCCATGCAGACAGCCAAATCTGGGCAATACAACCAGCAGCTCTCACTTAGAATAAGTGCTACCAGTTTCAGCGGGGCGTGACATAATTTCAGTAATTTGTCCTGTGTCCTTTGTCCAAAATTTCAGTAATTTGTCCCATTTTTAGGCTTTAGTGGAGGGAATCTGATTTGATTGCCCTGTTTGGCGTGGGTTTTTTACATGGCTGTGCACTGAAAACAGGCAAATGCATCCATCACTCCCCTTTGGAGACTTGGAGAGGGCAGGGGCTTAATTCTGAAGGATGACACCTCAAGCACTAACAAAATTCTTTAGCTGGAAGAGCAACAGTTTGTCCTAAACAACGAGGCCGTATGTCCCACCGCAAAGCAGCTAGCCGCATCTTTTCTTATTTTTGATGAAGGGAATGGGAACAGTACCGCTGATGGATTCCCAGGGCAGAGAATTAATTGAAGGGCCTGCAGAAGTGACAGCGCTTCAAAATAATTGACAATAATTGAGCAGGTTTTTTTTCTTCCAATGGGCACCCAGAGAGAGACAGAAAGAGAGGGACGAGCCAACGGCGTTGCACTTGAGAGAGAGATGGCACAGGGGCAGTTTTGGGACTCAGGCCGGTTGGCTTTCGACTGTCCTCGTCAGATCAAACAAAATAAAAGCGAAATGCACAGGGAACGGGGCACAAAGTTTCTCCCTCTTTCTTGGGGTAACGGTCCTTTACAGCACCAGGATGATGTTACAGACCTAACTCAGGTATGGTGGACATAAGGGGTGGGATGCCGTGGATCTCTTCCGCTAACGGCAACGTCTTCCCCAACTTCCCCCTGAGTCAAGGAACTCAAAACTGCAGGCGTCAGGAGAAGGCTCCTTGCCCTATGGAAAAGCAGGATGGATCCATAAGCTCCAACCAAGAACTGTTTTTACTGTATCAGCATCCCGTTTCGAACAAGGACCAGCCAAACATCTCTGGGAGGCTCACAAACAAGGCATGAAGAAGACAACAGCTATTCCTTTTATTTGCTCCTCGCACTGAGCAGTCTGACATTTACCACTTCTGTACATGGAGACTCCATTTAGTTGTCCCAGTTAGTAGATGATTCATAGACCCATTCTCCATCAATCGAATGCTTTTGAAAACTCTGTCTCAGCTGGCAGCCATGTGATTGTAGCCTTTCACAGACAGTGCACTTCACAAGCTAATTATGCCTTCTGTGGAAAAGTACTTTTTATTTGTCTGATTGGGACCTTCTGTTGAATGTTTTTATCTCTCAAAATCCTCAACGACGGAGACAGAGAAAGAACATAACCTTATCTCTCTTCACTCTTTCCATACACACTTTTGTAAATTTTAACTGGATCCCCCCCACCCCTCTGGCTTTAAATCACCCATCCCTCCACACACACATTGCCAAATAAAATGCGCACCAGCACAGAGACAGATATTAATAGACGCAAAAGGAACCTGAAGTGAATTAAAGCTCCCTTCTTGGTTTCTTCTTCTACCATTCAGGTTCTTCCAGAGAGCAATTTTCTCCCTTTTTCTGTTCTTACACCCAGGTACCTGTCACATAGCCGAAAAGAATCCACACGCCACAGAGAGCACCAGTGGGCCTGAGTCGTCTCCAATTTCCAGACTGCATGACTGGGGCGGTCAGGTTTAATGCCCAAGTACGTTCATACTGGGTCTCTCTCCAGTCTAGAGGACACCCCGCCAGGGACACACACTCCTCCCCCCTCTGTGAACTTCTCAACTCTTTCACTCCCTCTCTTCATCCATTCATCTCAACTTGTCAGCCTCTCCCCGGGTTGGAGTTAGGCTGGAGTATTTTAACTTCAGGTTTCCTCAGGGCAGGGGCTAGTCTTGCTTCAATAACAAATGAATGCATTGTACGCCAAGGTTTCAGGCGGAGAAAGGCCTGTCTCAACCTTTGCTAGAGGAGATCTTTCCACTGGACATGCCGCCTTGGGACTTTCTGTCAAGCAAAATATGAGTTCTGCTCTTAGCTAAAGCTCCATAGCAGAGTGTTATTTGGTAAAGCACCCTGTACATCTGAAACAGCAATCGTATTGTAAAATAAAAGCGAAAAGCATGCATACGAAGCGGCAGCATTTAATTGTTTAATGAATTGCTTAATTAGATCGGACACGATTGGACTTATGGTTTATCTGTGCAGCAAAATAAAGTGACAAAAGATCTGAGGTTGAGCCGCACCTGCGTGTGCGGAGGCGAGAATTCACATTCTAAACGCTTTCTCATGTAAGAACTCCCTGCAAATAAAAAATGAACAGTTGGCGAGAGGTTCTAGCATATCCCTTTGCAGGCTGTGCCGCTTTGCCATTTCCCAGGAACTGTTACTGCAGGGAAACCTGGTAAAATATAATTCCTCCCCTGCAGTGGTACAGTCTTGCCTCTTCATTCTCTTGCAGGCATAAACCACACCCTGGTCTCAATAGGCAAAGTTGTTATTCCTTTTCAGAGATTCAGAGTGCATTCCTAAACAGGGTTTGCACTGTTAGTTATACTGCAACATTTTGTGAGTATAACCAGAAGATCCGGTTGGATCTTCCACTCTTTTGACTGGGTTTAGTTTCCATTTGCATTCTGCAAACGTGATACTACATTTATGTCTTGGATAGCACGTGTATGCACGTACTCTTTACCAGGGCTTTTTTTCTGGGAAAAGAGGTGGCAGAACTCAGTGGGTTGCCCTCTGAGAAAATGGTCACAGGGGTGGTGGCCCCGCCCCCTGATCTCCAGACAGAGGGGAGTTTGGATTGCCCTCCGCGCCGCTCCAGCGGCGCGGAGGGCAATCTAAACTCCCTTCTGTCTGGAGATCAGGGGGTGGGGCCACCACCCATGTGACCATTTTCAAGAGGTTCCGGAACTCCGTTCCCCCACGTTCCTGCTGAAAAAAAGCCCTGCTCCTTACCCATATTCAGTTTATACACATATTTCTGTCAAATGTAATTACCAGTGCATTCAGCATGGTAATCTAGGGCAGTAATGGGAGTCGGGGAGGGAGCTGAAAAAGAATGGTTTGCCTTCGGTCTGCCTACTGAGTTCCTGACACAGACAAGATTCAAATCAAGGTCATCTTTGTTCATAGCTCAGGCTGCAGTTCTAACAATGCACTCCTGGTGGTAAGCCCCACTGGATAAGATGGAACTTGTGTGTGTGTTATGTGCCATCAAGTTACCTCCGACCTATGGCAATCCTATGAATGAAACACCTCCAAAACGCCCTATCATCAACTGACTTGCTCAGATCCTGCAAACTGGAGGACATGGCTTCTTTTATTGAGTCAAGCCATCTCGTTTTAGATCTTCCTCTTCTCCTACTGCCTTCCACTTTTCCTAGCATTATTGACTTTTCCAGAGAATCTTGTCTTCTCGTGATGGGACTTACTTTCAATTAAACCTGCTTAGGGTCATTCTCTTAAGTGTTTTTTTGCCTACAATCCCATGCACACTTACTTGGGAGCAAGCTGTGTTAGATACAGCAAATCCTTCTTCTGAGTAAAGTACAGCATTGGGCTGTTTACCCCAAGCTGTGGGTAGGATCCAGACTAAAATTTCCTGCTAAGAGGAGGCACTTCCAGCAGCGGAACAGAACTTTCCTGCGGCCTCCTGCAGCAGTCTATTGATCTCCCCCTAATGCTGGTCCTGAAGAATAGGGGACTTGTAAGAATGATGAGAGGGGCAAAATGAGGTTCTCCAGCAGAAAGGGGAAATTGGCAGAAATTAGTGGAAAATTTAGCCGGGAGCCAACCCAGATTTAGAAAATCATGAGCAGGCAGTTGCAGTTTTTTGAAGTATGCAACACTACACTCATCTATTTGGGACTAAAAAGGTAAAAGTAGTCCCCTGTGCAAGCACCGAGTCATTACTGGCTCATGGGGGGATGTCGCATCATGACATTTTCTTGGCAGACTTTTTGTTACGGGGTGGTTTGCCATTGCCTTCCCCAGTCATCTACACTTTACCCCCAGGAAACTGGGTACTCATTTCACCGACCTCAGAAGGATGGAAGGCTGAGTCAACCTTGAGCTGGCTACCTGAACCTGGCTTCCACCAGGATCGAACTCAGGTTTGGCTACATGGGCTACATCAAAGCTACTTCTTACCAGGTGTACCTTTTCATGTCTAAGGTTGCCAGCACTGGGTTGGAAAATTCCTGGAGACTTGGGGGTGGAGCATGGGGAGGATACAGTTTGGGCAGGGAGGAATCTCACTGGGGTATAATGCCATACAGTCCACCCTCCAAAGCAGCCATTTTCTCCAGGAGAACTGGTCTCTAATCTGGAGATCAGTTATGATTGGCAACTTTATTTCATATCATGTGGGAGAAACTGTAATAGCTGAAATTCTACTCTTCAATACAATGGGGTTTTTATGTGTTGTCCTTTAAATTTACACAAAGTAATGTTTATGCTGTAAACAAATCACAAGCCAAGTTTGCCCCAGAATTTCTCATAATACATTCCCAAGAAATGCTCCTCACCCTTTTTATTTCTCCAAATTGCAGGATTTTCCCTCTTTATAAGAATAAAAAAAGCCTTTATCTGAAGTTTAAATTCAAAACCAAAATATTGTAATGCAGGTCTTCAGAGGATCCCAGCTCCAAGGCCATTTCTGCACACTCGATTTACTGCATTTTTATGGGAATTTGATCAGCAAGGATGCAATTCAAATTGGGGTTCCCTCTCTTCTGCACTAAGGGTGTCCATCTCAACTGGCATCTGATTTTAATACCTCCCCAGCTGTTTTGCGGGTATAATGGGGAATTATTCTGTCTAGAAGAGAGGTATATAAGCGGAGTTCTTATTATTACTATTATCTATTATTATTATTATTACTATTACTATTATTACTATTATAATTGGAAATTTACCCTATGGCATTATTTATGATATTGTCCTTGATACTGGCTGTACTAATTTCACACTGCATAATCCGCCTTGAGTCTGAGTGAAACAGGTGGACCATAAATGAAATAAATAAAATAAATAAAAGCTTGTTCTGCATTGGGTTTCCCGGGTAAATTGTGAACACCACCAGTGCCGTAATAGATCACATCTCCGCTTCCTTTTGCACATAATTCTATTCTAATCTATTCTCACCCCCTCCCCTTTCCACTACCCAGAAGTGCGTTCATTGGACAGATTCATTCCCGCCCTAACGTGTTTGAATTTGTTGAGAACTGGTTGGATGATGAATTCTGGAGGGAAATTAAAAAACATACAAACTGGTGCAGACTATTCCTCCCGCCTCCAGGATTCACTGGAGCGTTTGGTGGTCTTTGGTGAGCAGAGGGACTTCTTGGAGATAAATGCTGACAATGAGGTCCCGCTGCCTACTGCTGTTGGCCTTATTACAGGTCCTCCTTTTTTCTATAAAGATCACTATGGACACCTTCTTTGCTTTTTGGAGGATGCGTTTTAGAAGGCGGGCTCTCTGGGCGTCGAGATTAGGCGTTCACAAAATGAATCGCGCTCCTATGAACTTCAGGAGGAGGATCAATCGCACAGCAAGGCTCAGATGGTTCGCTCTTGCTCTTGCAGCGGAGGAAGCACGTGTAACTCGTCCTTCCCGGGTCTCGAACCGGCTGCCTCTCCGCCCTCTCCAATCCCGCCCCGGGAGAAGCAACTCCAGCTATTCTGGTAGGACGGCCACGTGTGGCTTTGCGTTCAGGGAATGTAGATCAAATTCATCCCGAATCAGAAACGTTTCCTCTTTCCGTTTTTTAGGAAGCTTCCAGCGAGCGTTCGTGCTTATTCCCTTGCATCATATGTTAAACATAGCAAGAGAGGAGCAGAGGTGGTTTGCCATTGCCTGCCTCTGCACTGGGCCCCGGTGGTCTCTCATCCAAGTACTAACCAGGGTCGATCCTGCTTAGCTTTCGAGATCTGACCAGCTTAGGCTAGCCAGATGAGGGGAAGACTCGACGTAGAAGGTATAAAATCAACATGGAAATGTCCTGGACACTGATGGCACTAAATCTCGCGCTGTGTAATCCGCCTTGAGTCTCAGTGAGAAAGGCGGACTATAAATGACATAAACATATTTTACAAAACAGCAGCTTGACACGAAAAATTTGAGCAGCTTCAGCATTATCATCTTTATGGTAGGGCGGAAAGCGACACCTCCGGAGGGTGTTTTTTTTTGCGTGGTTTATAGTCCTAGGTGGGTAGTCGTGTTGGTCTGCAGTAGAACCGCGGGATTTGACTCCCAGTGGCCCTTTAGAAACCAACAAGATTTTCAGGGTATGCGCTTTTGAGAGCCAGAGCTCCCTTCTTTCGACTCAAGTCTTGTTATTTACCGTCCACCTTTCTCTTTCAGTGGTGCGAGAGGAGAGCAAATTTGAAAAGCTGGCAGCCTTGGAAAAAAAAACAATGCCTGCTTTTTGCAATGTGTTGCGTACTAGTCGGGGAAATGACAGGGCTGGAATGCCTCGCTAGAAGTCCTAGGATTGCTTTGCTACTCTTACCCCTGCTCCTTCCATCCTCATCCAGATGTGCTCACGTTTAGCACGTGGCGCCTGCCCCACCCGCCCACAAAATGTTAGGGGAACATTTCTGGCTGTTGCAGCATCAGACAGCTGCGGCAAAGCCCAGCAGAAATGCCCGCGAGCGGGAAATTGGTAACCCCTGTTTAGGGGTTATGTCCTAAAGACGGACCTGCTGCTGCTGCCCTAGTTTAAATGCTGAAAAATCCTGTCGCGTTTCGGTGCGTTATTTTGCTTTTGGGGATTTTGGAGACGGTGCCTGCCCGGGACAAGTTGCTCTTTCGCATCCGGTCTCCTTTTTCGTGGGCGGTAAGGAGGAAGCCGGGCCCCTTGACAATGAAAGCCCTACGGAAGCTGCTGGCTGTGAATCGTGCACGTGTGAACATGAGTAGCATAGAGAGAGGTAAGATGAAGACCACTGCCCTTGAGGAACATTTGCAACACCCCTCCAGTGTCCTTTAACCTCTGCATAGCAGGTAGAAATTCAACAGGTAAAACGCCAATTCTGTTTTGATTTTTTTTATTTCTGCAACATCTAGTGTTGTCAAGCCCTTTTAGACCTTTCGACCCGGAAGGCAGAGTCTTAAGAGGGCGGCAGGCGCTGCATGTCAGGGCAGGGGTGGAAGCTGAATTGGCGTCTTTAAAGAGATGACAAACCTCTAACTTGAACTGATCGCCCGTGCACGGCAGCATTTCATCCTTTTCTACGTGTTTTCAAAACGCATCTGTTATTTGGCAGGAAAGAGAGAAGGCAGTGTGCATGCTTGCTTGAAAGTAAGCCGTACTAGGACTTTCTGGTATGCTGGTATGCAGTTTGAGTTCCTCCTGGGGGACCCTAAGAAAGAGGGTCATCAATCCTACGGGTCAGATTTTGGCAAACAATTTGCTATAATGTTTGGGGAGGGGGGACTGAAGCCATCTTGCTGTTGTGCCTTTAACAACAGCCTTTCATGCAGAAACTGGATTTTCCAGAGCTGGGGAAAAAACATTGGGGAAGAGTGATGGTTGTTGGGGGTTTTCCGGGCTGTATTGCCGTGGTCTTGGCATTGTAGTTCCTGAAGTTTCGCCAGCAGCTGTGGCTGGCATCTTCAGAGGTGTAGCACCAAAAGACAGAGATCTCTCAGTGGAAGAGGTTGGGGAAGAGGTTTGCCCTGCTGAATTTCTGCCTGCCTGGCTGCTAAAGCAGGTGAGCGAAGCCAGTGAGGAGACTGACAAACTTGAGCTTGAGATAGTTGTCGGGTTGCAAAGGGCAGAGCTTGGCCAAGGTCCTTGGGAGTGTCAAGCCCCAGAGACTGGTGCGTGTGTGTGTGTATAAATATCGTTATTAAAGTGAGCAGGTAGAGAAAATACAGAAGGAAGTCCTGTACAAAGACCCTATGAAGTTTTTGTTCCAGCCTTTGTAGTATGGATGCCATATTCTTCCAAGAGGGTAATATAGGATGATTTTGCACATAATAATGGTGCTCTCTTTTTCCCCTGGCCCTGATCCTGTGCTTTTAAAAATAGCCACTTGATATGCAAACAGCAGCTGAAGAATTCCCCACTGGAAGAAAGCTTTGTGTGCCAAATTTGGGCGGGTTGTAGGGTTGCCAAGCGACCTGGAGAAAGTTATCGAGACTTAATGGGTTATTTATCTCCATGCCTTGAAAAGCTTCACCTCTCTCTAGTTCCACACATTATGCCTCCATTCAAGGGACAGGATATTTTTTTCCCTAGGTCTATCGGCAACCCTGATGGGATTGTATGAATCTGTCCTAGCGGCAGCGGTGTAAGTGCAGTTTGAGTTCCAGAACCTCTCTAACAAAGGATCCCATAACCTTGCGAACATTTCCCTTCCTGGGATCTTTTAAGGAAATGGTGTTAGTGTGTTACGGGGTGGCCAACTTCTGTGCATTTGAATCTCAGAAATGTAATAGGTGAAGCTTTTTCCTAGCAATGGGATACAGCGATGTGACTCCCAGCAAACATTCTGTGGTCTGCCCGCTGTTTGAAAGCAGTGGAGGAGAGTCTGTACAAAGAATAAAACGGGAGAACGTTGTATCTGTAACTGCACATTTTACTGTTCATAAATCGTCATGGTTGTTTCATTGACTTTACTGCCTCCAAATATAATATGTGAATCCCATCCTTTGCATGAGAAAATAAATCGGAAATTGTTCAGGGTTTTTAAATCTCAGGTTAACTGAGTAGGTTGAGAAGTCCCTAAGTGGCTGTTTTTCTTCTTCCTTTCTTAAAGCAAAAGTCATTTCCTATGAGGATGTAAAGAAACTGGTAGCAGAAGGGGAGGCCAAGGTCTTTGATGTGCGGTCGCCAGAAGAAGTAGCCAATGGGCGAATTGCAAATTCTGTTAACATTCCAGGTGAGAACTGTGTGCTACAGTATATGTGCGTGCATGACGCTGGATGTAAAGTTGTGTAGGTTTGCCAGGAGCGGAGAACATTTCTGCTAGGTGCAGGGTTGACTGGTATCTGAAGGGCCAGGCACCTTACCATTTTGGAAACCCACCTACCCCTTTCAAGGGTAGCATGCAAGTGAAATTTGCTTGTCCCTTCCATCTCACGGAGCCTTCCAAGTGAAACTTTATTTCCTGTACTTCTCTCGTTTGAAACTCTCAAGGTTGTGGGTCTCAGCAGCTGCCCAGCAATGCCACCCTACCCATGATGCCAGCCTTAGTTTTGACCTTCTTCTGCTCAGTCCCCTCCCTCTTGCTGTAAACAGAGAACAGGTTTAACTGCCTACTTTTTTTACAAGCAACAGGAGGCTTTGAACAGGAGGATTGGGAGATGCAGTTACTCACTTTGGAAGACTTGTTTTGAAGTTTTTCAGCTCTGGCTCTTTTGTGCAGTTGCGGAGGTAGAAGAAGCTTTCAAAATGGACCCAGAAACGTTTAAAATGAAGTATGGAGTAAATAAGCCACGGCGGGATGAAGAAAACTTGGTTTTCCATTGTCAGATGGGCAAAAGAGGGGCCCGGGCCACAGAAATAGCCATGGCGCTCGGCTATGTCAAGTAAGTCTTGGTTTCCACTGTAACAGTGAGCCCCTTTCTCCCCAAGGTGGGGCTTCGAGGGTTTGCATGGCAGGAGTTGACTCCTTTTTGAATCAGTTTTTGGGGCTGCAGAAAATGGCGGCTGATAAAGTCTTAAGGATGGGGCAGGGGATATACCTGGGCTGCTGCTTCCTCTCCCTGGCCCTTCCCCTTAAGTCTGGCGGAGAAAGAGAGGACATGATGAAAGCAGCCCTCTTAGCACTGCATTAGTTTCCACAAGAAAAGGGTATGTGTGGTTTCTCACGTGAGGAGAGGCTTGTGTGGTTTCCTGCTACTGTTGCAGTTGTGAATATAGCACAGCAGTGATGGGGCTTCTACGTAGCAGGTTTCCTCCCTCTTCTGGGCCACCAGAACTTGTTCAGTTTTTTAAAATCATCAACTGAATATTATTTTATTGATACCATGTTAGAACAATCTCTATGTATCAGCTTCTCTGAGGGTGAAACTAGATGTGGTGGTTTTTTAAAAGAGGTGGGGACGGGTTTCCTCAACTTTGTCTCCTCGCAGCCACACAGCAGCTACGGGCAATGTCAGTCTAAAAATAAAGGAGAACCTGACTGGATTCAGAAAGCTGCTGTGGGGCAAAAGAGGTTCCGGTCTCCATACTGCCATTTTCCCAAGCCTAAATGGCATTGTGGGGAGTAATTTCCCTGGTTTTGCTGCTGTGTGTGCACTGAATACTCTATGCGTGGAGCAGCAGAAACAGAGAAAGATTCCCTCCTGCTGCTTCATCGTAGAAAACCAATGGGGAAGGGCAGAAGCTCCCCCACTCCTGTCATGGCAGCATTCCAGTTCTTTGCCATTATTTGCAGCTGCTCTGTGGCTGCAGAGAGATAGAATCTGGTCTAGGAAACCCAAACCCAACTCTTTAAAAAAACATCATGTCTAGTTTGGCTCCGAGTTCCCAGCTTTCATTTTTTAAAAAAATCTGTAGCCGCTTTTATTGCTGAGATAGATCTTTCCCCTTATATTTCTGCAATGAAAAGGGCTACGGACTTAATTTTTTTAAAATGAAAGTTGGGAATTCAGACAATAAGAGTTTTTTATACCGTTATGTATATATCAATATTCAGTTGTAAGAAGGGGGGCTGCTACTTAAATGACTCATTTAAGGCTAGTCACTTATTGAATCATGACTCTGAGTTCAAGTCTCCCTGCTCCATCACTTGATTCCCTTGGTATCACGAAGCACCCCTTAATGCAGAAATGGGAAAGTAAAATGATCTTCTCTATGGGAAAAAAAGCTAAAGTGTTTGTGGCTTTCTCATTTAGGGGAAATAAAAGAAAACCAAGGAAGGCATAATGGAAGTTTATAAAATGAATGTCATGCAGAAAATGGGGGGGGGGGGGAGTTTTTTCTTTCCCTTCTCCAATTATGAAACTAGTAGTAGATTCTGGATAGGCCACAAGTTCTTTTTTCTTATAATTTATTTATTTAGAATTATAATCTGCTTTTCTCACCGAGATGCAAGGCGGGGGTTACACAATATAACTCAATACACTCACAGCAGGGACATTCAACAAATGACACAACAGGGCACTTACATTTGCAGAGATTTGAAAATAAGCAGAAATCCAATACAGAACTGAAATAATGCTGAAACAGAGCCTAAGCCTAATAAACATGACATATTAAACAAGGCAGAAACTTTTCAGCAGGAACACACAACAAGAGGCACTACACAGTAGTCACAATCTATCCCTTTGCTGCTTGCATCTCTTTGGACTGTTTCTTTACAGTACAGGCATCCGACCTGCGTACAAAAGCCCTCTTGAAAAATTCAGTTTCGCATAGTTTCTGGAAAGCCAGGAGAGTGGGAGTCTCAAGCAGGCCGTTCCATAAGGGCAGAGGCACAACAGAAGCAACCAGGGTTGTGGATTTTGTCTCTTTGCAGGGTGGCACCTGCAGAAGGCCCTGTTCAGATGAGCGAAGCTGCTGTGGTGTTGCATAGGGAGACTGGCGTTCCTGCAGACAGGAGGGCGAAGGCTGTGATAGGCTTTGTATAGGATGGCCAAAACCTCGAATTGGGACCAGTAACCGATGCTTAACCAATGGAGTGACTGCAGAATGGGAGCAATATGCCTGCTCCACCTAGCTCCTGATAATAACCGAGCTGTGGTGTTCTGCACCAATGGGAGACTCCAAGTTGCCTTTGAGCAAAGACCTGTGTAGAGTACGTTACAGTAGTCTAGTTTCGATGTTACCGTGGCATGGATCCCGCTGACCGGATGGAAGATGGCATTTTTGTAGCTGCATAATCATCTTAATTCACTGACATAATTATGCTATTGTATAATTAGCTGACAGAATTCATTGCCATGAAATATTGTAGTGGCTGCTGGTGTAAATTTCTTTAAAAGGGTATTGGACAAATTCATGAGTTGATCTCTTGGTGGCTTCTAGTCATGATGGCTGGGGTGGGAAGGGGGGGGGGCTGTTATTCTTGCAGTCTTTCTGTCTGCATATGGTTGCCAGAAAGAGGATGCTGGCCCATGTCTTTGGTCTGACCCAGGAGCGTTCTAGTGATCTGTTATTCATGTGAGAATGTTAAAAAAAACCACACAAGCTTCAATGTAAATGATATTTATCATTTGGGTCAAACATAATGACCCAGTTTATTTTATATGCGTGTTAGTCTCACGTATCTTTTTGCCTCCTCAGGGCTCGCAACTATGCCGGAGGTTACAAGGAGTGGTCAGAGAAAGAAGGGAAGTGACGTGTGAAGGGATCGAGGCAGCTTTGTGGCAGACGTCAGTCTCCCGGGAAACTGGTGGTTTGTTTTCTCCTGAAGATTCAGCTGCGGTTGAACATTTTGCTGGCCCCTTGACTGAACTGAAGAGCCTCTTTGGAGCTAAGGTTCATCAGGATTGGTTCACCCCCCCCTCCCCCACCCAAGAAATTAGGTTCAAGTTTGCACAGGTTAAGACTCAGGGCATTTTCAGTGGTGGCTCCATTGTTATAGAACATCATCTGAAGGCTGGGCCACCATATTTTGATGTATTTTGGAGCGTGAAATTGTTCCGTTCGATTAAAACACTTGAAAGATCATAAGATGAACATCAGCCTGTGGTGTTCTTCGTTCTAAGCATATCTCTGCTTTCACTTGGCGCTGGTTTTTATTTTAAGCATGTTAACATTCTTTTGGAATTTCTGCATTGTGTGTTGCCTAAAGTCAAGTGAGAAACATTTCACATTAAAATTTGTTTTTATTTAAACTATACACTATAACATAATAAACAATAAACATAGAGAATAAGAAAAAAACACAATTCTAAACATGACACACTAACAATACATATATCTATAAAATTAAGAGGAAAAGAAAACAAAAAAAACCCCTAAATTACACTACAAGTTGAGTTCCGATTTTCTCCGCAAGTATATATCATTTCTAGAGTCCCACTTATTCCAAGTTAGTCACAAACCCCCTTTTTTCTATTCATGTTTCTTAATCCGTAAATCCAGATGTCATCAAATCCTTGTTAGCCATTTCATGCATGTTCTTCGTTCTAATCATCTCTCTGCTTTCACTTGGTGCTGTTTTTTATTTTCAATGTGTTAACATTCTTTTGGAATTTCTGCATTGTGTGTTGCCTAAAGTCGAGTGAGAAACATTTTTAAAGTTTTTTAAAAAGGTACGTGGGTAGGGAACGTCTATTTGCCATGTATTCATCTGCTTCAGCTGTGTTTACTCTGTCGGCAGACAATGATCTTTTTCACCATTCATTGCCTGAGAACTTCTTAAGCCAGAGATACCAAGAACCCAGGATAGGGTTGTCAGTTCCAAGTTGGGAAATTCCTGGAGATCTGGAGGGTGAAACCTGGAGAAAGTGGGGTTTGAGGAGGGAAAGGACTTTGGAATGGCATAATTTCATAGAGTCTGCCCCCCAAAGTAGCTGTTTTCTTCAGGTGAACTGATCTCTGTGGCCTGGAGACCAGTTGTAATTCCGGGAGATCTCCAGCCACTACCTGGAGACTATAAAACAAAAGGAAGCTCCCTTAGCAACAAACTGAATAATCAAAGTGGAAACCCACAACTAAGGGATACAGTCAGTCAGGTTCTGAAATTCTAGTGTATTAAAGTGGCGCAGTGCATTGAATAAATCACAATACTATTATAAGCATATCAAATCACATAAATAAACAATGTGCAATAAACAGCTCACAATCGGCCAATACAGAAATATCCAATGGTGCAATCAAGTTCATATCAGAGTTCAAAGCAGAGATGAAACGTAAACAGCAAACCAGAGAAGCCGTGAGGACCCCTCGTTCCTGTTCAAGGTAAGTTCTTAGATAGATGTACTCATTTTCTTTCAACGGGTGGAACAAGGAGATGGAACACTCTGCAGGACCGAGACCCGACAAGGAACTGGTCATCAACAACGCTTGTTTCCAGACTGCATCAGGGGCCAACAGACCTCCTCACCAATCATCTCTGAGAACTGCAAATGTATGAGAATTTCACTGCTGCCGCTGTTACAAACTTCAGCGGCAGTCTGTCACACCTCTCTTAATTGGCCATGCTTCTCTGGTTTGTTGTCTGTTTCATCTCTGCTTTGAACTCTGATATGAACTTGATTGCACCATTGGATATTTCTGTATTGGCCGATTGTGAGCTGTTTATTTCACATTGTTTATGTGATTTGATATGCTTATAATAGTATTGTTATTTATTCATTGCACTGCACCACTTTAATACACTAGAATTTCAGAACCTGACTGACTGTATCCCTTAGTTGTGGGTTTCCACTTTGATTATTCACTACCTGGAGACTGGCAACCCTAACCCAGGACAATAGACCCACCGCTGACCTGTGGGCCTTCCCCCGTACCTTTTGGTGCTGCCATGTACTGGCCTCTGATTTGACCGGCAGCGGCTCTTCGGGGTTTCTGGCAGGGAAAGGCCTTTCACAGCCCCTGCTACTTTGAGATCCTTTATTTGGGGGTGCTAGGGATTGGACCTGGGGCATTTTGACCATCAGCTCTGCCACTGGATTATAGCCCTCCAACAAAATACAGAAAGCCTTTGCCAAAGCCGGGGCCTGAATCAGCAGCCTTCCTCCATTCTTCTGGTGTTGAACTCAGCCATAGCTTTTTTGTGGTATGGTGGTTTTCAGAGTTGACATATGATGACTGGAAACAATCGTTAAAAGAGGTCTGAAAGTGGTTTTGGAAGAGGTTTTGCTTCTCATTATGTAAGTGCATATATCTTTTGTCCTGTTGTTAACTCTGGTCGAAAAGGTTTTGCAGGGTTTTTTTTTCTCAATCAAAACCTGCTATACCTATTTTCAGCACCAAGCCTGCAACTTCTCAAAACAGCAATTCTTGCCCGAACTACCTTTTAACTTGTGGGAATATTTTTTTAAAAAAATTACTGGTATGAAAAACATACAAAGCTGATGTATTGTCGAAGGCTTTCACGACCGGAGAACGATGGTTGTTGTGGGTTTTCCGGTCTGTATTGCCGTGATCTTGGCATTGTAGTTCCTGACGTTTCACTGTGACACTGAGAGATCTCTTGTCTTTTGGTGCTACACCTCTGAAGATGCCAGCCACAGCTGCTGGCGAAACGTCAGGAACTACAATGCCAAGACCACGGCAATACAGCCTGGAAAACCCACAACAACCATACAAAGCTGAGTCAGAGGAGTCAGTCTGTCCCAGTATTGGTTGTTCCAGCTGTTCCATAGCAACTCTATGAACTCGGCGATACAGAGATCATTCTCAGCTTTTCTATCTGTGATCCTATAACTGGATTGAGCTGGAACCCTTCTGCAAGCCCCCATCAGCTAAACAGAGCCGGAATGAGCCATGTGCTGCTTCTCCAGGCACCACTCACAGGAAATGGGAGAACATCCCAGAGGCCCCTGAGCTTGCCACAGAGGCAGTCTCCTTTTCCTTGCTGGAAGAGCGCTGGAAGGTGAGCCTGCAGTTGGCATCAGCACCAGCAGAGCCACTGCATCTCCTGTTCCAAACAGTGCCATCTGGGACTGATGCTGATCCTTGCTACCCACTGCTTGCTCAGTTGCCCACCTGGATGGCAGGTGGCGGCTGGTAGCAGCAGCAGCTTCTCCCTATTGTGCCTTCCCCTTCTGGATAGTAGTTTGCAGCCTCTGCTACTGCTGCTTATTTGAGAAAAAAAATGAGTAAGCTGGCAAGGGCAAAGAAGAGCGACCCAAGTCATATGAGCGATGAGAGGGAAGGAGGGCATGGGGTGCAGCTGCAAGGATGGAGCAGGCATGTGTGTGTATAAAGTGGCGTCAAGTCGCAGCTGACTTATGGCAATCCCTGCTGGGGTCTTCAAGGCAAGAGACTTAACAGAGGAGGGTTTGCCATTGCCTGCCTTGGCATAGTGTCCTTGGTCTTCCCAAGCGGTGTCCCATCCAAGTACTAACTAGCACCAACTCTATGTAGCTTCTGAGATCTGACAAGATTGGGCTAGCCTGGGCCATCCAGGGCAGAGTAGGACTACAGAAGGATAATTCTCTTGGGGGGGGCAGGTGCTGAGTGGGTACTGCAGATGAAGACCTTATTGGGGGATTTCATACAACAACATAATGCATATTTCAGAAGCAGCAGAAAGCGTTCCAATCTGCAATTGTGAATATATTTATATTTTACGGTGAATGCAGGACTCAGGATTATTGGGGGGGGGGGGGAGGGAGCTGCTAAATGAGAGGCCTTGAGGGATTTTGTCAGATTCTGTATGTCTTGTGTTTCCTCGTGAATTCTAAATTGAGAAACACACTGTAATTGATACTATAACTTTAAATTTCAGGTTAGGAAAATGCTGCTGCAAAGAGGCCCAAAAAATTTCTTGCGTAGAAACTCTCTCCTGCCCAAATGGATCACGGACTTCAGATTCAGGTGGCGTCATAGCAAAAGCAATTTCTCTCCCTATCTAAATAGTAAAGAGTCCAGTAGCACCTTTAAGACTAACCAGCTTTACTGTAGCATAAGTGTTCGAGAACCACAGTTTCTTCATACCCTCCATGCATCTGACGAAGAGAACTGTGGTTCTCGAAAGCTTATGCTACAATAAAGTTAGTCTTAAAGGTGCTACTGGACTCTTTACCATTTTGCTACTACAGACTAACACGGCTAACTCCTCTGGCTCTATCTCCCTATCTAAACAGCTTCAGGAATTACAAAGAGGAATGGCAATTAGTAAACACCTCTCTGGGGGGATTCAGATTTGGCTCACCAATCGCAGTGCCTTGTTTTTAAAGCAAGTTCCAACTAGTATTGACCACTAGAGGTCAGCAAACCCTCACAGGCCCATCTGACATACAAAACCATTGTTTATTGCTTTGGTAATATGATACAGCTTGGGAACAGTGAACTTTTTGCACTGAATATCTCAGTTAATGAGACACAACTTTTAAATATCGCAATATACTTGAAGAGAACATTGTGTGAACATGTAAGGGCCCAGTTGGCAACTAACCTGAAAAGAGATCTTGGGGTCACGGTGACTAATAGTGTCATCAGTGGGGAAAGGAATAAGGAAATAAGAACTAATTTGGCCTGGGGAAAGGGCTGACTTCATGCTAAGGATTACTAGGAAAGGGACTGAAAATGAATCATCTGGTCTCACATTGCTCTCATACAGACCTATGGCATGGTTGCCACTTGGAGGAGGCTGGCTATGTCATGCCCTGCTTTTAAAGGCATGTTGTGTATGGCTACTGCAGGCATCCAGATGCAGAACTAAGTTGCCTTTCTAATCGGGAAGGTGCTTCAGCCCCTTAGTCAACATAGTTGCCCTCTTCTGCAACTTAATTCCAGCAGAAGTTTTGTGTGTTTGACTGGGAAAACATAAATATTAGAAGACCTGTGCCTTAATAGATTAAGTTATCAGATTCCATTAAAATCGATGAGAAGAAAACTTGGTTATGAGCAATGCAGAAAGGAATAGGGATTATGGGAAAAGGGAAGGAATACTTCAGATATTCAGGGACACAAAGATGACATGCTATGATATGACCCCCCCCCCCCCCATATGTGAAATTCATTCCAGGAGTGTGCAACACCGTTGTGACCTGTGTATTTTACAACTGCCACAAGCAATCTTTGTGTAGGCTGATCAGATAAATTCCAAACTTAGATAGGATGGCTACAGTCTGCGGCACAATTACCCAGGAGTAAGTCCTACTGCACTCAGATTTGCTTCTGTGTCTGTCTTCTAGGCTTGTTCCCACAGAGGGCACTCCTAAGCTGATACATCTATTCAGGATCCTACCCAAGTCAATTCACTGGAACTTACAGGAAAGTGTTCTTAGGGTTGTGCTATAAATCCATTGTGTCCAAATAAGCCTCCCCTGACATGTGATGGTTTTAAAAAGCATTTTGACATAGTCTCTTGTTCTTGAATAATGCTCCATGGGGAACATATGAACACACCTTATAAGGTACGAAAGGAATGATTACAGGAACAAACTAAAGCCCATAGCAATCAGGATTTTAACGGCCTGAACAGAATTTTACCTTCCTCATCTGTTGCAAGAATGGAGGGTTCCAAACCCGGAATGAAACCCACATGGTGAACGCGTGCATGCCACATCTGTAACTTAATAGGCAGGGGTCATTTTGTAGAAAAAGCTGGAGGAACTCATTACCACAACTCAGCATATACCATGCCCCTTGACATCACCGGAAGTGTATCATTAGCATAACTGATTTGCATATGCTAAACCCTTTAGCATCACATATCCTGGCTGTTTTGGACCCAATCCTGGCCATTCAGGGCTGAAATTGGGCCCAGAGCAGGGCCGAAACAGCTCTGGGCCATTTCGGGCCCAATCCAGGCTGAAATGGGCCCCAAATGGCCGAAAGTTAGGTGTGTGGGGCCACCTGACGTGACCTCTGGAGAACTGCCGGAATTGCGTTCCTGCACGTTCCCCCTCAAAATGATTAATACGTAATACGTATCTGACAAAGGGAGTTTTGACTCTCAAAAGCTCATACTCTGGAAATCTAGTTGGTCTTTACGGTGCTAATGGACCCAAATCTTGCTCTTGCTGGTTGCTGGATTCCAGGTCTCAATTAGATCATCATCTTTGTCATCGTCTCTTTGAGGAATGGGGGAAGGAAAAACGCAAATGCACCTTACTCAAAGAAATGTTTTAATGTTTTTATAATGTTTTTACTGTTTTAAACTGTTGTTAAACCGCCCTGAGCCCATCTGACGGGGAGGGCGGTCTAGAAATGTGATTAAATAAATAAAGATGCCTCACCATGCTTATATGACCTCCCTCCCCCCAGCAACAGCGTGGACACTCTTCCAGGAAGTGTTCAATATGCTGACTTATGTATTACAGCCATACAACAATCAAGTTGCTTATGAGGTCCATTTAAACCATTCCAAACTGGCACGGCAAAAATCTGGTTTTATACTTCACCATACAGTGCCACACAGCAACCTTTATTGGCATAAATAATATAGACAAAACAGGAGAAATGTTGTGAAATAAATTCATAGGGCAGCACAATCATGTCCCCAGACAGCAAAATTATCTCAGGATACAGCACAGTCATAGGGGGCTTTATAAAATGTTACCCTTGACTTCCACACATAAGCCAGGAATTCAGCAACGGATAGGGTTATTGCTGGACTCTTGTCAGCTAAGAAAAATTTTAGATCCTTATCCAAAAAATCCCTCTGCACAGGAAAAAGAGGACGAATCAATAAACCGCGCATAACAGAATATTTGGGGCAGCAAAAAAGAATATGTGAGATTGAATCCGGTTCCCTCAGAGTACAGTCACACAGCCTATCCCTATACGGAATACCCCCGTATCTGCTTCACAATCGAAAACGACAAAGTAATTTGCAAGCTTAGTTTTGCAGCACCAAACTTAATCACAAGTAGCCATTTCATTCCATCCTGCCTACCAGGTAAGATGATTGCTTTTTAAAAAATGAATCATGGATACAAGTTAGAATGTTGCTGTAACCTCCATTCTGGTGACACAATCCTAGTTAGCTGGTGTAACCTCAAAACTGGTGGCACAATCCTAGTTACACCTTTCTAAATCCACGGAAGTGAATGGGCTTTAGTGGGTGGGTCTCTGCTTAGGATTGTACTGTGAAATACAAATTCCCTGATTTCTAAAGCTCTCCTTGACCCCAACAGCCATTTTCTTTCAGTCTCAAACTTGGCCACTCACAGTAAGATGGAGATAATAACAGCCTGATAGCATTGTAAAAATTACTATGATGCATCTGCGGTGTTCTTAATGTTAAAAAAACCATAGAAAATGGTAAACATTAGTTCACACCTGGGAGATAAACTTGTATTGGACCTGTATTATCAAAAACAAAGATGCATTAGGAGAGAGAAGGGGACTGTAGACTTTGCTACTGCATACTGTCTGTTGCTGTGGGTGTGATCCTGCTGAGGGGTTTCTGTGTCCATCTTACGTGCTTATACTCTGTTCCAACATTTCGTCAACTACTGGATTTCTGCAGGTTTAAATCTTTGCAAATTTGCATTTATATATGGTTTATTGAAATGTCTTTGAAAGTGTCTGTACTGACACACTGGCTTGAGTCACAGCGTGAAAGGTGGACTATGAATAATGAAAAAAAATAAATGCTTAAAAACCTGACTGCCTGAAAAAAAATATTTCCCCTCACCAAGAAAACTAGCGTGTCAAGAGGGAAATGCCTTCTCAACATGCTAGTTTTCCAGTGCAGGGAAACTGTTTTGTGCCATTCTGTGATAGAATATGAGCACCCCCTCCTGAAGGGGCACACGGGCCAACTCCAGCGAGCGCCACTCGCTTCTTTTGCCCTCCCTGCAGCCATACCTGGAAAGCTCCAAACGCAGCCATCCCAACCAGCAGGCGCCGACAGAACAGCCACGGGCGCGGCCGACTGTTTTCCTCCTTTCGACGTCTTCACCTGTACAGGGGCGGGGAAAGGGCAGAGACGGGCGGCTCGGGGAGCCAATCCGGAGCGACCGCCCCCTCACCTGCGCGCTGCGCTCTTGCCTCGGCGAGTTCAGTTGTCCTAAGGGGCCCGACGGGGTGGACGGGCGATGGCGGAGGCTGCAGCGCGGAGTTTGCGAGGGCCTCGCTGCTTGCTCTGGGCGTTGCTGTGCGCTGGATCCTGTGAGTTGGGGTGGGGTGGGAATGGAGTGGAAGGAGGTAGAAACAATGGTGTCAGGTTGTCCTGAAGGGCGGTATATAAATTTATCATTATTATTATGGGGGAGAAAAAAGGAGTCAGAAGGACAGGGAGGGAAACATGGTGGGAGGAGGGCGGAAATCGAGCAAAACCCGAACTCGGGAGTGGAAAAAAAGACAAAAGGGGTTAAGGAAAAGAAGGAGGGAGGGAAAGAGGGAAGGTTGCAAAGTTGGAAGGGGAAATGGGGGAAGGGAGAGGCAGGAAGGCCCCATTGCCCTGGACGGGATGAAGGTCTCTGGAGGGAGAGGGCGGCAGAGGAGCTGCCCTGGGTAGGGAGTGTGCCCCGGCGTGTGGAACTTGGACTTGGGGTAGTTGGTGGTGTGACTTTCTGAGGCGGGGGTTTCCTCCTCAGGGATACCCTCAGGGTGGCCTGCCAGGCTAGCCTTGCTGAATATCCATTTATTTTTCTGCTCTGACAATTTTGGCTCAACATTAAAGCAAACCTTTCTGTGCTGCTTTCACTTAACAGTGGCTGAAAGTGGGAGTGTGTTAAGTGCCCACAAAATCTTCCCCTGGCATATCTTGTATTTCCAAATGGCCTGAGAGAAATTTCCTCAGTTGTCTATTTTAACTTAGCTTCATTGCCGTTCGAGTACAGTTTTGGACAAACCTATACAGGTTTTCTGAAGAGGAAAGTAAATGTTTCTAGCGTGCTTTTTCTCTGCCTGACAAGGCTATACCTAATTTTTTTTTAACCTTTTGGAGCTGTTTATTGTTGGCTTGCCAGAGCTGCTTATTGACCCGATTGTCCAGTACTTTGACTTCAGATAAGCAGAGAGTTTACATAGGTCTGTGTTTATACAGCATCGCTGTGTGGATTTATAGAACTAGAAAAGCAGTTTGAAAAGACCTTTCATTTCTATTTGTCCCTGTGGGATGACAGATGTCTTACAATGGCTCCATTTGAGTGATTACCCCCCCCCCCCAAGAAAACTGTTTCCTTGTTGAAATCTTGCTCAAAAGTCCAACTCTGTTGATATTTAAAAATAGAAATCTCTGTTTTCTTACACGACGTTTTCCCCAGTGTGTCGCTGGTCAGTCTGTGTAAATATCTTGAAATAATTCTTGAAGGGCATGTATTGGAGTTTGAAGCTTTTTGAGGGAAGGTAGCTGTTTTTGGTCTTGGCTTCCAGTTCTGTACATATGTACCAATTCTCTTATGCAGCTGCCAACTCCACCAGCTTGAATTGTAGGACTAGATTGCTTAATATAGGCAGCTCTTCTTAAAACTTAATATGTTTCTGGCGATTTGTCTCAACTTTTTAAGCATATCTGCTGGCTAAGTTCGGCTGTGGTTGTTCCCATGAGCTCTGAACCTGTGTTACATTTGCCTCGAGATCGTTGCGAGAGTGCTTTTCAGAAGGCAATGGACAAACCAAAGGCAAGCAGGATCATGTTTCTGTACCCTTTTAAACCACACCTCGGGATTACTTGAACTGTGAGCTGGCAGGCTGCCCCATACCTTAATCTATTCATGCCAAGCTGTCCAAACAGGTCTGTTATTGGATGAAGCTTCTAGAGAAGTCTAGTAAATAATATTTTTGTTCTTAGCACATGATACCCATTATTTGGGGTTAGAGGTTTCTTATCTGCCTAGTAGGTCTGCGGGAGAGACGAGCAGAGAGAGTATTGTAATGGTTGTGCAGATCAGGCGTGGCCCAGCCTGGCTGCAAGATTTTGGGGGCCATCAGGCGTGGTAACCCCAGTCCTTCCTTCTCAATCTGGGCAAGACAAAGAGAGTAATCCTAAGAAGATCTATTCGGTATCCTACTTAGATCTATTTGATGATGCTTACTCCCAAGAAAGTGTTTTTGGGATTGCACTGAAAGTGAACAAACATCTCACTCTCCTATTGTGTTAAGATGTTATTATCTTAATTTAAGGAGGGTGGCTGTGTTGGTCTGTGGTAGAAGAGCAAGATTCAAGTCCAGCAACACCATAAAGATCAACAAGATTTCCATAGTATAAGCCTTGACTGTCAAAAGCTTATACCCTGGAAATCTTGTTGATCATTATCATCATAATTGTTTACATTATTTATCCCACCTTCAAGAAGCTCAGAGCAGCCGATCTGGTTCTTCCCTCCTTCCTTTTATCTTCATAACAAGCCTGTGAGGGCGAGAGACAGTGACTTGATAAGGACATCTAGTAAGAATCATGGCTGAGAGCAGGGCTTTTTTTCAGGGGGAACGTGGGGGAACGGAGTTCCGGAACCTCTTGAAAATGGTCATATGGCTGGTGGCCCCGCCCCTGATCTCCAGACAGAGGGGAGTTTAGATTGCTCTCCGTGCACGGAGAGGGGGTGGGGCCACCAGCCATGTGACCATTTTCTCCAAGGGCAACCTACTGAGTTCCACCACCTCTTTCCCCAGAAAAAACGCCCTGGCTGAGAGTCTTCCTTTAATTCTGGTACTGTGGTGTTTCCTAGTTCCTGCTTGCATGCTTCCCAGCTGCCCTGATTCCTCCCATGCCCCTTCCTTATTCCTTTTCAAATTTCCTTGTTTGTTACTCCTTCTTTTGTCACCTTCTTCTGCTCTCTCCCTCTCCCATGGGAGCCAAGCTACAAGTGACGCCTTACACAGGTTGGACACTTGTCAGCTTCCCTCAAGTTTTGATGCGAAATGTAGGCGTCCTGGTTTTACAGCTTGGCTCTCCATTACAGCTGCAAGACCCGGACGCCTACATTTCCCATCAAAACTTGAGGGAAGCTGACAAGTGTCCAACCTGTGTCAGGTGTCACTTGTAGCTTAGCTCCCAACTCTGTCTTTATCTGCATCCCTGCCTTGTTTCACTTCTCCAGTCGGCTTCAAGGTGTGATGACAATGCTGGCAGTGGGATTAGATACAGGGAGAACCAAGCTCTGGCCATCTCCTTTAAAGCCTGAGTGGTAACTACAGCTTAAAGCTGTAGAACTCGCTGTCTCGTGGAGATGTGCTTTTGCAATTACCATCAGTCAAAAGACCTACATAACTACTGTAGGCTCTGTATGCTGTCCTAACACATGCATAATATAAAATATACCTATTAATATTAAATATATAATAATAACCTTTGAAATTAATAATGTACCTCTATGCATTGTGCTCCACCGCTGTTCACCCTTATCCCGCCTTTGTATATCTGGATTGAGCGGAAGGGATTCCTTCTCTGCCTGACGAACTATCTCTTTGGCATAAGGTGAACAGTAGCTCAGGGGATAGAGTGAAATTGCCCAGGTGGTCAAAGAGCAGCAAAACTGGTTATAAAGAAAGAGAAGTTAAGCCCCTATCACCGCTTGTGGCCATCTTACTCTTTCCTTGGGCGGCTGTCTTGGTGATAAAGGGTTTTTTAAAAAAATATCTCTTCTATGTAGCTAGTTTGTTCTTCTCATTCCAGTTGCTCAGGTACTGTGTGGAGAGTGCACAGGCTACAGTAAAGGGTGGGAAGTTGTTGGAGAAGTAAAGCTCTTTTTGTCCCCTAGCACAAGGCCTTTAAGTCAAGGAGGCTTGCAGCTGATCCATCCTCCACTCCCTCTGGCAGCAACTTTAAAGATGGGAACCACCTGCCAACCTGCCTTGCTTACTTTCCTGGACCGTGGAGTGGGTGCGATATTGCTCTGAAGAGCCACAGATAACCTATCAAAGAGGCACCTGTGGCTCCCCAACTACTGAGTGGCTATCATTGATTTTAAAGCTTAAGGGTGCTTGAGTTTGCAGCTGGCCTCCATTTCCTTTCATTAAGGGTGTGTGTTTGCTTAAAACTATTTTTCTACCACCGTAGCTCCTCTACCAGCAGAAAAAAATGGAGGAGAAAAGGGAGACCCTCATGGTGTGAGGTGAAAATAAATATTATATTAAGGTAAGGGAGAAGAATCCACAGAGAAACACACTTTTCCTCCTAGGACCTTCCCCATCTGACTCATAAACATACAATCTATTATGCACAGTATTGGCTTCAACAGGATTTCCATATTGTAGTCTTCAGTCCCGTAGTGACTTGGAGATGATAACAAAGGTCACCCACCACAGTTCTTTTTTCCAGTTTAATAAATATTTGTAGCTCATGCAATTACACTATTACCTGAATATTTTCTTGACCCCCCCTACAAAAAGTTAAACCTCCCCTTATGGAAGGCAGAGGTTGTCTCCCAGAGTAGCAGTGAAGGTGTGTAATAAATAAATGAAATGGCTTATGGGCCGTTTGCTCAGGCTCACAAACTGGAAAAAGAAAGGTGAGAAGTTGGGAGGATGGCTAGATTTGACAGTATTAGAATGATGTTAATGGGCACTTGGGTATAGTATATAGGGTCTGGTAGATAAAAAAAACACTTCACGGGTGTGATCTGAATCTTTACCACAACCCTGTAAGATAGGTTAATGCCATTCCTCTGCAATAAATAACAGTAGTCTTTATGGCTGATTATTAATAATCCTTAATGTCAGAGATTTGGTGTTCCTGATGATAGAGGAAGCTGTCTTTTGAAGTTCCAGAAACACAGCAGCAGCAGCTCCTGGCTCCCGTATTTTCCAGCATTCAATATATGACAAGTGCAGAATTGCAGTAAAAGCTTCTACAGAGAGAGTTACTGCAGTGGGGCCATCTATTATGTGGCTGTAAGTTATATGAACCATCCTAAAATGTCCTCAAGGTTGACCACAGTTTGATGTTGAATACAGCTTTTGAATTGCCCTGTTGTCTCAATGCTTCAGGCAAAATACTGCTATCTTTTTTTCTTATTCAAAAAAAGGGTTAAGAGGACAAAAAGAATGCCTCTTTTCAGACAGGATCCTCTGGAAATACTGCTTAAGTATTCTAGGCAGGTGTCCCTGGAATTCAACCCTTCAACCACACCCCTGAAATAGTGAATTAACAACCAGCCGTAGAGGCTATTCAGTGGGGGAGGAAGAGTGGTTGAATGCATCGTCCTTAGAGGAGAGCTGTATGTGGAGGAACATTTCAAAATGCAATTCCCTGTCCATAGTATGAACTGGCACAATGCAGTCTATTAACTGCATATCCTGGCAACCGAACAGCTCATTTTCTGGCTGGTTCTCCAAAGGTAATCTGGGAAGCTAGGAAATTGTGGGTGGAAGTACAGACTTGGGGCCTTGGAAAGAGGGGAGAGCAGATTCCATCCAGGAGCCCCTGCCCCATTCCTAGTAAACTGAGAGAACTCGCTTTTTGCATTAGCAGGATGGCATAAGAAGGCCTCCCATTGTACACTTCCTGGATGCCACTTTGAGAAATACCATTCTGGAGCCAAGTTCATGAACGCTTGTACTGCAATAAATCTATACACATGTGACTGGAAAAATGCCCATTTCCCCCGTTTCTTTGAACTGCCTATCTCTTTCATTGTCTCTCTTATGTCAGATTTTAGAATATAGTTATGGAGTCTAGTTTGAACCACTAGCTGTGGCATTTTTTTTGCTAGTATTTCTTTATAACTTCGTTCTCGTTTTATCCAGCCTAGAGGCCAGTTTAAGAGTACTGTACTTAAGGTATTGGTTGCATCTGCTTGTCTGCGAGCTGTTTTGGCTTGATTTCCTTGACGGATGCCCACAGGGTGCCCCAGTGCTGTGAATGACACCTCCTGAAAATTGGATCTCTGCCTAGCCATGGTAGATTAATTAATGCCATAGAAAAGCGAGAGGCTTTTTAGTAAAGGTTATTATGTCCTTGGTTTAAAGGCTGTTTCCTCAGTCATTGAAAGAAGCTTTGATTAGTCCTCTTCTTAAGCTGTCTTTAGCTAAGGGATATGGGCAGTTATAGACTTCTGTTTAGTCTCCCTTCTTTCAGTAAGGTGATGGAAAAGTGGATGTTAGAACAGTTTGAGATATATGTGGATGACATGTCTGCCCTTCACTCGTTTTACACAAGCTTCAAAATTGGATATGGACAATGTTGACTTTAGTATTAGTTTTAGATCTACCTAGAAGGAGGGTTTCAGATAGAGATGGTGGAGGACTGCTGCTCAGCCCGTTGGCCCTGTGGCCTTTGGGGTCTTGCAATGTTCCTCTTGTCCTCTGTACTTTTTAATTTCTTTGTGAAACTACTGGATTAGGTCATCTGGAGATTTGGGCTGGGTTGTCAACAATATGTGATGGCACTCAATGGCAGCGGTGGTGATTTTCATTTATAGTCCACCTTTCTCTTTGGGACTCAAGACAGATTACTGGAATGACAGAAACAACCCTTTTCATTCAGTAATTAAATTACAAGATATAGTAACCGTATTTGACTCTAACAGCAAAGATTCTTAGTAGAACAAATAATGGTGATTTGACCTGTTTGGCAGAGTGGTACTTCCCGAAGGCCTTGCTCAGATGTCACAGCAGAACATAGGAGAGCCAGTCCTGCATGTATGCGGGCCCACTGCCTTTAAGGACTTTGATAGCTTGAAGGGAACCTGGTAACGGATTGGTAACCAATGGAGCATTTGCAGAAAGGGAGTAATATGCAGATTCCACTGGCAGCTCAATCCTAACCCCCAAGACAGCGCCGTCGCTTGTGCGTCGATGTAAATGGAGTGCTGCTCCATGACTTCCTATGGATTTTTGCAGGAGAGTCCCGCCATCGCTGAGGTGTGGCCGCCGCCAGGAGCGCCTGCCCGCCATTCCCCTGACAACCCTGCTCACACCAGCCAATGGCCACACCCCTCCTCTGACAGGCAGGTGAGGGGCTTGAGTTTTCCCGTTCAATGTGCGCCTGTGGGCTACGCGTCTTTTTTTCCTGGCGTAACTTTCTGCCGCTGCAGGGGACATTCCAGGGCTGGAGTGGCTTTGGAAGCAGACTAACTTGCGCCCCACCCCCGCCCTGCCCCCTCCCACGCCGGCGTGGGGACTTGCACCAGACCCTGGCCGCCAAGCATGCCCCCCGCTGGCGACCCGTCTGTGGTACTGTGCCTCAGGCAGGCGCCGGCAGAGAGGGGTTTACGTTGACATAAGTGCCATTTACGCCCGTGTGCGGCTTAGTTCTCTCCCTATGCGGTTTCTACCCTGCTGCTTAGGATTGCACTGATAGTGTCTGATAGTAGCTGACCTGTGGCATTCTGTGCCGACTGGGATTTCCAAGTTGTCTTTAAGGGCAGGGCCAGGAAAGGTGCATTACAGTCAATTCGTAGAAAAAGAGCAGGAGGAACTCATTAGCATAACTCATTAGCATATGTCCCGCCCCTTGACATCACCGGAAGTGTGTCATTAGCATAAGTGATTTGCATATGCCATGCCCGCTGACATCACCTATCCTGGCTGTTTTGGACCCAATCCTGGCCGTTCAGGGCCGAAATTGAGCCCGAAATGGCAAAAAGGGGCTGAAAATGGCCAAAAAGTGGTCCAAAATGGTCAGGATCGGGCCACTGCTGAGCGGAAGAGTGATCCACCACCCATCAGAGGCCCAATCCGGGCTGTTTCGGCCCCAATCCAGGCCTAAAATGGCCAAGAGTCAGGTGGGCGGGGCCACCTAACGTGACCTCTTTGGGGAACTGCCGGAACTGTGTTCCGGCACGTTCCCCCTCAAAATGAGCCCTCATTACAGTAGTTTAGCCTTAGGGTAACCATAGCATGGATCAACATAGCCAGGTGTGAGCAGGGTTGAGGTAGGGAGTCATTTTCTAACCCATGGACTTTGTAGCTGGCATAAGCTTCTCCAGTGATTAAAAAAGTATCAAGCATCACCCACAGGCCCTTCTTCAAGTCGGCTGGACCCTATCAGAAGTGGAGAGGAGGGTGTCCTTCAGGATTTTGACCATCTCAACCAACATTATCTTCATCGTGTCAGGATTCAGTTTCAGCTTGTTTACCCTTTGCTGTTTAACTATAGCAGTCTATCATTGGTTCCAAGTCAGGCGATTTGGAAAAAGATATGTAGAGCTGGGTGTCACCGGCCTATTCCCAAGTGACCAGTGATTTCCCCTAAGGGCTTTACATAGAGATTAAATAGCATGGGGACAAGACTCAGCCTTGAGGAACCCCACCAGGCAGGTCCCACACTGTAGAAAACTTGTCCAACAACAACCTTCTGCCCGTAAGGAATTATTTGAAGCACTCCAAAGCACATCCCTTAATCCCTACTTCTACTTCCAAACGTTTCGACATGGTCCACTGTATCAAAGGCTGCAGATAAGTCTAGTGAGAGCAGCAGAGAGGCATGACCTTTCTTGACATTTAGGCGGAGATCATCTACTAGTGTTGTTTCCAATCTGTAGCCCAGCTTGAAACCAGAAGGCAAGGGGTCCAGGGCAGATGATTTATCCCAGAAGATCTATCTCATACTTCCAGCAATGCTATGCAAAACTTGAACTGGGCCTAAAGGTAGTTTTTGGATGAATGAGGACCAGTAATTGAAGCTTAATCCTGACAAGACAGAGGTGCTGCAGGGGGCGGGGGGCAGAAGGACTAGCTGAGGAACTGGGATAGCTCCTGTTCTAGACGGTGTAGTGGTTAAGAGCGGCAGGACTAGGGTTGCCAGCTCCAGCTTGGGAAATTCCTGGAGATCTAGGGGGTGAAATCTGGAGAAACCTGGAGAAAGTGGGGAGGGAAAGGACCTTGGCATGGCATAATTCCATAGAGTCCATCCCCCAAAGTAGCCATTTTCTCCAGGTGAACTGATCTCTGTGGCCTGGAGACCAGTTGTAATTCCGGGAGATCTCCAGCCACTACCTGGAGGCTGACAACCTAGGCAGGACTCTAATCTGGAGAACCAGGTTTGATTCCCCATTCCTTCATTTGAAGCTAGCTGGGTAACCTTGGGTCAGTCACAGCTCTTCTAGAGCTCTCTCAGCCCCACCAACCTCCCAAGGTGATTGTCATGAGGATAATAATAACACACTTTGTAAACCGCTCTGAGTGGGTGTTAACTTGTCCTGAAGGGCGGTATATAAATTGAATGTTGTTCTTGTTAAAGAAGTAGGATCGTAGCCTGGGTATGCTTCTGGACCCTAGCCTCTTGTGAGATAAGCAGGTGGCAGCGGTGGTCGGGAATGCCTTCCATCAGCTTTGGCTTTTCCCTAGTAAGAAAGATCTTGCCAAGGTGGTACATGCCCTGGTAACATACTAGATTAGATTAATGCAATGCACTCTGCATGGAATTGCCCTGGAAGGACATTGGGAAACTACAATTGGTACAGAATGTTGGCTGGAGTGGACCATAGGGCCATGTCTCTCCGGTCTTGTTCTATCTGCACTGGCTGCCAATTTGCTTCCAGTTCAAGGTGTTGGTATTGACTGTTACCATCTTGCATGGCTTGGGGCCTGCACACCTTAAGTACAATCATCTTCAGGGGCCTTGCTTTGGATGCTACTGCTATCTGAGGTTAGATGCCTGACAACCTGAGAAAGGGCCTTCTCGGTTGCAGCATCAGAACTGTGGAATTCAGCAATCCTGTCCCCAAAGATTCACCTGTTCCTTTCCATCATTGTCTTCCAACAGTGCTGGAAGTATTTTTTTTCATCTGACCCGCCCCATTTGCTTTTCATTGTTGTTTTTATATATGTACTGCTTTTAAAGTTGATTTTAATGCCTTTAAGTGTTTGATGCCTTGAGGGCCCTAATCGGTGGAAAGGCAGGATATATGGATGTTTTAAATAATAATAGTGGTTCTGGTGGACGATCTGTGTGTGTGTGTATTATGTGCCGTCAAGTCATCTCCGACCTATGGTGAACCTATGAATGAAAGACCTCCAAAACATCCTATCATTAACAGACTTGCTCAGATCCTGCAAACTGGAGGATGTGGCTTCTTTTATTGAGTCAAGCCATCTCATTTTTAGGTCTTCCTCTTTTCCTACTGCCTTCCACTTTTCCTAGCATTATTGACTTTTCCAGAGAATCTTGTCTTCTCATGATGTAACCAAAACATGAAAGCCTTAGTCATCATTTTAGCTTCTAGGGAGAATTCAGGCTGGATTTGATCTAGGACCCACTTATTTGTCTTTTTGGCTGTCCATGGTATCTGCAAAACTCTCCTCCTATCTGTGTAGTTAAGGGCAATGTTATGTATCCTTGCTGGGATTTGTTAGATATGTTGACTGCTTTTGACTCAGTCAACCACAGTCTGTGGTAGGCATGCAAAGAGAGGTCTCTTTTTTTTTTTGCAGAGAAGTTAGCCGTGTTAGTCTGTGGTAGCAAAATCAAAAAGAGTCCAGTAGGTGCTACTGGACTCTTTTCTTTTTTTTTTTGTTTCCTTATGGATAGTCCAGGAGAGCCTGATCTCATCAGATCTCAGAAGCTAAGCAGGGTTGAAATTGGTTAGTAATTGGATGGGAGACCTCCAACAAAGACCAAGGTTGCAGAGGCAGGCAATGGCAAACCACCTCTGTTAGTCTCTTGCCATGAAAACCCCACCAGGGGTTGCCATAAGTTAACTCTGACTTGAGGGCCGGCTTTCATGTTTCATGATAACGGAAGTACATTGCCATAACAGACTATCTTGTTCGCCTTGCTCTAGTCATTAAGCCTTTGAATGAAGTTGTTCGTAGTGTTGGAGTTGGTTGCCCTCAATATGCAGAGGGCTCTCCATTCTATTTCTTGCTCTAGGCTCTGTGACTATCCTGAGCCAGTGTCTTGAAGCTGAGAGCAAACAAGATGAAATGGAGCCCAGACAAGATGGAGGTGACATTGGTTAGAAAGACAAACACTTGTGAGGATTAATTTGACAGCTCTCAATGGGGGTTCAGTTATCCCGAAGAGTTCAAATAAAGAGCCTGGAGGTGTTCTTGGACCAAGACTTGTTGACAGAAAAACATTTTGGTTCTGTTGTTCCGAGTACCTTCTTTCCATTAAATCTTGCTTGTAAGTTCTCTCTCCCTCTCTAGCCTTTTGCTAACCTGGCTATGTTGATCAACAGCACTGTGACTTCCAGATTGTATTCCAATGTGGGGGGTTATCCTTGAAGATGACCTGGAGTTTCCATTGATAGAGAATGTAGCAGCCAGACTTTTTGTCAAGAGCTACCTAGGTACTTGATTCTGGACCCAATTTAAGGTGCTGGTTCCTCACCCTTAAAACCCTTCATGGGCTGGGCCCCTCATACCTGTGGGATTGCATACTGTGACACACTTCCAAGTACCACATGTATTTCCCAGCTGACTTTCTCCTTGCTGTCATGATCTCTCTGATGAATTTGCTTCTGCTGCAGTCTGGGCATGTTATTTTTCAGTTGTGGCTATGGAACGGCCTGCCCAAGGATGTTGTAGAGGGCACCATCTCTTCTCACTTTTCTGTAGGGCATGGAAGGGCACCCTATTTCAGAAAGCTTTTTTGGCAGATTGCCGTGATACCTTTTGTGGTGGATGGCTGTAATGGGCTGCTCTATATTTTCAGCCTGTTTTAGATTTAATAGACTATTTTAGTTGACTTTTATGATTATTGCATCTTGTTGCGCTTGCAAGCTGCCTTGGAGAAAGGCTGTGTGTATATACACATAATATTCAGGGCACAGTCTTGGTGTCATCTTCTCGGTAAAGTAGAAGTCTAAGTCTGTTAATCTTCAAGGACCTACAAGACTTTTTTGCTTGTTTTGTTTTTAGTATGACTAGAACAGGAGAACAGGAAAAATTCAAAGACAAGGTTGTCATCCACTAATCGGTCAGTACTGACTATTTAATTAGAGGACGTATGACAAAAAACTGAGGCGGGGAAGTTGCTCATCAAGGGTGTTATCTACCTATTGTCTGACTGTAGTATCTCTTGGCCAAAAGCACAATTTTGCTGAAGCCTGTTTTTGGCCTAAACAGGACACTGTTCTTCTGTTCAGACCACCATCTCTTGGTCTCATCTTCTAATACATCACAGATACTAGTTAGGAACGCTTGTAACCCCTTGCACCGAGTCCAGCCATCTCCTTCTCTTCCTGCTTCTTTGCCTAACTTCCACGTGCTCTCAAGCGTCACTTTTCATCCTAGATCCTTAATAATAAGACATCCATTTCTTTTCTAAAGCAACAAGACTTGCATGGATTAAAGTTGCATCCTCATTCTGCTGTGAAAACAGCTCTAAAGATAACAAACACTAAATACTGTCTATCAAACAGGTCACTGTTTTGGTCTGTAGCAGCAAAATAAGGCAAGTAACCAGCATGAGATGTAGTCAAGAGTATTTATATTCTAAAATGGCTTGCATCTGGCCAACTATTAGGCAGTTCTTAAGGAGCTAATTTTTAATAGTCAACAGATGAGAATTGCTTTCCTGACTGGACTACTTTTTCCTATTGATTGTTCTTGGTAGAATTCTAGACTTCTTGGTCAACACGCACCCTTGGGGTGTGTGTGTGTGGAATCTGGCACACTCGCAAAATAACATAGTGTGTTTTCTGACAAAAACCAGTTTTGAAAGAATAAAATTGTAGAGATAGGTGTCTCTTGCCCATCCCTTTTCCTCAGTCGTTCCTTTGCCTTCCTTTTTTAAAAAAAGTACATAGTGTTTTTATGTGTGGGTTTTTACATTTTTTTAAAAATAATTTTATTAACATTAACAGCTATCATCAAACAAAACAACAATATACTCAAATTAAAACAAAAGATCAATACAAATTTGTCAGTATCTATATAATAAACCATTAACACTTATTTTAAATATATAACAAACAAAACAATCTTAACAGTAGAGATATTAATAATAATATAACAATCTGCACAAAAGGTCACCACAACCCCCACATTTCCATATCAATAACATCTTGGTAAGGTAGCTTTGTCAAAAGTAGATCATTTTTAGAAAGAAATTCGAGGAAAGGCTCCCACTTAACATAAAAATTCGAAGTACCGGTGGGATTTTTCTGTAGGTATAGCTTTTCTGTTATTTTTTCCAGTGTGGGTTTTTTTTAAAAGAGGTAGCAGTATTCATATATAAGGTTTCCACCAATTTGACCCCCCCACACACAGATCGTGGGAGAGCTCCCCCCCAAAAGGGGTCAGTACTCAGTACTGGTGAGTACCATCACACAAACACACACACACAAACCCTGAGCACAGTTATAATGTGAGTTGACTTATTCTTTTGAGAGCGTGGCTGTGACAGCACACAATTGTTGAGTCACCAATTTCAGGGTGGAGCAGCTTGTGTTTCATTCCTCAATTGCTGATCAAATATTTGAGGTTCTGGGAAAGTTTATGTTAGAGTTTCACTCCTCTTGTACTGCCCTTCCTATCAACCCACTCCTGGTAACTGTAATCATCGTATTCATGGGCACTGGTAGCTGATAGTATTTTCTTAGGCTGTAAGCTCCTTGGGACAGGGACCTGTACTCTGTTTGGTAAAGTGCTTTGTGTGTGGACACACAAATACTAGAGTTGCTTGGTTGTGGATAGAGATCTCTATAGTGGTTAAGGCTCTTTGACTAATAAATCATGCTGGCTCAGCAACTTGTTTAGTCTGTTCCCCTTTTTCAAGGAAGGTAGAAAATCAGAAGATTTTCCATGCTGTTTGTTTTTCTTCACATCTGGTTGCCAAGCAATACCTTTCTGACAACTCATCAGGATTAATTTTTCTTCCCGAGTGGCTCCTCAAACACAGTGTGTACATTTTAAAAATTCCTCAATTCCGTATTCTTGCCATGACAAAAAAAATCCCAGTTCAGCTGCACAAGGAATTATTTTCAATGTTATCTCTGAATTTATTAGACGATATATTTTAAAGTGTTTCCTGTTTTAGATTGTTTCGGTTGGGGCCACAGTTTCTATGATACCCATTTGGTGTTGCCAGTGTATTTAATAAACTTACATAAAAGCTGTTTTCACTCTTCCTTCTTTGTTCTAGTTTGCCTCACTGCAAGCATTGAAAGGAGTATCATAAGGGGGTCGTTACTTTACTTGGAGCAATATGACATTGGAGGCTGAATAGTTAAGAAGCTACCCAAGCACGAAGGGAGCTTTGTTCCAGCTAAGTAAACAATGAACTTGTTTATTTTGCTGCACCTTTTAAGAGACCATTCCCACATGGATTCAGAGTTGTTTGTTCTGTCTCTGGTGCTTCCTTAAGTTTTGGGTATTTCCACACAGCCTTGGTGGTTGTGTAGTCTCATTGGTGATGCTCAGGGGACAAAACCATAGGTCTGATTCTTACTTTGTGTCCTTCTTGGAACTCATACTCAGTCTGGAACTGGAGACCTCCAAGGTTGCATTTAAACCATTGCTTATAATTGGAATAAACCAGGGAGTCCTTGAGCTTGCTGCTTCAATTGCAAGGGACTTACATAGTCTGAAAACTTCTGGTTTGTTGCAAAATCCAGATGAGTGCTTTGACAAACTGTGGGTTTCTTTCTTGCTTACAAATCAGGGTTAAAATATAATTTAAAACCAGGGTTTGTAGGCCACAAACACACCTCAAGTTGACAAAGTATCCAGTTTTGATATCTCTACAAATGGTAGTCGATTCTAAACCTCAAAGGCCTTGATCTTGGCATAGTTTTGGTGGGTGGTTTTTGAGAGTCAGAGCTCCCTTCTTTAGACAGAAGTAGGAATTGAGATCCCAAAGCCTTTACATCCCAATGGAGGGTTACAAAGGAGGGCATCAGTTTGTAAAGGTACAATGCAACTTGATTACAGCAGAAATTAACATCTTTAGTAAGATAAGAATCCTAAATCTCTGTTCAGCTGGGGTGGGTGTGGGTGGGTCGGTTCCATTGTTCTGAATTTGTGAAAAAACTTCATTTCAGCAATCTCCCCTTGAAGTTTCTCTCTTTGAGGACAGCCACTTTTAGGTCAGCAATGGAATGTCCTGAAAGAGTAAAATGTCGTTCCACTGTTTTGTTTTGTTTTAGTGTTGTGGTTTCTAATGTCAGATTTATTTCTATTTATTCTTTTGCATAGGGACTGACCTGTTTGTCCAATGTAGCGAGTAGAAGAGCATTGCTGACTCTTGATAGCATATGTAACATTGGAAGTTGAACAAGTGAATGAACCTGAGATGGTATAACTGGTGGTGTTAGGTCCAGTGATCATGCTGTCAGAGTAAATATGGGGACAGAGTTGGCATCTTGGTTTATTGCAGATTCTGGTCCCACAGTCCATGTCAGTGTTGGGAATAGGGTTGTCAGGTCCCCGGGGGGGGGGGCAGTGGGAGGCACACGTGGGGGAAACTGACCATGGGCATGCATGCGCTCTGGAGTCTTCATTTTTGTGCTGGGAAGGCACCTCCCCTTCGCCGGCCAAGTAAGAGGTGGCAGGGGCTGGGAGCAGGGGATCCCTTGCCCCAACCAGGAGACCTGGGAACTAGGGTTGCCATCCTCCAGCTAGTGGCTGGAGATCTCCCGGAATAACAGCTGGTCTCCAGGCCACAGAGATCAGTTCACCTGGAGAAAATGGCTACTTTTGGGGGGGGGGACTTTATGGAATTATGCCATGCCAAGGTCCTTTCCCTCCCCGAACCCTACTTTCTCCAGGTTTACCCCCCCCCCCCGGATCTCCAGGAATTTCCCAACTTGGAGCTGGCAACCCTACTGGGAACCCTAGTTGGGAAGTACATTATTATCAGTGAGAAGTAGTTTAAGGTTGGGGGCTCTCTGTGGGTAAGAAAAGGTTTGCTCCCCCAATGCCTGTGAGAGAGCAGTATTATTGTCCAACACAGGTTGCAAGTAAGTCATTGATAATGTATTGAACTGGTTTGACCTGAAAGTTGTATGTGACCACGAGTGGTGTTCTATTGTTGTTTTGTTTGGGCCTGTCTTGGTAGCCTTCTGGCTTTTTCAGTCTGTTTCCTGGCAACCCTAGTTATGCTAGCAGTTTGCTTCTTTGAAGCAATGAAACTTATTTTAACTTAATTTTAAAAACCCCATATTTGCTTTGAACTGTGACCATCAGTCAAAACTGTCAACTGTGAAAGGTAGTGATTTTTTTTTCCTGAACCAGAAGGGAATCAGTTTGATCTTCATAACACTGGGAGGGGTGTAACTCTAAGGAATTGAAAATCTGGGAAAACCAGTTCTGAAGGCTGAACGAGTCTTCTGTGAGGTCCTATCAGGACAGAGGTATCCTATTATTCATAGCCTCCTTAATCTTGCCTGTGTTTGACTCTGGCAAAAATCTTCTGTTTAGCACCGTAGGGATAGGCAAAACTTTTGCCTGCCAGTGCCAGTTTCTAGCAGCCCTGCTACAAGTTAGTGGTTTCTGGCATTCCTATAGAGAATGTTGCCTACTGTTGTGGCCGGACGGCAGCTGTACTCTCCAGCCACTGGTATTCAGAGATGCACTGTCTCTGAACATTGAGGATCCATTTAGCTGATGTAGCTAACAGCAATGGATAGAAATTCCATTTCATTTAATTGGTCTTTTGAAGCCTTCTAAGCCAGTGCTGGTGAGTTCCACAAGCATATTTTGTAAAGCAAATTAGTGGACTATAGAGATTTCTGTTGTTGTTTTTTGGCAACCTCACAAGAATTTGGTCCACCCCTGAGATAATAGAAGGAAGGGCGAAGAACTTCCCTGAATGACCAGCAGTTTGTCAGGTAGTACACTGATACCTAGCTTCAACCTGGTGCCTTAGATTGTGCAAAAACATTGTATGTTGTTCTTGAAGAATCTTAACACCAGTCCTGTGAGGAAGGAAATTTCCAAATCTGATTGGAGGAAGGGAAGCGGAAATAGAGGAATGAGGTTTCTGTTGGTAGCCCTCCCACGCATGCTCTTGGCTCCTTTGCACCACAGACTGCAATAAGGGAAGAAAAGTTTGGGCATGGAAATCGGCAAGCAATAAATTTCTCCTAGTTAAAGGGCTGAACGCAGTCATGCCATCAGCGGAAGAGGTTGGAAGCAAAACTTCAGCCTGTGTGGTGAAAAAAACCTGTGCTTTACCTCTCGCCTGACCATTTTACGGATGGCTCTGGAGGCATTTGGAAGAACCGGTGTGGGAAGGGTTAATCACCACCCCACCCCCGTCTGTGTCAATGACTCAACTCATCTCCCCCTCCCCCAACCTCCCCCATTCTGCTTTTTAACCTTGAAATAATCCACCTGGACTCCCAGTCCTGACTCTCCCCTACAACAAGCAGCTTGGCTGTCAGCGGCTTGGGAATGCATGGCTTGCGTGGCCCAGGGATAGTTTCAAAGCAAAGGGGTCTCCAACTGGTCACTTGCCGGCTGTTGCCGAGGAGCTCCTGAAAGACCCAGGAAAAGATCCGCTCTAGGGTTTTATTAATAAAGCCTTTCATAGGAACGCCCCCTGCAGTTTGGCTGACTGCTTCATTTCTGTTGTTCTTCCTAGTCCATGTTCAGTTTCTAGGACAGAACAAAACTTGGTACTAGGCAATGGGGCAGCTGGGAAGTAGCTCTCATTAAAGAAAAGGTGGGCAACCCCTGTGTAAATGATTGTATTTAGTAACCGGGACATGTTTGTGCTTATTTTTAATTTTTTTTCATTATATCCTGCTTATCTCCCTGATAGTATCCAAAGCAGCTTTTCACATTGTTATCCCCTTCTCCATTTTATCCTTACAAGAACAAACTTGTGAGGAACGGCTGAGAGCTTGCAATGGGCCCCGGGTCACTGGGCAAGCTTCAATGGCTGTCCCGGGTCCTGGTTTGATGCTCTAGGCTCTCACGTTCCAGTAGTTCTGTACCAAGTACTGCTTTTTATAATTGATAGAAATTGAATGTATTTACCTGCTCTAGTAGACTATTGGTCTATCCAGTATCTACTTTAATTGGTGGTGTAGAAAAGGAGGAATATAAGGAAGCAAGGAAGAAGGAGCTCCCAGGGATTTAACTGGAGATTTTCTGCCTACAAAGTGATAATCCTTCCCTAAATTTTAAACAAATGGAGCAAGCTGCAGAGTGTTCTTAATCCGTTTTAACCTATGTGCAATTCAGAATTTTTTGCATAGGACCAAATGATTTCTGTTTCGAGCTGCTGAGGGGTTTTTTATTTTTAACTCTGTGGGAAAGTCTAGAAACCTTGGATATAAACTGCCTTGTGAAAACAACACCAGAGCAGGACATAGAAATATTTTAACTAAATAAATACATTTAGGGAAGCTGTAGTTTCTGAGCCTCGCTCGTTAATATGTAGCTTACTCTTGGAGCTTCCGTAGCGAGGAGGTCCAAAGTTAAATGGCTGCAGAAGTGCTTTGTCATGAAATTCCTGGGACAGATCTAGAGTCGAGAGTGCAGAGCTGGTATTGATGGTTCTGAACTTTGGTAGCATAGATTCGCTGTGTCGATGGAAGCGACAATGGCTTATGTTCTGCAATGTACTTTAGGTGACGACTGGGCTGAATTCAGGTTTGCATGGTTTTCTCTCTTTAAAAACTAGAAACCCATGCTGTACGCTGATAAAAGTTTCATGGACAAAACAAGAATGCGTAATTGGAATATCAATAGCTCAGGCATGACTAATCTCATCTATGACTAAACCTCTTGCTTAAACATTCCGGAAGTGCCTTTCTGTGTCAAACTCCCACCTAGTCTATTTGCCTTTGCCAGAATCATCAGAACAATTAACTGCTGGGTGGTCCACCATTAATTGGCAACAATTCTCTGGTGGACCACAGTTTACCTTCCTGCTTCTTCATGGGGAACTGACCTCCCATGGACATGCATGCACATGTATCTCCTTTCATGGACCAAGCAGGATTCCAACTCTTGCAGGCCCCGCTGATTCTGCCAGGGCTTCCTTTCCTGTCCTCCTCACAACTGGAAATGGGAGACTGCCCCAGAGACCCCTATGACATCAGCTGTAGTGGCGCTAAAGGAGGGGGAAAGAAATGCCTCCTGCTGCTTCCTCCTGGGTAGCTTTCTTGGTCTCCAGCAATGGGAGACATCTCCGGTGTAGACTTCCATTTCTGATTGGGTGCGCAGGGTGCCCAAGGAGCTGCAGTGGAGCACATGCTTTTCTAAGTCTTCCTCTCCTGTTCCACGTACACTACAGGTCAGAGACCAGCATTGGAGCCTCGTATCCCAGTAATTGAAAGTCAGTTGTGGATCCTCTTAAGGCCTTGGCAGCTGTGACAAATCAAGATGGTCAAACATTGGACTGTAGGTCTGGTTTGGATTAGTCTGGCCTGCTGTGTGCCATTCTGCTTAAGCATTCTCCAAACAAAAAGAGCGTCTCCTCAGTCCAAGAACAAGTAGAGAGGAGGCAAGGCAGCACCTTGGGATATACAGCGTGTTTCTTGGAGATCCTAAATAAACTTCTGGGAGGCTAAAGGGTGGCCTGATATTGAAATAAGTTTTGCTTCAGTATGTGCTTCACAAATAGCTCCAAGGCAGAATTCTGCCCTGATGATCTTGGAGTTAAAAAATTTAAACTCCTACTTTAGCACAGGAGTTCCCCTAATTTTTTTTCTAAAAAAAATTGACAGAAGGAGCTTTGACTCTCTAAAGCTTATACTCGGGATATCTTGTTGGTCTTGAAGATGCCACCAAACTTGAATCTTGCTCTTCTGTTGCAGACCAACATGGCTACCCATCTGAAATTAAAATCCCCCAAATCCATCTTTCTTCACTGCATTTCCCCCCCGTCCTTTCTCAGAGGAGCTCTGAGTGACTACATTTTTCTCACCTGTGTCCATTGTATTCCCTTTAAGAATCCTGTGAGGTAGGTTAGGGTAAAAGAACACAATGCCAAGACCACGGCAATACAGCCCGGAAAACCCACAACACCATCGTTCTCCGGCCATGAAAGCCTTCGACAATACATAAAAGAACACAATTGGCCTAAGGTCACCCAATGGACTTCATGGCTGAGTGAAGGGGCGCGGTTTGTTTCCGGTCTTTCCCAGTTCTAGTCCTTCAGCTTTACTGCTATGCTCTACTGCCACTACTGGAAGGTGAGAAAACTAAATGGCGTCTCCCGAAAAAGTATGCACAACCGAAAAGAGGAACCCTCACGGGAGAATCAGACAAAATTGCTTAAACTATATTTAACAGCATTTGTTCATATAATTTACAAACATTATATATATACTTCAGGAAGACTTCAGCATATAACACCTTTACATCACATCAAAGTGCTTAATACTCCTACAGTGTGGACTTTCATGGACTTCGGTACACACTGTAGGAGTATTAAGCACTTTGATGCGATGTAAAGGTGTTATATGCTGAAGACTTCCTGAAGTATATATAATGTTTGTAAATTATATGAACAAATGCTGTTAAATATAGTTTAAGCAATTTTGTCTGATTCTCCCGTGAGGGTTCCTCTTTTCGGTTGTGCTACTGCCACTACTGGCACACTTTAGTATCCGCATTAGGGTGTTCAAGTGATAAATGATAGATGAAGCAAGCGTGTATCAGTTTTTCTATTTCCCCCAAACCGGGCAAAAGCGGAAACCTCATGAGCCATAGACAGTCACTGTGAGGCATTGTGAGATTCAAATGTTGGGATTTTCTTCTTTTCTGCACTACTTTTTGAGTTTTACAATCATATTCTTTTAAAGCTATCTTCTCCCAGAAGCTGCTGAGGTACAGAAAACCTCAGCAGCTTTGCTTTTAGAATAGGAAATATTTAAGAAAGATAGTTTCTGATTTAATGTTGTCGTTTGATCAGGTCAAAAGGGTTGCTCCACAAATGATTTTGGGCATCCTCTTGTCTGGGTAGAAAGAGTCTTTTTAAAAATCCTCCGTGGTGTACATCTTATTTGGAAGGCATTGCCTTAAAGTCTAGCTTCATCAATCTGCTCAGTAGCTGCATGTCAGGCTTTTATCATGTATATATGCTGTTCGGGGTCATTTCGGTGAAAAAGAGCTGGAGGAACTCATTAGCATAACTCAATAGCATATGCCACACCCCTTGCCATCACCAGAAGTGTGTTATTAGCATGACTGATTTGCATATGCCACACCCCTTCACATCACCTATCCTGGCTGTTTTGGACCCAGTCCTGGCCATTCAGGGCTGAAATTGGGCCCAAAATGGCGAAAAGAGGCCCAAAATGACCGAAAGTGGCTATTTTGGGCCCAGATCAGGGCCAAAACAGATCTGATCTGGGCCGTTTCAGCCCTAATCCAGGCTAAAACATGCCCAAAATGGCCGAAAGTCAGGTGGGCGGGGGCACGTGACATGTGACCTGTTTGGAGAACTGCCGGAACTGCATTCCTGTGCGTTCCCCCTCAAAATGAGCCCTGATGTTGTTTATGTTATGCTAGGTTGAGAAGATGATGCCATTGAAGGGTTAGACATACCAGCAGGTCTGTCTTATGCTATGTTTCTGAAGGACTAGAGTGCAATAACAGGTTAAAAAGTGTTCTTGCTTCCAATACATGTTTGCTTTGCAATGCTAACTTGGGATGAGCATTGGTTTGTGTGTTGGGGTGGGGGAGGGTGGCTAGCAGCTAGGTTGTACTTAAGTCCTGCTGAGTCTACTGGTGTCCTCTCCTGGTGATCCCACCCACTTTGAATTGCAAAGCCTGTTACACATAGTATATAGACAGGGATCATTTCGAGGGGGAACGTGCAGGAACGCGGTTCCAGCAGTTCCCCAAAGAGGTCACATGTCAGGTGGCCCCGCCCACCTGACTCGGCCATTTTGAGCTCGTTTCATCCTGGATTGGGGCCAAAACGGTCCAGATCGGGCCTCTGACGGGTGGTGGATCACTCTTCTGCTCAGCAGTGGCCCGATCCTGACCATTTTGGGCCCCTTTTCGGCCATTTTCAGCCCCCTTTTGCCATTTTGGGCCCAATTTCGGCCCTGAATAGCCAGGATTGGGTCCAAAACAGCCAGGATAAGTGATGCCAGGGGGTGTGGCATATGCAAATCAGTTATGCTAATGAAACATTTCTGGTGATGGCAAGGGGTGTGGCATGTGCTAAAGAGTTATGCTAATGAGTTCCTCCAACTCTTTTTCTATGAAATGACCCCTGTATATATTCAGTTGCTGAGGAAAACAAAAATAAGAAGCCCCTCCCCTGGTAATAGGGGGAGAAAACAGCTGTTGTGTGGGTGGGACCTGAATTTTCCAACCCACATGGTAGCCATCCAGGCCTTTCTGCAGTCTTTCCAAAACTTTGGAGCAAAGCAAGTTCAGGAAAGATTGGGGGAAAGCCTGGGGAAACCCCAGGAGGTGCATACATGCACCATGATACTATGGGGATATAGAGGGGAATTGCTGAGAAAGTGTCCTTGGAGATCATTCGTTTGAATTTTTTGGCATGGAGCCCTGCAGTCCTTTGATTTCCCCCGCTCTGCTTTATCAGAGAACTAAAACTCTTTCCAGGCCATGATGAAGGACGTAATTCAAATGATCCCTCTATCACTGTATTCCACCAGCGGGTGAAGACTTTTTGTTTTCTTTGGTTTGGTGGACCTCCTGTTACGCTTATTGCCCCCCTAACTATGTCATATTTTGTTATGTCTATACATTTTTTTAAAACAGTTGGGTATTTTATATATATCATGTCAAATGTAAACATTTTATATACACCTTATTTAAAATGTTGTTTTAATGTTTTAAATGTTGTAATGTTTTGATGTTTGCTGCCTTGGGGACCCTGTCTAGGTAGAAAGGCAGAATAGAAATTTTTGAAATAACTAAAACAAATACCAGAGAAGGAGATTCATTGGTTGCCTATTGGCACCCTTATACTAGTACAAATCAGGCATTTTTGAGAATTGGGGCTCCTATATCTTGTCTGTCCATGCACGCTCTTTAAAATCTGCATTGTCAGGATTTGCTTTCCCTGTAAACCAGTGTTATGATTGTATTTAATATGATGTACAAATGTATATAATCACAGCAGTCATTATAATGGCATTGTAAGGTGGGCCAGTATTATCCCTAAATTACAGATGAGGGCTGAGGCTGGAAAATAGTGGGTTGCCCAAGACAGCTTACAACTGAAGTGAGACCTTATTCATAGTTCAGTTGCTTAGCCAATATTCCACTTATCACATTTCTTGAACGAGGATAGACCTTTTTGTTTAAGATGAACACCCTCCCCCAGACAACACCAGGAGGGTGGCCAGTCTAACAGAATGAGTTTTTGTTTTAGCTGGCTTTCAAGAAGCAGCACAATCAGAAGTTTTTTTTTAAAAAAGGTGATTGCTAGTCTGCAGTAGTTGGTGGCTCATGGGAAGCCCCCACTCGTCATCCTGTGATAAAGCCAGCTGAAGTCATCTTCCGGAGGTGAGGTCACTCTATAAAGCTGTGGCCTGAAGAGTGAAAAAAAATTGTTTCTTGATCAGAAGAGGAAGTATGTGCAAATAGTGTGGGGTGGGGGGGGTGGGGAGAGGGAATGAGACTTGCCATTAGTTTAGTTTCGCTAACTGGTTTCTTCTGCTGAACAGTGAGTGCGTGGGAGGGAGGTGAGGCTGGAACTGGAATTACAGGAAATTCTACCAGGTGGGTCAAAGGTGTAAATGATTCTTTGTTTTTGGTCCCTTTCTGCTTCCATACCCACCCTTCTTAGAGTGTTCTAATTTCTGGTAGCATCTTTGATACTGACCGGATGGCACAAACAGGTGGTCTGATTATGCCACTGGTGGCGCACACAGTTCAAAAGGGTGTGGTCCAGCATCTTCCCAGCATTGCAGTGTTTACCAGTGCATGGTCTCTCTGATCCTGCGATGAAGCAGATTTTAGGGTGGCCGCCTGACGTGATCCCACTATCCATACTCAGATTAACTGACCACTTCCATAAGTTTTCTGTTTCGTTGCATCTCCTTTCTGATTTCACTAACCTGTGCAGTTATTAAATGTTGAGTCATAGTTTTTACTTGATGGCCCATCCTGGTGCTTGAAAGCTTGCACAATGTTTGAGTCAATTTGGTTGTTCCTAATAAAAGCTATTACATGGATTTCCTTCCTTGTGATGAATCCAGGAATGTAAAAGAGAGAGAGGAGAGAGAGGGAGTGGGTGCGAGGGAAGGGCCTACTATTCATCTTTCATGTTTGTGGGGCACTTTTTCTTACCATCCTTTGCACCAGCGCAAAAGGGTGCTTGCCACTCATTTTCATGGCTGAGGTTTTGGCATGCTGAGCATAAGAATAACTTTACTGGATTAGCAAGATTTGAGTTCAGTAGCACCTTAGAGACCAAGAAGATTTCCAGGGTATAAGCTTTCATGAGTCAAAACTCCCTTGGTCAGATGGGTCTGGAAAGCTCATACCCTGAAAATCTTCTTGGTCTCTAAGGTGCCACTGGATTCAAATCTTGCTGTACTACTGTAGACCAACACACTTATCCCTTTTGCTTGATCAAATCAAGGATACTTTTCATCTAGCATCCCATTTCCTTCTTCCAACACTGGCCAGCCAGTGCTTCTGGAATGCTTACACCCAGGCTACATAATGGTCATGTAAATGGAGAAAAGTCTGTTTATCTTAGAGAGGGTTATTTTGGAACCTCTTCCTAGGGTTTGAGGGGGTTAGGTTTGTGCCTAGCCCAACACGTCCCTGGCCCTCCTTATGGGTGGGAATAATTCTCACTCCAGCACAGCTAAAATGTGCAGCAGGACAGTCCTGTTTCTACTACTCAGTTGCCTCTGTTTACTTCTCCCAGTCCTGCTTGTTCCCCTTCAGACTGTAAAAGTTCACTCTACTAACCTTCCTATGCATGGCTTAGCATGTGCTCAGAAATGCACGATGCAAACAAATTTGCTGTCTTTGTGGCCTATGTAAGTCATGAAGCTAGCACTGCTTGCAGTAGGGAACAGCGGGGGTTAATAGTATGTGTCTGGAGCTTTCAGTGTCTAAAATGCTTCCTGCACATCATTGCAGTGATCCTTACAACATCCTGGTAAAGTAGGCCATTACTAATGCAGATGGGGAAGCTGCAGGCAAATGGCTTGGCCTGGTGGTTCCCAAGGAGTAGCTGTATTGTAGCAAAATAAAACGGGGGTCCAGCAGCATCCTTAGAAACATAGAGCTGGATGGGGGACCCCGAAGGTCATTTAGTTCAATCCCCTGCACAATGCAGGAAATTCACAGCCACCTCCCCTGCTCAGTGTCCAAAGGAAGGCAAAAACCCTCAGTATCGCTGGCCTGGAGCAAAATTCCCTCCTGAGCCCAAAGTATATTCCCACTTGAGCTTTCTTGAGTCCGAGCTCATTCTCTCAGATGGCACAATGAATTTGTGATGGAGAAGAGATTTCAGCTAGCATCCTGCTGGATCTCAGCTTGCTCTTTTAGCCACGTTATACTACATTGGCTCCAGGGCCACCAAGAGGTGGGCCAGGTGTGGGGGGAACAACAAAATTCTGGGCACCCTGTACATATGTTGTTTGGGCTTGAGTTATACCCCACCTTTCCACATAGTTCAAGGCGGCTTTCTCTCTTGTGAGGGGAAACTTGTCTATACATTGTGTGTACTGTTATGGGTGCTTGTGGACTCATTTGCAAGTCCGTCTCCAAATGGTGCTAGTCTGTAACATGGTAGTCAACCTCCCTGGTGAAACAGGCTGTATGAGCTAAAATGAGTGCAGTGGCGGCTCTTTTGTTTCTGAGTTCAGTTCAAGGTACTGGTTGTTACCTGTAATGACCTTTGCAATCTGGGACCATCGGTCTGACGGCCTCTTTCCTGGTATGAGTTGGTGCATCACCTTATGCTTGCCTGGCAATTTGCACTGTCAAATCTTTCTCCCTGCATCGCTCATTTGGTGTACAGCAGAACTTGGGACTTTACTTGTTCCATGCCCCCCCCCCAGCCCTTTGTCTGCATGGATACTGTGCAGTAAGTTCTCTTATTGCTTTCCTTTTGGAGGGGGGGTATGTAAAACTTTTTTATTTTTCAAAGCACTATCTGTTGAGTAATTACAGTTGTTTAATGGAGCATCACTCTTATAGAGAATAGTGTTGTTTTAAGAATTAGGTTGGTGATTTTTAAGATATTTTGTAGTAAGGATTTTTTTAAAAAAAAAGTCTTATCTTTGGATGCATTCCGTGGGGTATTCGTATTTTAAATTTTTTTATGAGCCAAAATGTTAAAAGAACCAAGTTTTCTAAAGCTTCTCCGGCTCGGGTTGATTCTCATATTCTGCAGGCAAGAGGGTGCTGGTATCATCGCTGTCAAGGTTGGCAGCTCACCCGATTTACTGGCATCTCTTTCAGAAACAGGATCCTTAGCTCCTCATGGCTGTTTTCAAGCATGGAAGGAGATTCCCATCTCTTGTCACTTGCCTGCAAAAGGAGGTCTCTTTAAACTCTTTTTTTCCCCTCTCTCTACAGGGTCCTTGATATCAGCTCAAACCCCACAGGTGATTCAAGTTCCTGAAAATCATTGTAAGTTCTGAGAACAGCAATCTACTTTTCATGTGAAGTTGCCTTGTACCTTCTAGCCCACTGCTGTCTACCCTGAAAGTCAGCAGCTTCCTGGGGTCTTGAGGTACCCCAGAATTAGAACTGATCTGGAAGAAACAGCTGCATTGGAGGGTGGGCTCTATAATATTATACCCCACTGAGGTTCCTCCCCAAACCCAAGCCTCCACCCCTCCCTAAATCTCCAGGAATTTCCCAATCTGGAGCTGGCAGGCTCTTGTATTCAGAAGTCATTTGTGAAGAAGCCAGAGATTTTGAAATACCATACAGCAATTTTCCCAGGTACTTTCCTTATGGTAACCCCACCCCTACGGCTGCCATCCTAGCCCCATACCACTGGAAGGCTATTTTCAGGCTTTTTAAATAAAAAAAAAGTAGTTGCTAGACTGCTATAGCATTATAATGTTATACTGATCAGTTGTCATGATATGCTGCCCCCTCTAGCTTTCATTTAAAAGTCCGTAGCCACTTTTGTTTTGGAGACATTATATATGCACCGTTAAAAGGACAGGAGACGGGTTTGTTTTTGTTTAAAGAAAGGTGGAATTTAGAGGCGCTAGCAGGTTGTGGCAATAGACTGGTGTATAGTGTTATAACGCTATAGCAAGCACACAGTTACCAACTGTTTTTAAATGCCTGAAATAGTCCTCTGATGTCTGGGCGGCTGTGAGGGGCTGAGGGAAGGAAAGTGGTACGGATATGAGCCAGGCCTTGGATAATGCTGGACAGGAAGGTGCAGCCCACCCGATCATGTGCTTAAAGAGCGGCGAAAAGCAGACTTGCTAAGGGCAGGGAAAGGAAGACTAGAGCATGATTATATCACAAAGTTAGACGGATGCTCCCCCCCTCACTAAAAAAAAAAGGCACAGCGGTTTAATAGCAGAAGCAGAGAAACCCCTGTGTAAGAAAGCAGCTTATGACTCTGGGCAGGATGGGTTTGGGGTTCAGTCCCTGTTCAGTCTTAGCCTTTTAGAACCTCCACATCCTACAATAGTCTATCCTCTTTGTCCTTGGAAGTACAGAATCACGGGTTAACTTGGTATGCGCTTCTGGTGTGTCACTTGCTCCCGTGGCTAGAACCTGAACCCTTCTGGCCATAGAGTGCCATAAAACATTTCTTTTCCCACTGCCCTGGTCGCCAGAAATTCCCTTGTGGGATGGATGCAGCTGGTTCTTCCTGAACATCCTTTTTCCTTCAACAGGAAATGTTCTTTGAGGCTAAAGAGGGGGAAGCAGTTCAGCAGGACTTCCTTTTCCTGCTCACTATTAGGCTCAGATTCTGTGTGAGGTTTTCTTCCCTTTAACCTCTGCAAGCTAGAACTTAGCATTCAAATCAGAGAATAAGGGAAATCCGATGTCATCAGTGCCTCATCCAGTCATCAGAACAAAAAAAGGAAGCGCCCCCCCCCCCCCCGGTGTGTATAACATATGTAATCACAATGTGTTAGCATTTGTTTTGGGAAGTCCTCAGCCAGATGTTCATGCCACCCTACTTGTTGTGGGCTTCCCTTATGTGGAGGGTGCCTACTTCTGGGAGAGATGGGGAGAGCTATGGCTGTTCCCAGCTGTATGCATCTGTGTCTTACCACTTGGGTGAGACAGGAAGGGTGATGGCATCTAGGGATCGCTACTGCTGCTCATCTTCTTTGTGGAAGAGCATATAAGGCTGAGAAGGGGGACAGATGCAATAGCAGCTGCCTGGGACAATCCAGTGAACAGGACTTACCAAATAGGGTAGCCAGGCTAAGCTTGGCAAGCAGTGGGAGGTGGGGAGAAAGCTGGCACGTCACTTCCACGGTAGAAACCAGAAGTGACAATGGTTACCTCTAGGAATTGCAGAACACTATGGCTTTACCATAGAGTTTCTGACAATTCCTAGAGCTACCATTGTTGCTTCTAGGTTGTACCCTGAAAGTCACGTGCTGGCGACTAGGCCAGCCCCTTATTTTTATTTTATTTTTCTCCTGCTGCTTCTTGAAGCAGTGTTGGGCAACAGAGAAAATTATGGGCAAATGGTAAGCCTATTCCCAAAGCCAAAGACTTCGGGTTGTGAAAGCTGTTCTATCAGATTCCTCCCCTCCAGTTGTATCAGCAGTCAGGAAAGGAAGAGACTTCTTGCCATAAGGTTAAGGAGAACCAGAATTTGAACTTCTTTAAAGAATGAAACTCCTGACCTGAATCCATCAGCTATGTAATTGAGCTGCTGGTAATTTATGTATGCGCATGCATGCGTGCTTAATGTGGTTTTGGGCCAACATGCTTGGGAAGAATGTTAACTTTTTGCCCCTGGACTGGTTCCCTAATTGAAAATGCTTCCTCCCAAGTACTGCTTTAAACCCCAGAAAAGTGGAGGGAGGACCATATTTTATTGTTCTTTTTTCTTTCAAGGTTTTAAAAGAGCCAGAGAGATATCTAATCACAAAACAATGCGGAGTGGTGGTGATTAACCCCTTTATTCTCAAAGACCTTCTTTTATCAGGGTGAATATTCTTTGTATGTGGGGGTGGGGGGGAGTACCCATGATAACAGAACACACCTGCAGGATCCAACCCACTGCCTTGTGTATAACAATGTGGGTTTTCCTTAACTAATTCAACGAACCTTGCATCCCTGGAGAGAGAAACTATATAAAAATAGCAAAGGTCGTCGTTTGCTTAACAAAACTGATGTATACTTAAACACTTATTGCTTGTAATTGTTTTGATGTTACAACGTAGATGCATCTTAATTTATCTGCTCTTTCCCGTCCAAAATTACTGTCTCAGGCTGTTTTCCTTGTACTTGGGGTCTTTGATGGACTTGTCACTCCACAACGACATCTACAGGACTCCATGCTGGATTATTATTTTGTTTAGACTAGCTTCTGCAATGCAGTCCCTTATGTGTAATTGAATGCCATCCCTTATGCTATTTTGTCCTCATTCTTCTTTCACTTTGTTAAATTCTAGCGGTAAACCTGCCATGTAAAGCCATAGCTGGACAAGGTACACCATCGCGCCTGGAGTGGAAATTTGAGGGTTCCGGTAACAGAGAGTTTGTGTACTATCATGACCAGTTGACAGGTATGTGGCTGCTTGGGTAGGTTGTTGGAAAGCTTTTAACTTTCTAAAATGGCAGGATTCTCTGAACAGTGGGTTGCATTGGACTAGGAGTGTGGTACCCAGCGTGGTGCCCACCAGTGTCTTTCCTATTACCCACTTGTTCTTACTCCAGAGTCTCTTTTCTCCAAAACAAAGAGCCAATCCTAGCTTTCCTGTGCCTCATTGGAGCGGGAAGTGTTTCAGAAGTCTCCAGGAGGGCAACACCTTTGCCTCTGCCAGGAACGTATTATTTGGAAATAGCTGCCCTCATTATAGGAAGATGCTTGGGTTGTGTTAGTTTTGGCACTCAGAATTCCAAAGGAGCCTACCCATAGGCATAACAAGTTTGGGGAGCCCAGTGTTGGAAGATTCACCTTCTCCACTTGGAAACCTTTTCTTCCCTGATACTGGAGGACTAGCTGTGATGATCTAGACACATGCAGATTCGTTCGCACTGATGATAAATTCTGGAGAGCGGTGAGCCTGAGGTAAAGGCACGTTTATAGAGCCTCTTTAACAGAAGTCCTTCTTTTTCTGCAGATAACTACAAAAACCGTGCTGAATTCCATCTCAATGAGATTTATCTCAAGTCAGCAACCCGCCAAGACTCGGGGAAATACACTTGTCAGGTCGTTGGCGACTCTGGGCTTTCTGAAAGCGTAGTGGATCTCATTGTCCAAGGTACAAATTAATTAGAGGAAATACTGGATTCCGATGCTTGCCTTGAGTAGTGCAGGAAGCTGCTTCTGTTACAAAGATCTCCCAGCACTTTTATCTCTGGGATTAGTAATTTTCAGCTGGAACGCAGGGGAATGGAGTTCCGGAACCTCTTGAAAATGGTCACATGGCTGGTGGCCCCGCCCCCTGATCTCCAGGCAGAGGGGAGTTTAGATTGCCCTCCACGGTGTAGCGCGGAGGGCAATCTAAACTCCCCTCTGTCTGGAGATCAGGGGGGCGGGGCCACAAGCCATGTGACCATTTTCTCCAAGGGCAACCCACTGAGTTCCACCACCTCTTTTCCCAGAAAAAAAGCCCTGCCATGAGTTGACTATCAAAGCCTGTCCTCCAACTTGCCATAGATGAAAGTGTGCTTGTAACACTTTGAATTTCATATTAAGGGTCACTTCTTCAGCCTGCCTGCCTCACCCACTATTTCATATTGCTCGAAGGCTATTGTGTACCGTATTGATATAATTGACAATTGTCCCATCCTTAACAGCTACTTTGGTTTTGGGAAAGAGATCCAAAGAAAACAGAACGGTGGCATCCATTTATTCACATTATTTACTTCATTTATACCCCATCTTTCTCTCCAATGGGGGCCCAAAGTGGCTTATATCTTTCTCCCCATCTCCAGTATATCATCACAACAACCCTGTGAGGTAGGTTAGGCTGAGTGCATGTGACTGGCCCAAGATCACCTAGTAATCTTCCATGGTACAGCAGAGATTTGAACCTGGTACTTGCATTTCCTAGTCCAACACTGTAACCACTACACCATACTGATGTGTTCAGAATACATCTCAGCAGCTGCAGGGCGTGGAGTGACAGTCTGTACAATGTGTTAGCGCTGCTGCACAGATACTAGCTTGCATGTGTAGTAGAGGCAAGATGCATATAAAGTTTGGAGCCTCTAGAGGAGTTCTCAAGAATGGCAGCTCTGGAAACGGCTGTGAACAGAGCTGGAACAAGGCTGTCCCACCCCAAAGGCAAAACTATGGTAATTGATTTACTAAGTATGGAACCAAGAAACTGCAATGCTTTGTGACCAATAGGGCAGTTGAAACATATTTGAAGTTGCCCTCAGCAGCTGCTAGTCTACTCCAATTTTGGAGAGCTGTTCTTTGAGTGTCCTAGCTTCTATAATGGGATCTCTTGACCTTCCAGTTCCACCATCCAAGCCAAAGGCTGAAGTGCCCTCCTCAGTAACCATCGGCAACAGAGCTGTCCTTAGTTGCGTGGAGACAGATGGTTCCCCACCACCCACCTTCAAGTGGTACAGGAATGACATCCTAATACCCACGGACCCGAAAACCAACACCCTCTTCCAGAATTCATCCTACACGCTTGACTCCAAGACGGGGGTGCTGGTACGATCTCAAGTGGGAGCTTCCTATTGGAGGGAAAAACAGGGGGATTCTGTGCTTTGCAGCCAGAAAGTATGATCCTACAAAGGGATTCGATTATGAAGTAAGAAATGCATCACTGCAATCTGCAAATGGTTGCAGGTCTTTCTAAAGCCGTGCAGACTGCAGCAGTTCTCCAGAGCCTTAGATGGAGATCTTCTCCCAGATCTGCAACCTGAGAGAGGCTTTCAAGCTATGCCACTGAGCCGCAGGGCTTTCCTCTTTTGTTGGGAGTCCTTTGGATAAGTGAGGGGCCATAGTGGGAGAAAAGGCAGGTGATAGAAGCTCAGTCAGTGGAGTGAGAGAAAAGGGGTGTCCCTCTGGTGTACAGCATATTGTGCATGGCACCGAATATTAAACTTTTTTCCTGTTCACAGTCTTTTTGCTTGTGCACCATGTAACATGGGTTAAGGATCATAGGTTTTCACATCCTGGATTTTTTTTATAGCACCCCCCCTCCCTGATCCAAATCTACTATATAATTCCCTTGGCATCTTCCTGACGACGCACATTTATGTTGGTGCACATATGCAGGCACACCAGGATAAAGGGCGCTGTGGAATGACGCCTCTGGAGGGCGCCGCTAGTGGCGGAGGGCAGGACGAGTTGGCCGTGTCTGCTGCCACCGGGCTTCGGAGCTGAGGAGGAGGAGGGCAGCAGCAGGTGGCGCAGGAAGGGCAGTGTACCTGTATGCCCTGGTGGGGCGGGGGCGAAGTGCCCGCTGCCCTCTGACCCCCCTCCCCCCTCAGCAAGCTGCGCCACTTTGGCAGAGCTCCGGCGTGACTCGCAGGGCAGCGGGCACTTCGTCCCCCCACCCCGTTGCCCGGCTCTGCCCAGCGGGAGGAGGAGGAGGAGAGCGGTGCACCTGAAAGCACCGGGGGAGGGCGGGGGGCAAAGTGCCCGCTGCCCTCTGGGCCCCGCCAGAGGAGGAGGGCGGCGGTGGCAGCACGGGAAGGGTGGTGTGCCAGCAAGCCCTGGAGGAGCGCCCGCTGCCCTGCGAGGCCAGTGGAGCTGTGGTGCACTGCTCTCCACGGACCTGGGGCGAGGGGACATGAGCAATCCACCCACAGCCCTCAGGGCCCTGCCGGAGCCACAACGTGCCGCTCTCGGCAGGGACGGGGCGGAGGCAAAGCGCCCACCGCCCTCGGAGCACCGCCGGAGCTCTCGGTGCGCCCTGGCTCCAGCCAGGCTCCACCGCGCCCGCAGCCTTGGAAGTCCTGCTGGAGCCAGGGAGCAGCAGGAAGAGCGAGCCCGCTCTGCCCTCCCTCCCTCGGTCCACACCCCACCAGCCAATCCCCCCAAGACCCCCCTTGCCCCTCCAACTGCCAATCCTCCCCAGACCCCTCTTGCCCCTGTGCCCTCCCCAGACCCCCTCTTGCCCCTCTACCTGCCAATCCTCCTCAGACCCTTCTTGCCTCTGAACCCTCCCCAGACCCCTCTTGCCTCTGCGCCCTCCCCAGACCCCCCTTGCCCCTCTACCTGCCAATCCTCCCCAGATCCCTCCTGCCTCTGAACCCTCCCCAGACCCCCTCTTGCCTCTCTACCTGCCAATCCGTCCCAAACCCCTTGCCTCTGAACCCTCCCCAGACCCCCTCTTGCCCCTCCACCTGCCAATCCTCCCCAGACCCCTCCTGCCTCTCAGCTCTCCCCAGACCTCCCCTTGCCCCTCTACCTGCCAATCCTCCCCAGCCCCCTCCTGCCTCTGAGTTCCCCCAGACCCCCTTGCCCCTCTACCTGCCAATCCCCAGCCCCCTCCTGCCTCTGAGTTCCCCCAGACCCCCTTGCCCCTCTACCTGCCAATCCCCAGCCCCCTCCTGCCTCTGAGTTCCCCCAGACCCCCCTTGCCCCTCTACCTGCCAATCCTCCCCAGACCCCTTGCCTCTGAACCCTCCCCAGACTCCCTCTTGCCCCTCCACCTGCCAATCCTCCCCAGACCCCTCCTGCCTCTGAACCCTCCCCAGACTCCCTCTTGCCCCTCCACCTGCCAATCCTCCCCAGACCCCTCCTGCCTCTGAACCCTCCCCAGACCCCCTCTTGCCCCTCCACCTGCCAATCCTCCCCAGACCCCTCCTGCCTCTGAACCCTCCCCAGACTCCCTCTTGCCCCTCCACCTGCCAATCCTCCCCAGACCCCTCCTACTTCTCAGCTCTCCCCAGACCTCCCCTTGCCCCTCCACCTGCCATCCCTCCCCAGACCCCTCCCCCCCGCCAGCCCACCCCAGCCCCAGCTTTCTAAAGCCCATTGTATTTATTTGCACAATGGGCTTTGTTTCTAGTAAAAAATAATGTAACTTGATGATCAGTTGAATGTGTGTTCTGTGCATCTGTAATAGAAAAAGGGAAAAATACTTTTAAACAGTTCTGGGGACTGAATGAGAAGCTGGTCCACTACCCTTTTCATAGATTTCCTTTTGGCTCTCTTTGTCCAGAGAGATCAGAGCAAGAGCTGTGTCTATCTTGAATTGTCTGCTAGTGCAGAAGCCAGAGGGACAGAGGCATGAAATAAGATGGGAGGGGTATGGGAGAGGTCTCCCCGTCCCCAGGGATCTGCTTGTGTTGAAGCTTTTTTCCCCCCCTCCACCAGACATTTGAGCCTGCGACCGCCTTTGATGCTGGAGACTATGCTTGCGAGGCCGATAACCAAGTTGGTACTTCACAGAAGTCGGAAGCTGTTCGTATGGAGCCCAGTAAGTATGCCTCAGCTGGAGTCCCCAAGTGCAAGGTGGGGCCTAGAGTTCTCCTGGAATTACAACTGATCTCAGTTTTTACAGATAACCAGACCCCTTGGGGAAATGGCACCTTCGTAGAGTGAACTCTGTGGCATTTATTTATTTATTTGCTTTGGATTTCTATTCCGCCCTCCCCACAAAGGGATCAGGGTGGATGACAGCATTTTAAAAACACATTAAAATTTAATTTATACAATTAAAACCATAAATAGATTTCACGCACAAAAATATACACTCAGATGGCGGCAATCAATAGCAGCAGACACAGCTCAACAAGATAAGGTGGTGGACAACCCTAGTAGGGCGGGATTCAGATTTTATTCTTCTCCATTTTTTCAACCGGTGGAGCCAAGACGGACCTCAACCATATGCCTGGCGGAACATCTCTGACTTACAGGCCCGGCAAAACGATAACACATCCTGCCAGGCTCTGGCCTCAGTGGACAGAGAGTTCCACCAGGCTGGAGCCAGGACCAAGAATGTCCTGGCTCTGGTTGAGGTCAGGTGGGCCTCCTTGGGGCTGGGGACCACCAACAGATGTTTCTCTCCCAATCGGAGCATCCTCTGGGGCACGTACAGGAACGTACAGGAAGAGGCATCACTCTAAGACATCATATACCCACCAATCACCCCAACCTCCATATCTGTAACATTTGGAGTAATTTCCATTACTCAAGCAAGTCTCAGGTTCGTATGCTCTGATTTCCACCACCGCTCCTCTTCCTTTGTTGTGCAAGCTGTAGTTCTCTTAAAGCCTATGGTGTGTACTGTTTTTCCCCATCCGACTTTGGAGGGCAACGAAAACTATTCTTCGCCGCGTTGGACATAAGAGCAAGCTTTACGCTTTGCAGGCAAAAGAGGAAGTGCATGGCGGGGGGGCACTCAGACCCGAGGCTCATTCATGGTCATCTGGACAGAGAGGAATGGGCTGAAGCCCGTTTTGCATGTGTAGGAGAATGAGGTGGTGGAATAAAATGTGCCACTTCAAATTGAGGGGTTTGTATTCTGGAGTACTAGCTCGCCTCGATAGAAAATGAGCCCATCATGCTGGGACCAGAGCCTCTATCCCTTCTATAAAGCGAGAGCTTTAAATAATTTTTTTAGTGTTAACACGAGAAGAAATCTTACCTCTGCCGCAAAACCCACAAATTCGCCTTAGACAAACTTGCCATTCTCTCCACTTTGTGTCTACAGGATGAGGAATAATGGTAGCCTACTTGGCAGGGTGGGTGTCACAATTTCTGCAGCAGTGTATAGGCATGTTCTAAAGTGCTGTAGATTAGAAAGGGGTGTCATTAGTGGCCAAAAATGATTTATGTGCTCTTCAATGCAGATTAGAAGGCTGGGGGAGAGAGTTTATTGATTGAAAACATTTATATGCCACTTTTGCAACTAAATAGGTCCCCAAGGCAATGGGGCTGCCTAAGGCCTCCCAGAAGCTTAGTGACAGAGGCAAGGTACAAATTGGGAACTTCGTAATGGTATGGAGTCCAAGTGGGGAGGGGGGCATAAGTAGGTTCAAAGGGGTCTTACTGCTTTGCCAAGTATGGAGGTTTACACAATATGCTGGAATGACTCCCATTTGCAAAGTTTCCTCTCTTTCTTTCTTGGTCTACAGGCGAAGTCAACGTGGGCGGCATCGTGGCAGCCGTGGTGGTGCTTCTTATTGTCTTCGGGCTAGCAGCCTTTGGCATCTGGTTTGCCTACAGCCGGGGGTTCTTCAGTAGTAAGTAGCAAGCTTGCATAAAACTTGGGCTGGTGAGTGGCCACTTCCGTTTTGAGGCTAGGGGTTGTGTGGCTTCCTCCCTGAGAGTCGCTGTGTGGGACAACTTGTGGGTTTGCACACTTTATGCATTAGATTTTTAAAAAACCCTGTTCCTCCTTCAAGGGACTCTTAGTGGCTCCCATGGGATTGGATCCCAAAGATCTGTACTGGTAACGCCAGCCAGTACCTTCCCCTCAACACTGCTGTTACTACAACACATCTGTGGCTGCCAGTCCATGGTGCACCAACCCATCTTTCGTGTTCATAGATCCAGAGGAATTAGCCGTGTTAGTCTGTAGTAGCAAAATAGAAAAGAGTCCAGTAGATGGACTCTTTTCCATCTTCTGTGTGTTTTATTTAAAAATTAAACAGCCTTCCATAAAAAGCTCAGCAATTAACAATGAAAGTGAAGAAGCTGTAAGCAAAGCTGGATAAATTTCTAAAATTGCTCATTGAAAGAGAGAAATTCTACATCCCTCTTGACTGTTCTAAGGATATGGATTTCTCTAACCACCTCAGGCAGGGCATTCCATTCCTTAGGATCTACCACCACAAAGGCCCTGCTCTTGGTTGCTGCTCTCCTGACCTGAAACAAGACCAAGACCACATGTGGTGCCCTGTGACCTGATCTTAAGGAAAGGACACGTGGGCTTGTATAAGAGAAGGGACTGTTTAAGTTTGTGTAGGTGAAAGCCCACACCTTGAATTGACCTAGAAGCAGACGGACATAGCTGGAATAGCATTGGTCCAGCAATCATGCTAGGAATTCTCAGTTGAAGCTTCTGAGTTGTCATTTATTCTTGTGACATTCCTGTGAGATAGGCTAGGTTGAAATCCTGAGCTTAGTATTTCCACCCAATGAGCTCGATCATTGGGAATGGGAAGATCTGAACCCAAATCTCCCAAATCCAGCATTCTTGCTGCTATGTACCATGCACTGTTTCTCTGCGGGGCCACGGGTTCCAAATCCCCCCTGGGATCGTACATGGTCTCCTGGGGTTACGGATTCTCAACCTAGCCTGCCTTCACGGTGTGATGAGAGAAACAAAATGGTGGAGTTGCTTTGGGAAACTTTCTTCTCACTTGCCTAATACTTGCATTCTCTCTCTTTTTTTCGCTTTCAGAAAGAAGAGAGTGAGTAGATACTTCTCCCATTGTTGGGTGGCTGCTGTGTTTTCATTCTTCTGTCTGCTCCTCAATCACTTCCCACCCCCCTGCATGCACTCCATCTTGTGGTGATTCTTCAGTATTGGGGGTGGGGGGGTGCTGCAGACTGCTGGCAAATCCTCCCCCTGGCTTCCAGACACTGGAGAACGTGGCAAGTGAAGAAGTGGGCAAGAAAAGAACACTAGTGCCACCTTTCCCGTGGGGTTCTTCACTGCCTGATTATCCCGCAGTTGGTATGCCAGCTCTGCTGCCGCCTTTCGCACCCCTCTCCTGCTTTTTAATCCTCCCTCTGTTTCCATCTGTTTAGCACCACCAACAAGAAGGTCATTTACAGCCAGCCTTCCACCCGGAGCGATGTAAGTAAAGAAAGGCAGGGATACCCAAACTTGCACTGCTTTCCTGGTTTTGGTTGTGGCCATGGTGGGTGATGTAATGGGAAGGCAAGTTGAGGCAAGCGGCATGTTGCAACCTGAATGAACGATGCTGCTCGGCTGCCACTTACGTGGGTTCTGTCATCTTGGCAGGCAGGTGGTGACTGATGTAGGAGCTGCTTCTTCAGGGTGTTTCTCTGAAAGTTTCTCACAAGCTGGCTTAGCATAGTGGTTAAGAGACTGAACTGTGGACTGACTAGGAAGTCCTTGGTGCAGATCTTGTCTGTGCTGCCATCCCGTAATGGTCTTACCCCATCTTTATTGAAATGGGTAGCCGTGTTAGTCTGTCTGTAGCAGTAGAAAAGAGCAAGAGTCCAGTAGCACCTACTGACAAAATTTGTGGTAGGATATGAGCCTTCGTGAGCCACAGCTTGCTTCTTCAGATACCAGTTTCTGAAGAAGTGAGCTATAGCTCACGAAAGCTCATACCCTACCTACCAGTATGTGAAGAAGTGAGCTGTGGTTCATGAAAGCTCATACCCTACCACAAATTTTGTTAGTCTTACAGGTGCTACTGGACTCTTGATCTTCCCCATATTTATTGTTTTGCAGTTCTAGATTTAAACTCCTTCAGCTAAGCCCATATATTTTGTTTAAAGCCAGAAGTATTCTTTAGGCTGTGGGTTTGGGGGTGTTTTTAGAAACTATCCGCTAAAATACCTTGGGTTGTTCATATATCTTTGTACCTATCCTGTGGTGCCATATGGTCTAATGCTGCTGTGCCATATGACCTGCCGCAAACTTGCTAGGTGGCCTTAAGCAAGCTCTCCTCCCTCCCTCCCTCTGCACCTGCAGTGTAAGACTGGCCTACCTTCTGGGGGGGGTGTTGCGCATGTATGCAAAAGTGCTTAAATATTCAAATACTCAGTATTAAAACTATTAGCTCTGGTTTTTAGTCAGTTGATCAAAGCAGCCGTCATGATAGTTTGGTATGGTACATCACCATCCTTAGGGTGGGATTTTGGAAAACATGCAGGTAACGCGCTATAGGATCCCTCCGACGTCAGTATTCTGAATTCACACCGTCCTGCACTCTCTGCAGTTCTCTTATACTCTTCATCATTTTCCAGGGTGAATTTAAACAGACATCGTCCTTCTTGGTTTGATCTCTGCCCTGGGCCTGCCTTGAGGCGTGTATTACGGCCATCCTCCTTGACCTGTTGTAAATGTTCCTTACGAATCCTTGTAATTAAGTGTGATTTTTAACCTGTTTTTTTAAAATGTAAGAGTACTTTTCCAATTTCTGCACCTTTTAACCTTAATTTAAAGGACTGTCTCAGAAGGTTTTTTTAAAGGCGGTAGTTCATAATCTCAGTGGAGACCAGAAGATCCAGACTACCAAAGCTGCTAAATAATACCGCCCCCCCGCCTCCACATATCTGGTTCCTGTAAATGGCTCAACTGACTTAGGGGTAGCGGGAGAATGGCACTCAGCGGTTCTGAGTGGGTCAGAGTGGGTCAGATCAGGATGCTTGGACCTCCTGCTTCTGCCTTTCTTCCAAAGAGGAGAAAATAATTTCTAGGAAACAACAAATGAGGAATTGCTTTGTTAGTAGAAGACGAAATGTTCACATCTACATGTGCTCTTTCTACAAGGGGCAACCTACGGTCACCTAAGAAAGATCCACACGATGCTGTTTAGACTGTCAGAAAACTGAACATGTTAACCAGCACCAGTGCAGAGTTCATTGGGAAATGAGTGGTCTGAAGCAGCCCAAAGTCTGAATTAGGATCACGGCCTTATAGGAAGGTTAAGGTAGTCCCCTGTGCAAGCACCGAGTCATTACTGACCCACGGGGGACGCCGCATCATGACGTTTTCTTGGCAGACTTTTTACAGGATAGTTTGCTATTGGCTTCCCCAGATGGCCTTATATGGTGTTGTAAAGTTTTAGAACCAAGAAGAATTTTTTCTGCCAGGTCCTTTTAAACCTTGAGATTGCTACCAATGCGTGCCTATTTATAAATATTGTTTGACATTCATGTGTAATTTTATCTACTGACCAATTGGAAATAAAGTTGGTGTGTTTTTTTTTTCATTTGAGCCCTGTCATTTGTTTCTAGAGGCCTGCAATCAACGTTTCAAAGCAATATATGTGTAAATCAGTAAACAAAAATGAGAGAGGATTCGTGCCGTAAACTACCCACCATCTTAAAAATTAATGTTTCCAACAATATCAGCGACAAGTAATTTTGTCTCTCTTGAGCACTGTTCTGGAACTACAGTTCAGCTGCTAGTTGATGGCAACCAGGAGGGGACTGCGAATTGAAAATGGCCCTGCAGAAAGCCAAGTTGAGTAACGTCAGCCAACAATGAGCATCATCCCTCCTATTGTACCCCACCCTCAACAGGAATGAATGCAGGAGCAGGCGAGGTTAGGTAGGGGTTTCCTCTGGATGTCACACTGGTGCTGATGCCCCTCACCATGTCACTGGTTGAGAGCCAGTTTGTTGTAGTGGTTAAGAGTAGAGATGGGCACGAAAGGAAAAAAACCAAACATGATGTTCGTTGTTCGTTGCCATCAACGAACAGGGGTTCACGAACATCAACAGACATGATATGTTCATGAACATGTTTGTAGTTGGAGGTTCGTGGGAGCCAGAATGACCCCCTTGGGACAGCTGAACTTGAGCCGGGAAAGGCATGATCCATGGGTCTCCCCCTTTAATGTCATTTTCACAGTGGCAAAAACTGGACTGTCTGCTGGAAGCTACTTTGAGGGGTTACAAACTGACCTTCCCAATGTCTAATACCCACCAAATTTGCAGGGGACATAGTCCTCACTGTCCTCTGAAGACACCCCCCCCCCAAGTTTCAGAGAGATTGCACCCCAGGAAAGCCATGATCCATGGGTCCCTCCCTTTCCTGTCATTTTCTTTTCACAGTGGCAAAAACTGGACTGTCTGCTGGAAGCTACTTTGAGGGGTTAACTTACAGCCAGAAGGAAAGCCAGAAGGAGTTCAGACAGTTCATGCCTATGTATCCAGGGGAATTGATTGAAAGGCGCCAGACTGTCTGGCTTTACGCACGGCTGACGAACGCCACAAAGAAGGCTTGGAAACGAACACATGTTCGCTGGGAACGGGGCCTCACGAACAGCTTGCTCGCAAACAGCAGATTGGGCTTTGCGTGGCTTTTTTTTTGTTTGTATTGCTGTTCATGCCCACCTCTCGTTAAGAGTGGCAGGACTCTAATCTGGAGAGCCGGGGTTGATTCCCCACTCCTCCGCTTGAAGCCAGCTGGGTGACTTTGGGTCAGTCACAGCTCTCTCAGAGCACTCTCAGCCCCACCCACCTCACAGGGTGATTGCTGTGAGGATAATAACAACACACTTTGTAAACCGCTCTGAGTGGGCCTTAAGTTGTCCTGAAGGGTGGAATATAAATCAAACATTAAAAAACCCTCCCTCTGGTTGTCTAACATTAGCTCACCTGCTGCATCAGCCCCCCAAAGTGTAATCAGTGTGGGAGGAGGCCATGGCCATGGCTGATGAGACGCCTGGGCCAAGTAGTGCGGAGAGTTTCTTGTGCTTGCCTTACCTTGTTCGGGCCTACTGGGAAATTTCCGTCAATTACATGTCCGGTCTACTCCTGGTGGAAAAAATTGTTCCAAGTCATTTTTATCCCAAACAGCCCATCTGGTTGTAGTGGTTAATGTTGAAGAAGGCCCACAAAGACATCCTCTCTCATCATGCTTCCCAGGGTTATTGTGGGAAAGAAACTTGCAAACCGGTCCAAGCTCTTTGGAAGAAGGGATAAAATGTCAAGGACGGGACAGTGAGAGAAGGCGTACTGGCAGAACCGTCAAGCTGGCCACTTTCCACCAGCCATGTCTGAGGCCCATCGAGCACTTGATAATTCTCTCATCTTGGGATCAAGATTTGATCTGAACCTTCTTTCTCAGGGTCTTTCACGGAGGGATTATATATCTGGGCAAAAATCCAGAATGAACAGGGAGAACTCTTTTCTTTTGGCCCACCACCTTCTCTGACATTCTAAAGTTTGTTCCTTAGTATTTTCCAGATATTATTCCCCCCCCCCACCTCGGCAGCGAAGATGAACAGGCACAAATGCAGTTAAGCTATATGAAGTTGACTTTTACTCTGCCAGAACGCTGGTCCATGTAGCCTAGCATTGTCTCCGGGCTGGCAGTGGTGCTTTAACGTGTCTCTCCAATAATTGACAGAGCAATTAGGCTTCACCCCTTGCTTGTGCCATATTAAATTGTGCCATATTTTCTAAATATCCAGCGACCTGGCAACCATATTTCATACATCAGTATACATACTGCTGGACTGCATGTGAATGGATGGGTGTCATCTAGAAGAAAACCTATCCCAACTTAAAAGTGCACCACACGACTGAGAGACAACTTGCATTGAACAAACATCCTGGCCGGTATTTTGCAAGTTAATTATGTAATTGCTGTAAAGGGCGATTGCATTTTGGCTCAAACCACAAGAGGGTGTGCCCTTGACGCCAATTAAAATTTACCTGTAGCAATTTAAATTAGCTGCCAACACCCATAAATCAAGGAATGCTTTATTTGATGCAGCAATTAAAGTCTTTGCAGCCATCCATTCTACCTTAATTGCAGATCTGCTGAACTCCTGATTGTAAATTCCTTGGAGCAGGGAATTGTCATCTTGCACATTAGCACCAAATGAGGCATAGAGTGCTTTATAGACTTAAAATTAGAACTGAGATCTTTCTGTGTAGTGTATTGGAGATCTGTTTTGCACCTTTCAACAACCTCTGTGTAGCTTATATTGGGTCTTAAATGAGCTATCTTTTAAGAGGCAGTATTGTGTAGTGGTTAATTCACTGGGCTAGTATCTTGGTTCAAATCCCTGCTCTGTCATGGAAGCTTGCTGGACGGCCTTGGGCCAGTTGCTCTTTCTGCCTAACCAACTTCACGGGGTGGTGGAGGGGAAGGCAAAATTGTAAGGTACTTCAGGTCCCCACCAGGGCGAAAAGGAGGGTGGTAGTGGTATAAATATAAATGAAGAAAGATTTGCAAGAAATTATCTATTGGTGTGTATGGGCATAGGGAAGACAGGCTGCCTTGCAGTTGTTTAGTTTAGAACTGCAGTCTATGGCTGGGGGTGGGGTGGGAAAGCTCTTCCACAAAGAAGTTCCAAAGGAAGATCTCAGCATGAACTGAATTGAGGGTTTGGATGTGATGGATTCCTGTTGTGCTACAGGTATTAAATTGGCTTATATCTGGGAAGACTGTGGCTGATTCCGCACACGTTGGATAATGCACTTTCAATGCACATTATCAATCGTTTAAGGTGGATTTTTTGTTCCGCACACAAAAAAAATCCGTTCCAAATGATCTATAAAGAGGATTGGAAGTGCATTATCCAACGTGTGCAGAATCACTCTGTATTTCAGCTCAATACCACTGCTGCAGTTCAAACAGTCAGTGTTCAGTTATCTTGTATACAATTTAAACTGGCCCAGAAATGTCATGAGAACTTTGCACTAAGAACTTAAGTAGAACCAGCTGGATCAGAGCAGCGGTCTATCTAGTCCAGCACGCAATTTCACACAGTGGCCAACCAGTTGTGCCGGAGGGCCAGCAACACGGCACAGAGTCAGCAGCCCTCGTCTGCCGCCGCCTCCCAACACTGGTATTCAGAGATTTGCTGCTTTAGTCACAATGGCCACTCTCCACAAATGAAACTCCATGAATTTAACCCCCCTTTAAAGCCATTTGTATTCCTAGTCAGCAGTGAATTCCACAATTTTAATTACTTGTTGAGTAAAGAAGTTTTTGTTCATCCTGAACCTTTTCCCCAAAAACTTCGTTGGGTGCCCCCGAGATCTGGTATTATAGAAGCTGGAGGAAAAGGCACCCTCTAGTTTCTCTATTCCATGCATATTTTCTGCAAACCTCTATTGTGTTTCCCCCCATTTTGTATGTACGCAAAGTGCTGTCAAGTCACAATTGACTTATGGTGACCCCAGCAAGGGGCTTTCAAGGCAAGTAAGAAACAGAGGTGGCTTGCCATTGCCTTCCCTTGCAGAGTCTTCCTTCCCATCCAAGTACTGACCCCATGTAGCTTTCCAAGAGCTGACTAGATCAAGCTACACCATGCTGCCTTCCCTCCCACCCTGAAGCTGTCTTCATTTCCCCCTGAAGTCCCAGACTGTCCAGCCTGTCTTCATTGGGCTAGTCACTGGAGGTAATCTTGGTTCTCTCTTCCATACTTACCTTTGCAAATTCCTTTTTGAGAATGTGACGAGAACTGTGCATAGTGTTCCAAATCAGGCAGCTCCATAGTTTTGTAGAAGGTTATTACAATACAGACTGCCCGCCTACAGTCCCATTCCTAATTATAATTCCTAGAGTGGAATTATTTGTCTTTTTCAGTGCTGCTGCATACTGAGTGGACATTTTCGTTGAGCTGTCTGCTATAACCCCAAGATCTTTTTCAATCTCCATCTCAGCAGTTCAGGCTCCATCAGCATATATTTAACATAAGGATGGGTTTGTTCCAATATGCATCATCATATAACCCAAGCAGAACTTGCTAAATTGTTGGTCACTCACCCAGTTTAGAGACAGCCTCCTGTCGCTCTTCACAATCCACCTTAATTTTCAACATCCTGAGTAATTTGGGTATAGTCTGCTAACTCGGCCACTGCATGGCTCATCTCCAGTTCCAGATCACTGATGAACAAATTAAATAGCAATGTTCCTAATACTAATCCTTGAGTGATTAACTCCACTGCTTATCAAGCTCCATTGTGAGAAATTGTCCATTTATTCATACTCTCTGCTTCCTGCCATTTTAACAATTTTTAATCCATAAGAAGACTCATACTCTTATTCCGTGATTGTTAAATTTGCTCACGAGTGTCTGGTGAGAGGACAACTTTTGCATTCCCGAGGATGGGGCCCATAAACACTCAAACATGCTGCTGCTGCCAGAGACGACCCCTCTGGACACGGTGTTTGTGCTCACCTGGTTGTTATGGTAACACATCGGCATAAATCCAGTTTAGAGACCTGTACAGTCATTCTAAAAGATCTCCATTCCAAGGCAACTTGGAGACTTTAAAAGGGCTGGGATGTTACTGGAATGTGATTAGCAGAAAACTCATGCCAGAGCAGAAAGAGTTCAGTTGCAAGGCAGTGAGGGTGGCACCACCACCATGGCAGCCATAGAATCTTGTCCAGCTAAATTAAGGTGGTTTGTGGCCTTTTAAAAGCGAGATCTAAATCGCTGGAGGAGGAGAGTTTGGTTGACTGCTAGTTTCAGGTAGGCAGCCATGCTGGCCTGCAGTAGAACAGCAGGATTTGAGTCCAGTTTGAAGAACAGAAAATCCTGTTGGTCTCTAAGGTGTCCCTGGACTCAAATCCCGCCGGTTGATTGCTGTGACTCTTTAGATTCCTTGCCAATGAAATATCCATTCTAACTTGCAGGCTGGGCTTAAAATGATTTTCAGTAGTGTTTTCAGATTGATGTCCCTCAACAGGATTCTTGGGAGCTGCATACAAGATTCAGCTTTGTTCTTTCTGTGTACCTAAATCTTACCTGAGTAAGTCACCATTCTTTTGCTGGGGGGGGGGGGAATCTTGTGCAGAACAGCTAAAGGCATGTTTGCATGATGCATCAGTCCCTGCTCTGTGTCATGTCTGTGCCCCATCCATGCCACTACTCAGTGCTGACCTGTTGTTTCTGAACCAATGTTTCATGCTGCAACTTGATGTCTTATTGCCAATGCCATAAATGTTTCCTTTCACAGGCTTATTGAAGCTGCGGGTGCCTTATCTAACGGATTGTAGAAACTTTCAGTACTTCTGACCTTGTATACTGCTCACTCCCATGCACTGCTATGTCTCAACTCTGATCTCCTGCTTTCTCAGTGTCTCGACTTGATAGTACAAGTATGTGAGACGTTCTCAGGACAAGTTTGCACCAAAAGTCCTTTTTTACTGTTGGGAGGGGGAAGGAGTAAACGTGTGTGTTAAGAGGAAGGATTTTCCCACAGGTTACCATTCCTGTCAACCTGTTCTTACTGCTTAAATGCTTACCTGTAGAAATGATCTGATTTCTGAATAAAGCCATTTAACCAAGTGCCTGGATTTCTTGCTGCAATGGTATAGGGGTCTATCTGCTATAGCCTGTCATCCATAGCCTGACCCTCTGGTTCTAGTCTGCCCTCAGGCCTGGTTATTGGACAGGCTGGCTTAACTGCATGCAGTCAAGTTAGGGCTCTACTTTTTAAAAAAAAATTAATTGTTCACTAGCCAGGTTTGCCAGCCTCCACATGGTAGCTGGAGATCTCCCAGAAGATCTCCAGGCCACAGAGATCAGTTCACCGGGAGAAAATGGTTGCTTTGGAGGGGGTTCTCTATGGCATTATACCATGCTGAGGTCCTTTCCTTCCCCAAGCCCTGCTTTCTCCAGGTTTCACTCCCCAAATCTCCAGGAATTTCTCATCTCAGAGCTGGCAACCCTATCAGTAGCCTTTGATAAAGTGAACAGCTTCATTTAATTGCCAGGGGTGGGGGCTATAGGCATGAAACTCGGCTGGTTTTTTTATCAGCTTCCAGAATCTGTTTCCCGGCCTCCTCACATGTGGCTCCTCTTGAAGAAAATTTAGAAATCTTAGCAGGGGCAGAATGCAGCTGCTCACCTGCTTGCTGAAGTAGGTAAATTTTGGCATATTAACTGATTGGGTTTTTTTTTAAGCAACGGAATAGGCTGCTAATCTCTTTCTGGGTTCAAATAAGTAAGATGCTGATTGATTGTGACCTTTTGAAGTTCTCATGAGTCATGACTGAGCCTCATCTAGATTAGGGGTCACTCCTCCTAGTGTAGGCAGACCTGCATACCCATTTTGATCAATCTGATAGAAAAATCAGAAAAACGTACATGATTCTTATATTGCTTTTAATCATGTAATTTGTTCTAATCATGTAACTTGCAAAAAGTATTCAAGTGGCACTTTGCAAACTAAGCTGTTGTAGAGGTTAGAAAATCTCCTGGTTTTGTCTAACAGAGCAAATGTCTGAGATATTATTGATTTCTGGGTGTTCTTGGTATTCCTGACAAAGCTAGAAAGTCTGAGATCCTTAGGATTTCTGCAGAGGTTAACAAGAAAGTCAGAAATATTCTTAGAGCCTAGCTCACCCACAAACACTCGCCGCAAAAAGGCAGAACTGTCTGGTTTCTGACCAGTACAACCGCTTGCTTAGAAAATACACAGAGAGAACCTTAGAATTAATTAGCAGAAAGGAAGATTCCATTGTATAAGTGCTTAATAGACATGCACAGAATTAATTGTTTACCTGATTGTATAAAAGATGTGACAACCTGCCCCCAGGCAGGTTCAGAGCTTTTGCAGACTCCTGCCTCTGACCCTCAGTTCTATTAGAATAAAGCGGAACTGTCCTTGATCTCTGCCTTGGTGTGGTTGATTGGGTTAAAAGGTCACACTAAGGGGAACTTGTGGCAAGATTTTTGCATCAAATCTGCTATGATTGCTTGCACTAGCAGCCTGCTGGCCATATGCTCCTGAGATCCTCCAGACACGCATCGTTCCCATTTTGTCAATCTGAAATAGGTAACACGTAGATTTTGATTGTATATATAACCTCTGTACATGCTACATGAAACTCTGACTTTTCAGGGTTCTGGGGGCAACCAAGCTGCAAATCCACATGTTGCCCCTTTCAGGACAGAAGATCTATGCCCGGATGGCAGGTTGCCCCCAGTACATGCTGTCATAAGGCCTGGAAAAAGGTGGTATCTTTTCCAGAGGTATACAACAGCCTTTTTTGGGATATTTGAAAGACATTGTTGCCATCTAGTGGAACTTGGGAGTACGTACAGGAGGAAATATAAAGAAACTAGAAACAAAGCCCGTTGTGCAAATAAATACAACAGGCTCTAGAAAGCTGGGGCTGGGGGGGCTGGCGGGGGGTGGTGGTAGGTGGAGGGGCAAGGGGAGGTCTGGGGAGAGCTGAGAGGCAGGAGGGGTCTGGGGAGGCCTCAGAGGCAGGAGGGGTTTCGGGAGGATTGGCAGGTGGAGGAGCAAAGGGGAGTCTGGGGAGTGGTCAGAGGCAGGAGGGGTCTGGGGGGATTGACAGGTGGAGGGGCAAGAGGGGGTCTGGGGAGGGCTCAGAGGCAGGAGGGGTCTGGGGAGGATTGGCAGGTGGAGGGGCAAGAGGGGGTCTGGGGAGGATTGACAGGTGGAGGGGCAAGGGGGGTCTGGGGAGGGCTCAGAGGCAAGAGGGGTCTGGGGAGGATTGACAGGTGGAGGGGCAAGGGGGGTCTGGGGAGGGCTCAGAGGCAGGAGGGGTCTGGGGAGGATTGGCAGGTGGAGGGGCAAGAGGGGGTCTGGGGAGGATTGACAGGTGGAGGGGCAAGGGGGGTCTGGGGAGGGCTCAGAGGCAGGAGGGGTCTGGGGAGGATTGGCAGGTGGAGGGGCAAGGGGGGTCTGGGGAGGGTGGAGAGGCAGAAGGGGTCTGGGGAGGGCTGGCAGGTGGGATGTGGACTCAGGGAGGGTGGGCAGAGTGGGCTCACTCTTCCCACTGCATCCCCTGCTCCAGTGGGCATCACAGGGCTGCAGGTGGATTGCTCTCGCCCCCTCACCCCGGGTCCGCAGAGGGTGGTGTGCCGCGGTTCCAGGGGGCCTTGCAGGGCTGCGGGCGGATTGCTCTCATCCCCTCGCCCCAGGTCTGTGGAGGGCAGTGCGCTGCGGCCCCAGCGGGCCTCGCAGGGCAGTGGGCACTCCCCCGGGCCTTGCAGGCACGCTGGCCTTCCCCCGCCGCTGCTGCCCTCCTCCTCGGCTACGAAGCCTGGCGGCAGCGGGCTAGGCTGACTCCCCCTGCCCTCGGCCGCTAGCGGCACCCTCCAGAGGTGTCATTCCACAGCGCCCTTTTATCCTGATGCACCCGCACATGCGCACCAGCATAAAATTTTGCACCTTTGTGGGTCGTTTTCCCTTTTCTGACCAACCACAATAAAAGTTAAAATAAAATCCAGGAGTCGTTCTTGAAATGAAGCAAAACAGATGGTTTTTATTTACCCAGTGGATGAGCCCTTTTTCTTACACAGAAGTAGACGGTCTCCTTGTGTGTAAAGGCTCAACCCCTTACAATAGAGGCATCAAACAATTAATACTTTCAGATAATCATAACAATATTACAATATTCTAATATCTGTTATCTTATTGGCTCGTAAAGTATCTAGGGTTAGTTCTGATTTGAAGATGCAATTCTGGGTTGGCACTTCTACTTGGGAGAATTCCAAATCCTGCCATCCCCTTATCTTGTCCTCAATTTAGAAGGACATCCTCTAACCTCTCACCTACTTTCTTCTGGGCATAATAGCGCCAATGCGTCTCAATCTGGCAAGCCTGGTACCCTGTGATAACTGAAGTCTGTTGGTAAGAAGGGATGTTTTCTTTTTTCTCTGTGCCTTTTCCTCCAGTTCCTTCTCGGCCTTAAGGAAAATAGGCCACAGGAAGCCAAAACCAGCTTGCTGCATCAAATCAGTTTTCTACAAAAGGCTCTCTGGAACTGGTTCCTTTTGGAATCTTATAGAATAATATAACATATGCATAATACTTCATAAATGCAGCTCTACAAGCAGTATATTATTATTTCTCAGTTCTTGCAGAGTTTCAGCATACTTCTCTTGATCTTCTTGTTTCAAGTGTCATATTCTTATAGGTTGCATTACAAGTACTACATTTGCTCCTGAGCGTAGGAAAAAAGTGCAAGGCATATAAGTGATATATAAAAGTAATATATAATCCTTTTCTTCAAATCTATATCCATCAATAGTTACCACTCTTTGAGAACAGAGGTCCACGGAGATATCAGCAAAACAACCAGTGTTTCATGGAGAAAAGACCCAAATGGATTTGTGATCATGTGGACATATCCAAGAACATACACAAACACACTTGCTGATGGCTAGGGAGCCCAGATATACGGCAAAATGCTCCCTGGGGCAAGCTGATATCTTTGTCCTCAAAACAATGACTTAATGAGTTTCTCCTAAGGTGGACTAAAGGTGTGAATGATGCTTGATGACGCTTTGCATACCAGAAGGGGAAAGCTACCAGATTTGTTGAATAGCATTAGTCAGCCAGCCACTCTGATTCTCCTTTTAAAATATTTTTCCAGGCTCTTGCTCTGTTGGTGTCCATTTTGTTTTATTTCAGGCCTAGCACAGTGCCTTGCATTTATGCTATATGAGGAAGAGGCCAGTTGCGAGGTAGCTTGATAACAATTAATGTGTTCTTATCACTATGAATAAGATAATCAGAAACGAGGGTTGCCAGGTCCCCCTCTACTCCCGATGGGAGGTGGGGGCCCAGCACCTACCTTGGGGGGGGGGGTCTCAGTCACAAATACATGAAGTGTGTGCACGCCCATTCTGGGAAATGACATCATGCAGGCTGTGGCCGCCCCGGGAATGCTCCTGTGTCCATGGGGGCTCAATTTGGGCCTCTGTGGCATGGGGGAGCACTTTCCCACCTGGCAGTGGCCCGTTTTGGGCTGTTTGGGGCCTGAATGATTAGTCCGTTTACCCTTCATCTAGATCATTGATAAAAATATTGAAAAGTACCGGGGCCAAAACTGAGCCCTTTGGCACCCCACTGGACACCTCTCTCCAATCTGATGAAAAGCCATTAACCACCACTCTTGGGGTGCAGTCCTCTAACCAGTTCCCTATCCACCGAACTGTCCTATAGTCCAGTCCACAGTCTTCCAGTTTACCCATTAGAATGTCATGGGGAACCTTATCAAAAGCTTTAATGAAATCCAGGTAAATCACGTCGACAGAGTTCCCATGATCCAGTAAGCTCGTCACTCGATCAAAGAAGGAAACCAGGTTGGTCTGACAAGATCTGTTGGGAACGAAACCATGTTCACTTCCCCAATGCATACAGATTGATCCCTTTAAAATTTGCTCTAATATCTTCCCAACAACAGAAGTCAGAGTGACTGGCCTGTAGTTTCCTGGGTGCTCCTTCTTCCCTGGCCGTTGTCACACAGGCTTTTATTTAGCGCTAAAATGGCGCTATTTCCCAGCAAACACCCACCTTATTCCAACACTGTAGCGATTTTCTCTCTTCTGCTTTGTGCTTGATAGTCGCGCTATTTTGTGCCTCAGTGTGAATGCCTCACCACCTCAGCCAACAATTCACTTCGAGTATGGTCCGCTCCCTTTGCATTCCTCTTCCTTTGACAGGAAGGATTCAGAGGTCCATAGCTAGACAAGCCTCCACATCTGGCCACAAGCTGTTGGATTGGCTTTTTATAATGTGATACAAACAACTTTTCTGCTCATGCCTATTTATTCTGATGGAATTTTCCCTCATGCTATAACTTTCTAAGCTCTTCTGCGCATGTCCTTAGCAAGCTGTAAAAACTGGTTTTGAGCTAGTTTGTACTGCTTTTGTGGTTTTTTGCTCTTAGTATTATTTTGGTGAATATATTTGTAGCATAACAGGAAATTTTGAAATTTCTTTTGAAACAGCTTAGTTTGCAATAGCCTGTCTAGGGTTACCAGCCTCCAGGTAGTGGCTGAAGATCTCCCCTAAATTACAACTGTCTCCCGGTGATAGAGATCAGTTTCCTTGGAGAAAATGGCTGCCAAGGAAAGGTGGACTCCATGACATTATAGACTGCTGAAGCCACTTGCCTTCCCAAACCCAGCCGTGCAGGCTCCACTCCCAAAATCTCCAGGAATTCTACAACCTGGACCTGGCAATCCTATTGTACCCTGAGGCAGTAAAGTGACAAAATCAGACACCTTGGGGATTTTGTGGTTTTTCCGGGCTGTATTGCCGTGGTCTTGGCATTGTAGTTCCTGACGTTTCGCCAGCAGCTGTGGCTGGCATCTTCAGAGGTGTAGCACCAAAAGACTTTTGGTGCTACACCTCTGAAGATGCCAGCCACAGCTGCTGGCGAACGTCAGGAACTACAATGCCAAGACCACGGCAATACAGCCCGGAAAACCCACAACAGCCATCGTTCTCCGGCCGTGAAAGCCTTCGACAATACACCTTGGGGTTTTTCTCATCTATTTCCACCCTTAGAAACAAAAAGCGGCAAATAGTAAGCTTATTATGCTTCTTGAGATCAAGGTTGCCTTTTAAGTTTGGGTATTATAATTGCGTTGAGCAGACTGAACAGGATGCCCAATCCCTCTGGCAATAGACGTGTTGCCTAGGAACCAATATGATTATGAGAAGACCACTAAGGTTTTGACAGGCTTTTGAAAATTTTGGGATGCCATTTCACCTCCCCTTCCTGACTTTTTCTAAAAATATTTTACTTTGAGGAGGTTAGAAAATTTTTTGGAAACATGAGTATCCCGCTGTGGCCTGAACATAAAGATAGTTTGCTTTGTTGTAGGCCAGGTAACATTGGGATGTATAGGTGTATTAAAGGGCCTTTCTGACCTAGTTACGGGGGGTGGCTATCATAGGGAAACCTGTTGTGGAAATTTTGGGCATTAATCCACACCTTTTACAGTTTGGTATATTTAGCATATGAGCTCCTGTTTTCTTTTTATTGTGTTGCTAGGGCCTTGGCTACCCTGATGTTATCTGTTTCCTGGACAGTGCATTTAAGGTGTGCTTAGCAGTCCATGTTGCTCTCTTAACTGTCAAGGTTTTGAATGTGGTTTTAGAGGCAAGGATGGTTTAGGTGTCCTCTTTATTCGGGTGTAGTGGAGCCATGCCTTGCCTTCTTCAGGTTTTACTGACGTGTGACTGCTGAGGAGAATCTGGAACGGTTTTTCCACTTTTCATTTTATTTTATTTATTTCAGATTTCTATTCCACCCTCCCCACGAGCAGGCTCAGGGTGGATAACAACATATTAAAATACAAAATACAATAAAAACAACATATTTTTCTGTAGTGAGGTATCTTTCTAGGTCTTGATCAGAGGTGGGCATGGACTAGGAATACACCATGGACCGCTGGCCCATGGTGTAATGAGACAGTTCCCGTGTCTAAAACCAAGTTTCAACTTGCCAAGAGAAAGATGGATCTCTCTCCGGGGAAGCCGAAAGCAGTTAGTCTTTAGACCTGTCAAACAGATAAGTTCTTTGAACCAGCTGTTTATCAGTACATTTATTTATATAGGGTTCAATATTGCTTTGCAACTCCCCATCAAACACACAGACACCAATCTAGAGTTTATTTCACTTTATTGAAAATATACCCTAGTTTTTTAATGAAGCAAGCAATCAAAATATAAATGGCTATTAATATGAATCCTATAACAACAGAACATAGAAAGGCAATAAGAAATAAGTTCACTAACATTTCTCAATAAATCCTAAGTTTACATTGCTCAAAGTTTCTATGAAATACATAGGTAGAAATGGTTTCTCACCTAGATTCTCCCAAGAGATCTCTTCCATCAGTACCCTGCTTATTCTTTCTGTGTTTGCAATGATATACCTAATCATATGCAAATATTTAGGGTCTATTCACATGATAGCACAAACAAATATTGATTGGTTTGACACTTCACTGAATATTCATAATTTCATAGTACAGCCTTCCAATTAGTTAAAAAATTATGTCATAATCTGTACTGCAGGAAAATACTATAAATCTCTGACAAGTGTCAAGAAAAGTTAAGTTGGACGATCACCATTGGTTGAATCTCTGATAGAAGAACATCAATCTTGGTAGAGTCCACTATTTTAATTAATTGTCAAAGGATGAAAGCACACCTGTTGAATTACCTTATACATAGAAAAAATACACTGAAAGTTCATGTAAAGTTTAAAAGTTCATCTAGAGAGTATAGAAGCTAGGCCTAGTATTGTTCAGTATTGATCATTGGCATATGATCTTAATCTATATTGGCATAACAATGGTCCATCGATTTTCATAGACCACAGACTTTTCATGGACCAGCCCGTTCACAGACCGGTTTGTCGGTCTGTGGTCCATTATTTCCAGGGGCCCTAGGACCGCCATCTTCACACTCAGAGATGCCAAACTCACAGCAAGGCTTCAGCAGGCTCTCCTCCAGCCACCCTCCAACTTTGGCCAAGATTGCATTTTGGAGGTCCAAGTTACAGACCCCCAAAGCGGCCGCCCCCAGGAAACTTCCAGTAGATACCAGGAGTCGCAAATGCCAATTGACTTACATTGGCTTGCAGCACCAAAAAGCTGCAATGAAGCAAAATCAAACAGAAAAGGGTGGCAGAAGAGCCCCCTCACTCACTGCACAGACACCTTCCCAGCTATTGCCTAGGGAATTAATTCTTCCTCCTTGCTCGCATAGAGCAGAATGAGAGCTCTCTGCTTGGCAGGCAGAGCTACCGATCAAGGTTTTGAGGGCTAAGATTGATGTTCCTATGGCTGCAGAATATCCACTCCTCTGTTGCCTAGGGAATTTATTCTTCCTCTTTGCTCACATAGAGCAGAACGGGAGCTCTCTGGTAAAGCTGCCTATCAAGTTTTTAAGGTCTGCAGAAGGTTTGCAAACGTCCCCTACATTGTGTTGCCTCCCAGATGAGTGAATTGATGTACTTGTTGCACTCATGGAAGTACATTGGCTCTAGGTAATTTTTTTTCCCTTCTGGCACAATCCACCATCCATCTGCTGATTTTTTCTTTTTGCCTTAAGTTCTTGTTTCTGTTGCTATTTGCAGCGCCTTGATTAAAGCCTTGATCTTGGCTGCTTGAGCTGACTAATGGCAGGGAATTGCTTTATGAAGTAGATTTTCTCTACTTTTCACCTGGTATGGTGTTTCCCTTCCACCCTTCTAGATCTATCCATGAACAAATTCATTTCTGGCCTAAACAACTGCTCATCTGTCAAGACTTTCTGGCCAGGGTAGTGTGTTCCATGGTTGTGTAGGGTTATTCTTCTTTTTGTATTGAAATAGTTGGATGGACTTCTGCTGACGCTTTTATTTAATACCTGAGCCATCCCATGAGGTGTTAAGATTTGGGTTAGTTGTCCCATGAGAGGCTTTTTTCTATGTACATCTTTATAGGGCCAGTCATCCTAATTTCTTAACTGACCCATATCCCACCATAATTCTTTTCTTCCTCTGAGGTCTCTTGGGACACTCTCTCTTTCGAGGACCTTTTCTCCTTGTAGTAGGCACACGTGTCTTTTCCTAAAGGGGGTCTGTCCCTTCGCTTTGACCTGACCCCTCCTTTGTTCCTTTTCGGGTTGCCGCCTTTTGGTGGCAGTGAAGGATGCCTGCGTCTTCAACCTCCATCTTTCTTTCTTTTCCTGCTGCTTCTTTTTTATCTGTATTATCCCCATCTATTATTGACGTCACCTTTTCTTCCACCAGTCTTTTCTGAGCTTAAAAGAGTTTCTAGCAACATCTGAATATCACTCCAATTCAGTTAGTGAATGGCAAAAATTGAACTATGCAGTCTATATATTTTGTCTGGATCTTCCCGGTAACAAGGAGTGTTTTTTGTCCAGTTGACTAAATCCGATGTGGTAAATTGAAGTTGAGCCGTCCTCCATTGGGGTCTCTCTTAGTAGCATATGAGTCGCTATCAGTTCAATATTCTCCCAGCTATTATGCTTTGCCACTTGCTTCTATTGTTCCGCCAGTTTATAATGTTTTTATCCAGAGCCCTATATAAGCCATTCTGTCTCAATGTCAGCCATTCCTGATTAGCAAACAAGATTTACTTTGTATTGTCGAAGGCTTTCACGGCCGGAGAACGATGGTTGTTGGGGGTTTTCCGGGCTGTATTGCCGTGGTCTTGGCATTGTAGTTCCTGACGTTTCGCCAGCAGCTGTGGCTGGCATCTTCAGAGGTGTAGCACCAAAAGACAGAGATCTCTCAGTGTCACAGTGTGGAAAAGATGTAGGTCATTTGTATCTACTCAGGAGGGGTGGAGTTGAGCTGAGTCATTCTGTAAGAGTTTCCCAGGGTGTGGAATGCTAATGGCGGGAGGCTTCACTGTATCCTGAGGAGGTTCTTTTGCATATGGATTGGTGCTTGATGTGCTAATCTTCTCTGCAGGGCTATTGTCGGGTGTGGAGTGTTTTGTTGGCCTGGTGTTTTTCAGAACTGGAGCCCATGCTCTGTTCATTCTTAAGGTTTCTTCTTTCCTGTTGAAGTTTTGCTTATGCTTGTGAATTTCAATGGCTTCCCTGTGCAGTCTGACAAAGTAGTTGGAAGTGTTGTCCAGTATTTTGGTGTCCTGGAATAAGATACTGTGCCCTGTTTGAGTTAGGCTATGTTCAGCCACTGCTGATTTTTCAGGCTGTCCAAGTCTGCAGTGTCTTTCATGTTCTTTTATTCTTGTCTGGATGCTACGCTTTGTGGTCCCAATGTAAACTTGTCCACAGCTGCAGGGTATACGGTATACTCCTGCAGAGGTGAGGGGGTCTCTGCTGTCTTTTGCTGATCGTAGCATCTGTTGTATTTTTCGGGTGGGTCTGAATACTGCTTGAAGGTTATGCTTTTCCATAAGCTTTCCCATCTGATCAGTAATTCCTTTGATATATGGCAAAAACACTTTTCCTGTAGGTGACTGTTTTTCCTTGGTTGTTTGATTCATCCTGGGTTTGATTGCTCTTCGGATTTCATTTCTGGAGTAGCCATTTGCCTGAAGTGCGTGGTTTAGATGATTAATTTCCTCATTGAGAAAGCGCGGCTCACATATCCGTCTTGCACGATCCACTAATGTTTTCATTATGCCTCTTTTCTGTCGGGGGTGGTGATTGGAGTTTTTGTGTAAGTACCGATCAGTGTGAGTTGGTTTCCTGTAGACCTTGTGACCTAACTGAAAGTTTGCTTTGCGGATGACCAAGGTATCCAGGAATGAGAGTTTTCCCTCACTTTCTTTCTCCATTGTGAATTGTATGTTCAGGTGGATGTTGTTGAGATGATTCAAAAACTCCCTCAATTCTTCCTCCCCATGGCTCCAAATGATGAATGTATCATCCACAAACCGGAACCATACACTGGGTTTGTGGGGTGCTGATTCTAGAGCTGTTTTTTCAAAGAAAGTGAAAGGAGGGAAAACTCTCATTCCTGGATACCTTGGTCATCCGCAAAGCAAACTTTCAGTTAGGTCACAAGGTCTACAGGAAACCAACTCACACTGATCGGTACTTACACAAAAACTCCAATCACCACCCCCGACAGAAAAGAGGCATAATGAAAACATTAGTGGATCGTGCAAGACGGATATGTGAGCCGCGCTTTCTCAATGAGGAAATTAATCATCTAAACCACGCACTTCAGGCAAATGGCTACTCCAGAAATGAAATCCGAAGAGCAATCAAACCCAGGATGAATCAAACAACCAAGGAAAAACAGTCACCTACAGGAAAAGTGTTTTTGCCATATATCAAAGGAATTACTGATCAGATGGGAAAGCTTATGGAAAAGCATAACCTTCAAGCAGTATTCAGACCCACCCGAAAAATACAACAGATGCTACGATCAGCAAAAGACAGCAGAGACCCCCTCACCTCTGCAGGAGTATACCGTATACCCTGCAGCTGTGGACAAGTTTACATTGGGACCACAAAGCGTAGCATCCAGACAAGAATAAAAGAACATGAAAGACACTGCAGACTTGGACAGCCTGAAAAATCAGCAGTGGCTGAACATAGCCTAACTCAAACAGGGCACAGTATCTTATTCCAGGACACCAAAATACTGGACAACACTTCCAACTACTTTGTCAGACTGCACAGGGAAGCCATTGAAATTCACAAGCATAAGCAAAACTTCAACAGGAAAGAAGAAACCTTAAGAATGAACAGAGCATGGGCTCCAGTTCTGAAAAACACCAGGCCAACAAAACACTCCACACCCGACAATAGCCCTGCAGAGAAGATTAGCACATCAAGCACCAATCCATATGCAAAAGAACCTCCTCAGGATACAGTGAAGCCTCCCGCCATTAGCATTCCACACCCTGGGAAACTCTTACAGAATGACTCAGCTCAACTCCACCCCTCCTGAGTAGATACAAATGACCTACATCTTTTCCACACTGTGACACTGAGAGATCTCTGTCTTTTGGTGCTACACCTCTGAAGATGCCAGCCACAGCTGCTGGCGAAACGTCAGGAACTACAATGCCAAGACCACGGCAATACAGCCCGGAAAACCCCCAACAACCAAGATTTACTTTTTTTTTCTTTCTTTACATTTCTACTCTCACAAAATTCCTTCCAATTTTCTAACATACATTTTATGCGAGTTCCTGAATATTCCAAATGTTCCTTAGCATGCTTCTGTGAGGACATATTGGAACAACTTTTGAACAGAGCCCTGACCCATCTTCGCTAGATGACAGACTGCACCTACGTTTTCAAGGTCTTATCTGTCTATCTCATAGACTTATAAAATGGTACATTCACCTGATGCCTCCCTGGGTGTTGTCTTGAATCAAGGTTGGATGACAGACTCTAGGGACGTCTGGTGCACACTTCATCATCAGTTACTTCAGTCCGATTGCTGAACTCCCAAGTGACCTGGTTGAGGTCCCACCTGGGATGCAAATTGTTGCAAAAATGCAGGCTCTACCTGGTGTGACTTGCCAATATTCACAAGAGGCTTGAGGATCCAAAGGCAACAAAACTTTATTTCGTGAAATGCAGGTTCAGAGGTCTGTAGTTGGACAAGCCTCCAAATCTGCCTGTCTGGGGCGACCACCTGAGCTGGACTTGGTGGGGCCATATTTGCCTACCGCCGGCCAGCTGTCCTCCCTGTGCTGCCCCAGATCTGCAAGCCAGCTTACCTGGCCCAGGGTCAGCCCAGGCAACGATGAAGACATGGGGCAAGCTGGCATCCCAGGGGACGCCATGGGGTGGGGGAGGGCTGCAGGCAGGCAGGGAAAGGGGGTTGCAGTGGCAGAGGTGCAGCACGGGCAGGAAGTGAAGAAGGGCCATGGGCCAATGGCGTAAACGTCCAAGGCGGTGGTGCTGGAGCCTCCAGGGCTGCCACAGCCTGTGATGGGTGCAGGAGCGGCTGGAGAAAGGCCCTGCCAGCCACAGGTGAGCCAGGTGTGCCCAGGCTGGAGAGCAGGAGCCTGGGAGAGGCTGGAGGGCAGCACCCCACCCACCTTAGGCTTGAGGATGCCAAAGGAGCCCAGCAAGGAGTAACCAGCGGGCCACAGGCCGGTCACATCGAGTGGGTACCAGGAGTGGGATTGGTGCCAGGTGATTGGGCAGTGGGGATTGGTGGGATCCAGGGCAGGGGTGGCACTGGGGTGGGTATAAAGGAGGCTGTTCCCAGTGAAGCCAGGGATAAAGTAGGCTGGCATGACCTGGCCAAGAGGGTAGGAAGAGGAACCAGTTGGTGCAACTTCCTCCTCTACCCGCACGCAGGCCAGGATGACAGCGGGGTGGACCAACAGGACAGACGAGGCCGTGGCTTACAAAGTATTAGAATGCAGGCACTGGCACTGCCATAGGGTACCCCCTACCACACTTACCTGCTTCCCCAGGCTGAGCCGCAAGAAGACGCTTGCTGCGCTCGCCTGTGCTGCACAGAACTGATATGTGGGGAAATGACACAACCAGGAGGTGGAAATCCTGGTTAATATACTTTTGGTAAAATATATTTAGAAAAGGACTCTGGAGAACTCATTAACCCAATAGTTAAACAAGGAATCCTCTATATGTCCCATTGTATATATTGCATGCTGGATGATTTTTATTTGATACGATCAGGGCTCATTTTGAGGGGGAACGTGCAGGAACGCAGTTCTGGTAGTTCTCCTAAGAGATCACATGTCAGGTGGCCCCACCCACCTAATTTTCGGGCATTTGGGGCCTGTTTTGGCCTGGATTTGGCCCCAAATGTCCAGGTTCAGGCCTAAAACAGCCAGGATTGGTCCCCAAATGGCCAGGATCGGGCCTCTGGTGGGTGGTGGATCATTCTCCCGCTCAGCAGCGGCCCAGTTCTGACCATTTTAGGCCCCTTTTCGGCCATTTTCAGCCTCTTTTTGGGCCCAATTTCGACCCTGAATAGCCAGGATTGGGTCCAAAACAGCCAGGATAGGTGATGTCAGGGGGTGTGGCATATCCAAATCAGTTATGCTAATGACACATTTCTGGTGATGTCGAGGGGTGTGGCATATGCTAATGAGTTGTGCTAATGAGTTATGCTAATGAATTCCTGCAGCTCTTTTTCTACGAAATGACCCCTGGATACGATAATTTGATTGTATTGTTATTTAATTCTTGCATTTAGCAACCTTTATCACAGTGTTTTCCTTGTAGCTGACTGTCTGATACACTGTGATTCCTATTGACTGTTTTCCTTCCAAGGGGGTTAACATCTTTTTCTGGAAAAAGTGATGCAAACCTTATTTGCCAACGTCCTGCCCTGTGTGTAAACAATTCTTGTTAATCAATTTTTTTTAAAAAAATTGATTGCCTGAGTGCTAGCCATGAGGAAACTGGGAGTAATAAATATTGAGCAAGGGGGACGGATAAGACAGAAGGTCGGAGCTTTTGAGTTGAAGAAGAGGGAGCTGCTGTTCAGGTGAGCTGGTGACTTTTCTTTGAAGGACAGGTAAGCTGTTTAAATTAATGGGTATATGTGAACCACTAGAAACAAATTTTGTTGCATTTCTATCCCACCTTTGCTTCATTATAGAATTAAAAGACCGTATGTATAATAATTAGATTGTGGGATTCCTCAGGGACTGTCAGGGAGATCCAGGATCAAATCCCCCTGTAGCCAAGAAATTCTCAGCCCAGTCTCTCTCTCAGGATTGCTGTGAAGATAAAATGACAGGGAGACAACTATATATACCATCCTGAATTCATGCGATGAAGGGCATGATAAAAATGTATGAGAGATAAGACAGATTACATGGGATTTTCAGATATGTCTCTCTTCCAGGGATGGCACCAAAACAGCTGCCTAACCTCTTCACCACCCCACTGTGACATGGGGAAGGGAGCCTGCTGTCCCCTTTCCTCCCCCTCTGCATTGAAGGGTGTCAGGAGGTTGCCCACTGAGGTCAGGGGCCCCTTCCTGATGCCATGAGCTGGCTGACACTCATATACCCCTTGCACCCCAGGCTTTTCCCTAGGAGTGCCTAGGTGATTGGGCCAGCCCTGCTCCCCTCCAGAGACTAACCAGATTGAAATTAGCTTATCTTCTGCAAGGTTGCTTCATCAGGTGCTTTCAGACTATGCATTGAATTGAACAAACAGGTCTAAAATTACAACCGTAAACTGCACTTGGTAACTGGATTTTTAAATTTGTCCATCAGCCTTGGAATGTCATCTCTTGTCACCTCTGTGACTCACTTCTTCGCACAAGCTGTCTGAAATTAGTGGGTTGGATACAGAACTAAATTTCCAGTAACAGAAGCAGAGGTATAATTTCTAAGAAATCCCCTCTTCTTGCTGCAGACCCTCAATTGCCCTTCATGGTTTTCCTGGATCCTCTGTTTGCCTAGATCAGCATTTGAGGAGATTAATGGACTGCAACAGGAGGTGGGCCAGAAAATTCTGTTCTGCTGAACTGAATAGCCCTGGACTCAGTTTGCTATTAGAAGAAATGAAAATGATAATTATAATAAAGAAATGCTGTATAAGATTCCATTGCTATCCAAATGCACATCCCTGTTACTTAGAGATGACAGCCAGATAGTATAATGTAGTGGTTAGAGCATCAGACGAGGATCTGGAAGACCCAGGTTTGAATCCCTGCTTTGCTGTGAAAGGTTGCTGGGTGACCTTGGGCAAGTTGCATACTCTCAGCCAAGGCTACCTAAGAGGGTTGTTTTGAAGATAAAATAAAGGAGAGGATAATATAAGCCCCTTTGGGTTCCCACTGAGAGAAAGGCGAGATATAAATAATGTTTATTTAACATTATTTATAATGTTGTATTTAGTGGCCAATGACCCCAGGAGACAAGCCATTGACTAGCTGCCCCTCTGATTCTCCCCGCAGTCCACAATGAGGCAACTTGTTCTCTTGTTTCTGCTCTCAACTTTCGTCCCAAAGGCCGAACTGAATAGTAAGTATCTGCTGGGTGGATTGTGGGTTGGGCCACTGGTGTGGAATGTGGGAGAGTTGGTCTAGAAAAATTTTAAAAATTAAATTTTTATGGTTAAATTTGAACTGTAAACCTGACCCCCTGGTCAGAAGCAAAACTTGGAGCAAATATGAGGATGAGAGAGAAGTTACATCCATCACTTTGAATTCTTTAAAGGAAGGATGGAACCAAATTACTTTAGACTTAGTTACTGGAAACTAAGGTGCTGGAGGAGACGGGTGGCTTGAAAGATCCGCCATCATGTCCAGATTCACAGTCTGCTTATTCCTCCTTTAGTTCAGCCCAACCTCCTGCCCCTTCCGCACCACACATACCACACACACTAAGATGATTTGTTCTTCTAGTGATTTATTTTCTTACTTCATCCATAGTGTGCCTTTCTCACCATGGGCATACACGGGAAGTCCCCTGTTGGTCATTCAACACAACCCAGAGCATGTGGGTTGGAGACTCAGGCTTCTTCTCTGGCAAACAGTGCCTTTTATTGGCTGATACGCTAGCCACTATCCTTCCTCAACAAGCATGAATTGGCCACAGTGCTCTGTGCTCTGATCGCATCCACCTGAGACTAATACAATGCAATATACATGGGGCTGCCTTCAAAGACTGTTTAGAAACTTCCATTGGTCCAAATGTCATTCTCTGGTGTCATTTAATAAAGAGCCTCGCTGTCCCTCTGTCTGCACAGGCCTTAGGAGTGCAGGGGGGCCAGGAGGGGTGACAGCCGTTTATTTTTGTTCAGAGAGCCACTGGAGGTACCAATGCATGCTTAACATGCCTTCATTTGGGTGATGGAATCAGAGCCTGAACCCTTTGCTGTTCCAACTAACCTGAAGGGTTGTGGTTCTAGGTGTGGGGACTTCACCAGCTTTGATGGGAGTGGCTACGGGACACACAGTGGCTGGAGCGTTTCTAAAGAGATAACTGAATCTGTTGTACTGATCTTTTACCGTTGATGGCTGGTGTGGCAGAAACAGGAGTACCGAGGGCACCGTCTTGAGCATGAAAACCTGTCCTCTGTGCATATATGCCAGGGGTGGCCAAACTTGCTTAATGTAAGAGCCACGTAGAATAAACTTCAGATGTTTGAGAGACGAAAGACATGATGCATTGAATTCAGATGAGGTGGGTTTGGGGGGAGTGTCCTGAAAGTGACATCACAGGAAGGGGTAGGGTTTTGGTGCAGTATGCTGGAAGTGACATCACAAAAATGATGTCACATGCTTTGCTAAGCTTCACCCCCAAAGTCCCCAGGTATTTTCTGAGTTAGACTTGGCAACCCCAACATTTTTATTGACAATATGAAAGTCATGGAAAGAAAAAAAGGAAAGGGAGGGAGGTAAAGACATGGAAAGAAAGAAGGGAGGGAGGGAAAGAAACTAAAATAAAATAAAATGTATGGCCACAGCAATATTCAGGGACCTCTGGGAGCTACACAATACGTCTAGAAGAGCCACATGTGGCTCCTGAGCCGCAGTTTGACCATTCCTGATATATGCTGTCAATGGAACTGAATTTTTTTAAAAAAACTGAACAGAGATGTGCCGTTTGTGCAATTTGTTCTTCTGAGAAGGCTTCCAAGTAAAGGATTTGACAAGTGACCGCTACAGTAGAATAGGATGTCAAACATGCACAGTCACCATAGAAAATGTGCTGGTCCTAGCTAATTTCATGTACGAACACTCACAGCTGGAGCTGATCAGTGGTCCCTCAAATCCAGGATCCAATTTCCTAAGGTGGAAAGCCAGACATTATTCAAGTTGGAGTGTCCATTTGGAAAGTAGTTAATCAAAGCCCAAAGCAAAAACCACAAGCTGTTTGGGGCATGGGGCATCTAGGGCAGGAGCAGGGGCATGGGGCATCTGCCAGGCCTCAGTACTCTGAGGCCTGGCAGGCGGGCGGGCACATGAGGGGGTGCCGCAGGGAAGGAGTTGGACCTCCCACCCCCTAGAGGGGAGGCGGCCCACCACCACCTCCCGAGCCCACCAGGCCCGGTGGCTGCACTCATCACCCACGTCCTTGTCTGCGCAGGAATGTACAGTGCAGTACTCTGAGGCCTGGCAGGCGAGAGGGCACATGAAGGGTGCTGCTGGTGAGCAGCCAGACCCCCCACCCCCTAGAGGGGAGGCGGCCCACCACCACCTCCCTGAGCCCACCAGGCCCAGCAGCTGCACTCATCACCCACGTCCCTGTCTGTGCAAGTAAGTACAGTGCAGTACTCTGAGGCCTGGTGGGCGGGCAGGCACATGGTGGGGGGGAGTGCCGGTGAGCAGCTGGCCCCCCACCCCCTAGAGGGGAGGCAACCTGCTGCCACCTCCCCATGCCCACCAGGCCCGGTATCACCCTTGTCCCTGTCTGTGTAGGAAAGTACAGTGCAGTACTCTGAGGTCTGGCGGGTGGGCGAGCATATGGGGGGTGCCCCCAGCCTGCGGCTGGATCCACCACCCCCTAGAGGGGAGGCAACCCGCCTTCAAGTCCTCCACTTGTAAACGGGGCCAAAGTCAACTGATGGCTCCAATTGTATCGAATGGGAGTTTCCTGGGGGCGTTAGATTTGGGAATGTATAACTCCAAGATACATATTGCAATCTTGACCAAACTTGGTTGATGGCTGGAGGGGAGCCTGTTGAACACTCCCTGTGAATATGGGCTCTCTAAGTCCAACAGGGGCCGTTCTGGCCCCCATGAACTACGAACACCAAACATGTTCGTTAACAGGACATGTTCGTTACTGTTCATCTATTTGTGTTCATCGACAGCAACGAATTACGAACAGTGTGTTCTCCCCCCCCCCCCCAGTTCATGCCCATGTCTAGTTGTGATCCAAATTTAGTCCACATATCCTACAGACAGAGCCATTCACGATAATCACAAGACCGAACTCACAACAATAAGTTGTCCACAGTTCTGGAGATCCACACATGAAGCTGCCTTATATTGAATCAGTGTCCATCAGTTTTCCGTATGTCTACTCAAACTGGAAGAGGTTCACCAGGGTCTTAGTCAAAGATCTCAAGCAGAGGTCTTTCATAGCGTCTCCTACTTTGAGGCTTTTAAATTGGAGATGCCAGGAACTGAATCTGGGACATGCTAGATGCTAAGCAAATGCTTTACCACTGAGCCATGGCTTCTTCCCATCCATGGAACTGCAGTGTTGATTTCTGAACCTTGCCAAACACTATTGGTTGAACATGTAGAATGTAAATGTTTTAAATAAATAAAACCTTCCATTGAGGTTGCATATTTGCATACATAAAACTTTTCACTGAGATTACAAATTTACATTTCCAGATAAGTCACCTGTTTAAGGGAGAAAATGATACCGTGGGAGGAATATAGATATTCTCTTCCCAGGAAATTACGCTCCACTTACACTAAAGAAATAGGATATGGTTTTGTTCACCTAAAATGGACTGGGTTAGATCAACACATGGGAGCCATGGGGAAGTCATTTGAATGCACAAGGCCAGTGCCCTTTCTATACATACCACACATGTAAGTAGGATTTGGGCTGTGTTGTGTATCTATATGCTATGTGCAGTCAAGTCACTTCCGACTTATGGTTACTGTATGAATGAAAGACCTCCAAAACATCCTATCATTAACAGATTTGCTCAGATCCTGCAAAATGGAAGGCATGGCTTCCTTTATAGAGTCAAGCTATCTCCTTTTGAGTCTTCCTCTTTTCCTACTGCCTTCCACTTTTCCAAGCATTATTGATTTTTCCAGAGAGTGTTGTCTTCTCATGATGTGATCAAAGCACAATAGCAAGATAGGGAGAATTCTCCAGAGAATCTTTTCTTATTATGTGATCTATGTGTGATAGCCTCAGTTTTGTCATTTTTGCTTCTAGGGAAAATTCAGGCTTGATTTGATCTAGAACCCACTTATTTGTCTTTTTGGCCATCCATGGTATCTGCAAAACTCTCCTTCAGCACATTTCAAATGAACCAATTTTCTTCCTATAAGCGTTCTTTATTGTCCAATTTTCACATCCATACATAATGAAGTAATTACCTTGCTCTTGTTCCCCAGAGAGACATCCTTCTTCTTAAGGATCTTTTCTAGTTCCCTCATAGATGTTTTTCCAAGTCTTAATCTTCTTCTGATTTCTTGGGTGCAGTCTCCCTTTTGGTTGATGATTGTGCCAAGGAATAGAAAATCTTTAACAACTTCAATTTCTTCATTGTCAACTTTAAAATTGCATGATTGCTCAGTAATCATTAGTTTTTTCTTGACGTTCAGCTATAATCTTGCTTTCATACTTTTCCCTTTAACCTTCACAAGTAGCTGTTTCAAGTCTTCACTGTTTTCTGCCAGTAACGTAGTGTCATCTGTGTATCTCAAATTAACATTCCTTTCACCAGTTTTCATTCTACCTTCTTCTAAACCTAATCCAGCTTTCCTTATGATATGCTCACCATAGAGGTTAAACAGATAGGGAGATAATATATATCCTTGTCTGACACCTTTGCTAATTGGAAACAATTTGGTTCCCCATATTCTGTCATGACCATAGCCTCTTGCCCAGAATACAGATTGCATATCAAACCAATCAGATGTTGTGGCATACCCCCATTTCTTTTAACACCCTCTATAGCTTTGCATGATCCACAAAGTCAAAAGCTTTGCTGTAATCTATAAAACACATGCTGATGTATTGTCGAAGGCTTTCACGGCCGGAGAACGATGGTTGTTGGGGGTTTTCCGGGCTGTATTGCCGTGGTCTTGGCATTGTAGTTCCTGACGTTTCGCCAGCAGCTGTGGCTGGCATCTTCAGAGGTGTAGCACCAAAAGACAGAGATCTCTCAGTGTCACAGTGTGGAAAAGATGTAGGTCATTTGTATCTACTCAGGAGGGGTGGGGTTGAGCTGAGTCATTCTGTAAGAGTTTCCCAGGGTGTGGAATGCTAATGGCGGGAGGCTTCACTGTATCCTGAGGTTCTTTTGCATATGGATTGGTGCTTGATGTGCTAATCTTCTCTGCAGGGCTATTGTCGGGTGTGGAGTGTTTTGTTGGCCTGGTGTTTTTCAGAACTGGAGCCCATGCTCTGTTCATTCTTAAGGTTTCTTCTTTCCTGTTGAAGTTTTGCTTATGCTTGTGAATTTCAATGGCTTCCCTGTGCAGTCTGACAAAGTAGTTGGAAGTGTTGTCCAGTATTTTGGTGTCCTGGAATAAGATACTGTGCCCTGTTTGAGTTAGGCTATGTTCAGCCACTGCTGATTTTTCAGGCTGTCCAAGTCTGCAGTGTCTTTCATGTTCTTTTATTCTTGTCTGGATGCTACGCTTTGTGGTCCCGATGTAAACTTGTCCACAGCTGCAGGGTATACGGTATACTCCTGCAGAGGTGAGGGGGTCTCTGCTGTCTTTTGCTGATCGTAGCATCTGTTGTATTTTTCGGGTGGGTCTGAATACTGCTTGAAGGTTATGCTTTTCCATAAGCTTTCCCATCTGATCAGTAATTCCTTTGATATATGGCAAAAACACTTTTCCTGTAGGTGACTGTTTTTCCTTGGTTGTTTGATTCATCCTGGGTTTGATTGCTCTTCGGATTTCATTTCTGGAGTAGCCATTTGCCTGAAGTGCGTGGTTTAGATGATTAATTTCCTCATTGAGAAAGCGCGGCTCACATATCCGTCTTGCACGATCCACTAATGTTTTCATTATGCCTCTTTTCTGTCGGGGGTGGTGATTGGAGTTTTTGTGTAAGTACCGATCAGTGTGAGTTGGTTTCCTGTAGACCTTGTGACCTAACTGAAAGTTTGCTTTGCGGATGACCAAGGTATCCAGGAATGAGAGTTTTCCCTCCTTTCACTTTCTTTGAAAAAACAGCTCTAGAATCAGCACCCCACAAACCCAGTGTATGGTTCCGGTTTGTGGATGATACATTCATCATTTGGAGCCATGGGGAGGAAGAATTGAGGGAGTTTTTGAATCATCTCAACAACATCCACCTGAACATACAATTCACAATGGAGAAAGAAAGTGAGGGAAAACTCTCATTCCTGGATACCTTGGTCATCCGCAAAGCAAACTTTCAGTTAGGTCACAAGGTCTACAGGAAACCAACTCACACTGATCGGTACTTACACAAAAACTCCAATCACCACCCCCGACAGAAAAGAGGCATAATGAAAACATTAGTGGATCGTGCAAGACGGATATGTGAGCCGCGCTTTCTCAATGAGGAAATTAATCATCTAAACCACGCACTTCAGGCAAATGGCTACTCCAGAAATGAAATCCGAAGAGCAATCAAACCCAGGATGAATCAAACAACCAAGGAAAAACAGTCACCTACAGGAAAAGTGTTTTTGCCATATATCAAAGGAATTACTGATCAGATGGGAAAGCTTATGGAAAAGCATAACCTTCAAGCAGTATTCAGACCCACCCGAAAAATACAACAGATGCTACGATCAGCAAAAGACAGCAGAGACCCCCTCACCTCTGCAGGAGTATACCGTATACCCTGCAGCTGTGGACAAGTTTACATTGGGACCACAAAGCGTAGCATCCAGACAAGAATAAAAGAACATGAAAGACACTGCAGACTTGGACAGCCTGAAAAATCAGCAGTGGCTGAACATAGCCTAACTCAAACAGGGCACAGTATCTTATTCCAGGACACCAAAATACTGGACAACACTTCCAACTACTTTGTCAGACTGCACAGGGAAGCCATTGAAATTCACAAGCATAAGCAAAACTTCAACAGGAAAGAAGAAACCTTAAGAATGAACAGAGCATGGGCTCCAGTTCTGAAAAACACCAGGCCAACAAAACACTCCACACCCGACAATAGCCCTGCAGAGAAGATTAGCACATCAAGCACCAATCCATATGCAAAAGAACCTCCTCAGGATACAGTGAAGCCTCCCGCCATTAGCATTCCACACCCTGGGAAACTCTTACAGAATGACTCAGCTCAACCCCACCCCTCCTGAGTAGATACAAATGACCTACATCTTTTCCACACTGTGACACTGAGAGATCTCTGTCTTTTGGTGCTACACCTCTGAAGATGCCAGCCACAGCTGCTGGCGAAACGTCAGGAACTACAATGCCAAGACCACGGCAATACAGCCCGGAAAACCCCCAACAACCAACACATGCTGATTTTCATCTGAAATTCTCTGGTGTGCTCCTTTAGCAAATGTAAATTTGCAATGTGATCTCTAGATTCTCTTCCTTTTCCGAAACCAGTTTGCACATCTGGCATTTCTTGTTCTATATATGGTAAGAGTCTTCACTGTAGAATTTTGAGCATCACTTTGCTTGTGTTGGAAATTAATTCAATAGTTCCTTTTTTGGAACTGGAATGTAGACTGAGTGTTTCCAGTCTGTGGGCCATTGTTTCATTTTCCATATTTGTTGACAGATTTTGTTAAGATTTTGATGTACTTAGTTTCTGTAGCTTGAAATACCTCTATTGGTATTCCATCTACTGCAGGTGATTTGCAGCTTTCATTTCACTTTCTAAGATTTCAGGTTCTTCATCAAAATTATTCTTCTTTGAAGGAATCTGTCATCTTTCTATCTTTCCTGTATAGTTCTTCAGTGTATTGTTTCCATGGCCGTCGTCACACGGGCATCTCTTCCGTTAAATTTACAGCATATAGCGTCCTACCTGTTATCGGCACAGTAACGTTTCTTTGGGTCACCTAACGGCTCTTCGCGCTACCAGCTGTCCACACCGAAGCACTCTGTTCTGTTCTCTCTAACCGCGCAGAAGCAGCTCCTCCCCCCCCCTTTTAAATTATTCTGGCATTTAATTCCACTATAACGGAATAACAGCATATAAACATTCCGTTAGAGCAAAACATTACGACCTTTTTGTTTTACCAACTTTGAAATTATATAAATAGCCCTTTGCCCGCAGAAAACTCCCTGTCTGACGTGATCCCCATCGCTGAAGACTCTGCCATGGCGATTGAGTCATTTTTACTTCAGCAGAAAGTTTGCATTGTGTTATGTCATTATGGCGTTATAAGGACATAATAAAATTAAAAAAAGGGGAGTCGCAGGAAGAAATGGATTCTGGGATTGAAGGGAGGGCATAGGATGTTGCCAGGCGAAATACATCGATGTGAGGCATTCACACTGAGGTACAAAATAGCGTGACTATCAAGCACAAAGCAGAAGAGAGAAAATCGCTACAGTGCTGGAATAAGGTGGGTGTTTGCCGGGAAATAGCACCATTTTAGTGCTAAATAAAAGCCCGTGTGATGACGGCCCATCTTTCTTTTATATTGTCCCAATTGGATAATATATTTTCATGTTGATCTTTCCGCTCCCCTAATCTTGGCTTGAATTTCCCTTTGAGTTCCTGGATCTTGTGGAACATATCTCTTGTTTTTACTTTTTTGTTGTTCTCTTCTTTTTCTTTGCCCTGGTTATTATAATAGATTTCTTTGCTTACAACAGTCACTGAAAAGCTGCCTTTGGAATTCTGATACTATTTCTGTCACCTTTTGCTTTTGCATCTCAGCTGTCTCTAGTAATTTTAAGTTTCCTCAGTCTTCTCCTTTCTTTTGGCTGCAGAAATAGTCTTTGCACATTCTTCCTTGATAATGTCTCTGGTTTCAGCCCCTAGTTCTTCTGGCTCACGATTAATTAAATTTAGAAATGCAAATCTATTCTTTACATGGTCTTCAAATTCTTCAAGAATGTTATTTCGATTATATATTGGCACTATGATTCTTTTAGTGTTTCTGTTCAGCTTTATTCTAAGTTTTGATATTAACATTCCATGATCTGTACCACCACAATCAACTGCTGGTCTTCTTTTAGAAGAGAGAATCGAGCTTCTCCATCTTCTGCTTCCAATTATGTAATGGTTCTTGTATTGGCCACCTGGTGATTTCCACATGTAAAGTCATCTGTTTGGTTGCCTGAAGCATGTGTTAACAATGAACAAGTTCTTGGAGTCACAAAATTCTATGAGTAGCTCTCCTGCTTCATTTTGTGATCCTAGTCCAAATTTTCCAACAATGTTTGATTCTGTTTTGTCTCCCACTTTTGCTTTCTAGTCACCTATGATTATCAGCGTATCTTATTTAGATGTATGATCAATTTCTTCTTGGACACTTGTGTAAAAATTTTCAATGTCTTCCTCCTCAGCACCTGTAGTTGGGGCACAAATTTGAATGACGGTTATGTTAATAGGCCTTCCATGAAGTCCGATTGATATTAATTGGTCAGACATTGTATTATACCTCTTGACTGCTTGTGCTATGTCTTGCCTCACTATCAGAGCAATACTATTTCTTTTGAGTTTATCATTTCCAGAGTTTGTAATTTTGTAACTGAGGGGATAAGGTACAAAATATGCACAACATAACACATTTTGTAATTTTAAAAAATGTAATTTTCTGACTGTAAATGTCCAAATCCAGTCCATGTTACTTCACTCACACCCAGGATTGCAATGTTTAAACATTCCATTTCTCATACTTGTCCTCTGCTCTTCCCCAGTAGCTATCCGGCCTGAACGCCATGCGACCCGGAGGTCCTGTCTTCCAGCACTATATCGTCTTTCATTTTGGATTTTCTCAACATAGGGGTTTTGAGGTAAGAGATGAGCAGAAGTGGTTTACCATTGCCTTCTTCTGCACAGTACTAACCAAAAGTGTCACTGCTGACTGAACTGTCATTGCTGTTGCTGTGAAAGATCCTCTGTCAGTGTCACCTTCCATTACTGCTGCTGCCCAGTAGCTAACCTTCACGAGCTTTTCTTCTCCCATCAGCACTGGAATAGTCAATTCTCTTCTGCAGAGGTGACCGTTGATTCCTGAAGGGGGTGGATGCATCTTAGTCTGCTGTCTCTTTGCGTGACTGTTCAAGAAGTTTAGACTCTTGACCAAGTCTGTGCTCCTGACAATATTGGTCTTAACTTCACTGACACACTCAAACCCTCTCACCACACTGAGATGTGTATCTAAGAGGGGGTACTTGTGCTACTGTGCTACTTTTACACAAGTGTCTTTCCAGCCCTCATCACACTGTATTGTCTATCAATGGGTGTACATCATACACAGGCAAGGATCTGACATGCTCAGGGTTATCAAGCACTTTCCCCATTCATGGTCCCAACTGTGACATGAAGGAAAGCCCCGTCATCTCAAAAAGGGCCCACAGGTGAATAGACAGAAGGAGAAATTTTGACCATCTAGAGTTTTTCTGATCTAATCTCTAGTTGATATGTAGCTCTGCAATGCTAGCTATCTCTCGCAACATTTAATTCTCAGCATAATCTTGCATACATCTGATGCGGGGGGATGTACCTTCCAAGGGGTCAACATCTTTTCCTGGAAGAAGTGATGAAAAGAATGTGATCCTTATTTGTCAACCTCCTGCCCTATATGCAAACAATGGTGTTCTCATGAATTGGATTGCCTTATTTTGATTGCCTGGCTGTTAGCCACCTGGGAACTGGGGCTAATAAATATCGAGGAAGAGGAACAGATAAGACAGAAAGTCGGAGCTTTTGAGCTGAAGAAAAGGAAGCTGCTATTCAGGTGAGCTGGCAACTTTTCTTTGAAGGACAGGTATGCTGTTTAAATTAATGTGAACTACTGGAAACAAATTTTGCTGCATTACTATCCCACCTTTCCTCCATTATAGAATTAAAAGACAGTGTGTATAATGATTAGATCATGGGATTCATCGGGGACTATCAGGGAGACCCGGGTTCAAATCCCCCTTAAGCCAATAAACTCTCTCTCTCTCAACCCAGCCTATCTCTTAGGATTGTTGTGAAGATAAAAGGTCAAGGAGAGAGCCATGTATACTACCCTGAATTCATGGGATGAAGGGCATGATAAAAATGTAAGAGAGAGAAGGCAGGGTTCATGGGATTTTCAAATATGTCTCTCCTCCAAGGATGGCCAAGATTTTTGGTGCTCTAGGCACCAAAACAGTTGTCCATCCTCTTCAACACCCCACTGACATGGGGAAGTGAGCCTGCTGCCCACTTTCTTCACCCCCTGCACTGATGGATGTCCAGCAGGCTGCCCATGGAGGTCAGGGGCCCCTTCCTGATGCCATAGGCTGGCAAACACCCTTCTAACCATTGTGCCCCAGGCTATTCCCTAGGAGTGCCTAGAAAATGGGGCAGCCCTGCTCCCCTCCAGACACTAACCAGATTGAAATTAGTTTATCTTCTGTAAGGTTGCTTCATCAGGTACTTTCAGACTATGCATTGAATTGAACAAACAGGTCTAAAATTAAAAACTGTAAACTGCGCCTGGTAACTCAATTTCCCAGTAACAGAAGGAGAGGTGTAATTTCTACCAATTCCCCCTTCTTGCTGCAAACCCCCAGTTGCCCTTCGTGCCTTTCTGGATCCTCTGTTTGCCTGGAGCACCATTTGGGGAGATTAATGGACTGTAACAAAAGGTGGGTTAGAAAAGTCTGTTCCGCTGAACTTAATAGCACTGTGGTCCCTGTTCCCAGCGGATTTGAGAATGCTTTGCTTTGCACCAGCTTTGAAGCACCACTGAAGGCCAAGTTCTGGGAGACGCTGGACTCAGTTTGCTGTTTAGAAGGAGTGAAGATTATAACCATAGTAAAGAAATGGTGTGTAAGGTTTAGATTCCATTGCTCTCCAAATGCACATCCCTATTATTTAAAGATGACAGCCAGTGTAGTGGTTAGAACATTGGATTAACGACTGGAAGACTCAGGGTCGAATCCCTACTCTGCTTTGAAAGCTTCCTGGGTGACCTTGGGCAAGTTACATAGTCTCAGCCTAAACTACCTCAGAGGATTGTTGTGAGGACAAAATGAAGGGTGAAATCAACAGCAGCCCCATACATGGTCTTTCTCTGTGGTGGCCCCACCTTCCTCGCTTTCCGCAAATGATGCAAAACTGAATTATTCAAAAAGGCTTTTTTTACTGAGATAGGAAGGCTGTATTGCAGGGAAGTGGTTTCAGATGCTTCGCTAATGAGTAAGGGACCATTCACCAAGATGTTACCTTACATACTGTTGCTTTAAGTATGTGCTTCTATGTGCTACCTGTGCTTCAGATATGATCCTACTATGTAGTTCTACGTTGTCTAATGTCAGTCCCAGAATTGCTTATGCTCTGTGGCAGGATTTCTTCAATTCTGTATTAGATTCTTGCTAATGCTATGTCTTTTGTATTTATTTACCCTATGGCATTGCTTATGGAAATGTCCTTGATGTTGACTGTACTAATCTTGCACTGTGTAATCCTCCTTGAGAAAGGCAGACTGTAAATGACATAAATAAATAAAATAAATAAGAAATGTAAGCTGCTTTGGGTCCCCAGAAAGTCAGGATATAAATGCATTAAATAAATATTATTTAATGGTCAACCACTCCAGAAGACAAGCCATTGACTAGCTGCCCCTCTGACTTTCCACACAGTCCACAATGAGGCAACTTGCTGTCCTGCTTCTGCTCTCTGCTTTCGCCTCAAAGGCTGAACTGTGTAGTAAGTATGTGCTATCTTTATATACGTTATCATTTTGTCCTGTTATATTTATTCTCAAATATTTAACTGGTTTTCTGGTAATAACACAAAAGCCTACCTTGATGGCTTTTGATACCATCGGCCATAGTCTCCTTCTGGAGAAACTGGCTGCGTTGGGAGTGGAGAGCATCCTGCTTCAGAGATTCCAGATAGGATTGAGATGTTGATCAATAACTAAGCCCCTTGAGGACTGAGGCATCAGCCAGTTCTGGAGGGGGCTGGACCATTACTTGTTGGTGCTACTGGATCCTGGTCTATAGTCAGAGACTCAGGCTTCTTCTCTGGCAAACAGTGCCTTTTATCAGCTGATATGATAGCCTCTGTCCTTCCTCAACAAGCATGAATTGGCCACAGTGATCTGTGCTCCGATCACATCCATGTGCGACTAATGTAATGTGATATACATGGGGATGCCCTTGAAGACAGTTCAGAAACTTCCATTGGTCGAAAGGGCAATAGCCAGGTTGTTGTCAGAAGATGGATGTGGGGATCATATCATCAGAGTGCTGAAAGACCTGCACTGGCTGATCTGTTGGGCTACCCTGTTGATTAAGCACTTTATGAGGTTACCAGGCAGGTCTGTATAGTGAGGTACACTCTGGAAATGAAATGTTCGACAGGTTGGTGTAGTGGTTAAGAACGGCAGAACTCTAATCTGGAGAACAGAGTTTAATTCCCCACTCCTCCACTAGAAGTCAGCTGGGTGACCTTGGGTCAACCACAGCTTCTTCAGGCTCTCTCAGCCCAACCCACTTCATAGGGTGATTGTTGTGGGGATAATAAATAACACCCTTTGTTAACCGATTCTGAGTGGGCATTAAGTTGAGTTGAAGGGCGGTATATCGAATGTGATGTCAAATGTTATTTTGCAAGCACTGGCCATTTGTTTTGGACAGTGTGTGAGGAGAAATAATAGAATCAACAAATAGACCCCCATTAAGGGGTGTGACAGTTTTCCACCTCGACCTAGCTATGAAATCATGAGATGGAGTTTCACTGCCTTTAAGACACTGTAAGGTTCTCTGGTTTGATTTAATAATGTCTTCCTGTCCCTTTTTCTTCATAGGCCCTAGGAGTGCAAGGGGGCCATGAGGGATGACAGTTTTATACTTATGTTCAGGGGGCCACTGGAGGTAACGAGCGTGGTAAACATGTCTTCATTTTGGTGATGGGAACAGGATTTGCTGTTCCAGTTATCCTAAAAGGTTATGGTTCTAGAATCCCTCCCCACTAAATTTAACTTTGGTTGTGTATATAGGCAGTGACAGCTGCATGAATTCACTGAAGCAGGACATCCTCAACCTTCTAGCGAAATGGGAAGGGTCTTCCTGTCTTCCAAACTCTCCACAGAAGAAACTGCCTCAAAGCTGCAAACAAATCAAGGAGTCCCAACAAGAGGCCTCAGGTGAGATATGGTCTCTGCTCATCAGACAAATTTTAATGCAATTTACATTAAAATCCCATTTTAGGTCTCTGAAATAATAACATTAATCGATAACAAAAGCATTGAATAACAAAAGATCACATTGTCTTAATTCTTTCTCTTAACTCACAACACCACCTTCTGGGCCTGTGCAGATGGGCTGTATTTCCTGCAGACGGGAGATGGTGAGGTCTACCAAACCTTCTGTGACATGACCACCAATGGAGGAGGTTGGACTCTGGTAGCCAGTGTCCATGAGAACAACATGTATGGGAAGTGCACTGTGGGGGATCGTTGGTCCAGCCAACAAGGGAACGACCCCAACTACCCAGAAGGAGATGGAAACTGGTCCAATAACTCCACGTTTGGGTCAGCTGTGGCCTCAACCAGTGATGATTACAAGGTGAGGAATATTGCCTAGAAGATCTGAGGACTGAAATAGCGGGAACCATAGATACAATATATTTTCCAGGTCACCTCTTTCTCTGCACACGTAAAGCCTTCCAGCCCTCCATTCAGCTGCCTGAGCAGCTGCCACCAGCGCAGCCGCCGCCAGCTCTGTGGCGCGCCATGTGCCAGGGTGACCAGCTTGCCGTGTGCTCCCTTCCCTCCAGCAGCAGTGTGGGCGGCATGCTTTCTGGGGAACCCCGGGTGATGATGTCATGAAAGTGACATCATCATGCAGTGCCAGGAGTGTGTTGGGCTTGGGTTGACCCAAGTGTGAGCAACCTTAGATCCGGCCCTGCTCAAGAGAAGGCCAAGTGGGCCAGCACTTGCTTTGCACGCAGAATATCCCAGGTTCAGCCCCTGCCATCTCTAGTTTAAAAGAATTCCAGCAGCAGAACTGGGATCCTATTCCGAGATCTTACTTGGCAATTGTATTCTTTGATCTTAAGAAACTGATAGCCATCTGAACAGACCAAACGACTCAGCTGATGGCAGCTTCATATATTCAGGGGATAGCAATCAAGCACTGGAATTGTATGAATAAGGTTCCAAGTTCAACCCCCAGCATATCCAATTAAATAACCACAGGTTAGGGGACTGGGGGGAAGCCCTGCATGAAACTGATAAGTGTCCCTCCAGCAGTGCCGGAATATACAGTGCTTGGCTAGATAGACTGATGTTAACCAACACAAGGGGAAGTCTCCGGAGTAGAAACCAACTAACCCAAGGAAGAAACCCCCAGGGAGACCAAAAACAATCCAATAAGTGCTAAATTGGATTATTATTATTATTATTACTGTACCATTTCACACTTGAGCACTTGCACTTTGATGATAATAATAATAATAATCCAATTTAGCAATTATTGGGCTGTTTTTGGTCTCCCTGGGGGTTTCCTCCTTGGGTTAGTTAGACAGGCTGATGGTCTGACAGCATAAAGCAGCTTCAGATTATTCTCAAGTATCATGATCAATAATGGTTCTTCCCCTTTGCTATAACATTCTTTTCTGAATTTAGATCTAGTGATACACTTTCCTTTAACAAATGTCTGCTTACCATTTGACCTTCAATACCTTCATGGTTTTAAAAAAATCCCTCTCTCCTTCCTTGCTTTCCAGAACCCTGGCTATTACGACCTGGCAGCAAAAGATCTGGCTATATGGCACGTTCCCAACAAAACCCCAATGAAAGAATGGCGGGACACCTCCCTCCTGAGGTACCGCACTGAAACTGGGTTCTTGGCTGCAGAAGGAGGTAACCTTCTCCGGCTTTACCAGGTAATGATGGTTGCTTGGAGACTCAGAGTTTCTGTCTCATGATTCAGCATTTGGAGTTCAGGAAGATGGGAGTTAAGGCAAGCACTCCTGGGGCTTATGGATCTCAGATCACAGGGACTTACATTCAACAAATATTTGCTCAACTTGAATATTTTGTACATAAAGGGTAACAGAGATATCACAATATATTAACATGCCCTCCTAGCAAAGGAAGTTGGCCCATAAATGGAAAGCAGTAACCAGTTGGCTTCTCCTTTCAGAAATACCCAGTGAAATATGGAATTGGCAAATGCCTAGCTGACAATGGCCCAGCAGTGCCTGTAGTCTATGATGCGGGCAATGCCCAGAAGACAGCTGAGTATTATTCTCCAGGTGGACGGAGTAAGTCTTTTCATTTACACTTCTTCAAAATCTATGTTGTGACAAAACAAGCAGGAACCAATTCGAGTTTTGTGATTCTCCATTTCTCCTCCTGTATACCAACTTATTCATGTATTCATAATGAGCCTCATAAGTAGATGACAAGACCTCTAGACAAAAAGATGTGAGGAAAGGAAACTGGGTATTGCAAAGAGCCATCCAGAAAGACCTGGGGGCGGGGGAGGCTAAGTGCCCAGTGTTTCCCTCTTCTATACTTTTACATCTGTAAGCAGTAAAGGGTCTGATATCACCATTCTACAGAATACTTTGTTAACAAGAAACAGCTCAGACTTTGCTTTCACCAAGGCTTCCCAACTGAAGCCCTTTTAATGGATCTTTTGCTGTAATAGTCTTCTTTATGGGTTATTCCTGCCCTCAATACACTATTTGCCAAACCCACTTTGCTCCAATCTTATGGGAAGGAGCTCAGCCCAAGAGCACTGCCATGCTATTTGGAAGAAATGAAGCACATTTTCCTGCCCTCCAACAGTCTCATCCACATATTGGTACTAGTGCAACCCTGGTTTTATTTGGAAGTCTCCCATACAATTACTAACCAAGCCAGACCCTCCTTAGCTTGTCTGGGCTATCCAGGTCAGGGCTCTACCCACATAGTTGCCATTCACCACACACCCCACACACCCTTTTTTTAAAACTGCTACACCACAGGACCATTTTATGAGGACTTTTTAAAAAATCGGTAATTAATACAGTACAATAACAATCTTTCTATTTTCTATTGATTATGAAGACAGTGTTTTTCATTAACTTCTTGTAAATGTGGCTACTACCTTGGAAAGATGGCAGACATTCCCTGTGGGAACGTCAAGTTTATACTAACAATAACAATAACAATATCTGATTTATATATCGCCCTGCAGGACAACTTAATACCCACTCAGAATGGTTTACAATGGCTGAATCTACACTTACTGGCATAGTGCTAAACAGTCGGAATGATAGCGTCTTCCTGGCGCGTTTTATGATGTCATCATACCACGATGCCGCTCTCATGGCGTGATGACATCAGAAAAAGCGTCAGGAAGACGCTATCGTTCTGACTGTTTAGCGCTATGCTGGTAAGTGTGGATTCAGCCAATGTATGTTATTATCCCCACAACAATTGCCCTGTGAGGTGGGTGGGGCTGAGAGAGCACTGGAAAAGCTGTGACTGACACAAGGTCCCCTAAGTAGCTTCAAGTGGAGGAGTGGGGAATCAAACCCAGTTCTCCAGATTAGTCCCGCCACTCTTAACCACTACACCAAACTGGATTGAAGCTGATAGGCAAGGAATTCTATAGATCTGTTTTAAGTTATTTCCATCATCAATTATTTTAAGCAGTGTTCAACAGAGAATTTTGTTCCCATCCCTTCATTCTTCCACCCTTTCCTTCTCTCTAAAATTTCTTTTTCCTGTCTTCTCAGCTGAATTTGTTGCTGGCTTCATTCAGTTCCGAGTGTTCAATCGTGAGAAAGCAGCCATGGCTCTCTGTGCTGGGGTTAAAGTCACCGGATGCAACACAGAACATGTGAGTGTCCTGGCGACAGGCGCTTAGCCTCAACCAGGGATGATTCTCAAATCTCTTGTCAAGAACAGTCATACTCCATAGCATACAGCAAGATTTAAGTTCAGTAGCACCTTAAAGACCAAGATTTCCATGGTATAAGTTTTAGATAGTCCAAGCTCCCTTCATCAGATACCTGTTGTTCTAACTCAAACCAACACAGTTACCCATCTGAAACTGGCTTTGTAACATAGTTATCTATTTGTTGGATTCTGTATGGAAAGGTAGTCACCAAAACAAGCTGAGGCCAAACCAGAGCTGCTTAAGGGATACTTGAAGCCTCACTCAAGCCAACTGACCCCAAAAGGACACCAAAAGGAGATGCTTACATTTACTAGCAAAGGAATGTTTTGATTGCACCCTCCCTCTCTCCCCCCCAACTGCATCTTCTCTCTTCTCCCCTCCTCTTCTATATTTGACCAGTTTATGTACCATGCATCTGACAAAGAGAACTTGATTCTCGAAAGCTTATGCTACAATAAAATTGGTTAGTCTTAAAGGTGCTACTGGACTCTTTTTGATTTTGCTACTACAGACTAACACGGCTAACTCCTCTGGATCTGTCTAGTGTTTGTGTGTGTGGTGCCCTCAAGTGATAGCTGGAGTAGGTGACCCCTGGCAGGGTTTTCCTGGTAAGAGCCTATCAGAGGTGGTTTGCCATTGCCTGCCTCTGCAACCCTGGTCTTTGTTTGAGGTCTCCCATGCAATTATGAAGCAAGGCCAATGCTGCATAGCTTTTGAGATTGGATGAGATCAGGCTCACCTTGGCTATCCAGGTCAGGGTACATCTGTCTAGTATTCAGTGTGTTTTTTAATGTATCCCAAAACGGCAAACTACTGTTCTTGATCAAAATAACACATTGTTGACTTCCTGCTTCTGACCCATATAAGCTCTAGTTCCTGTTTTGTAGATATTTTTCAACTGAGATTAACGTTTGCTAAATTTAGATTCGTTAATCGCCCAATTCTAATGCCATCTCCATAGGATTGGCAGCTCCTCCCAGTTTGTGTCATTTGTTTTACTCTTCCTTCTTTTTCTTAGAGCTGTATTGGCGGAGGAGGATATTTTGCAGAAGGCACTCCTCGGCAGTGTGGAGACTTCACTAGCTTTGACTGGACTGGCTACGGGACACACCGTGACTGGAGTGCTTCTAAAGAGATAACTGAATCTGCTGTACTGATCTTTTACCGTTGATAGATGGTGTGGTAGAAACAGAAGTACCTGGAGCACAGTCTTGACATGAAAACCTGTCCTCTGTGCATATATACTGTCAATGGAATTGAAAATTAAAATAACTTGGCAGAGATGTGCTTTTGTGCAGTTTGTTCATCTGAGATGGCTGAGGTAGAATTGTATGCCAGATATACGCAGTCACCACAAAAAATGTGCTGCTCCCAGCTACTTTCTCCTAAGAACACCCATATCTGGATCTGACTTGAGGGACCCAGCTTCCAGTTTCCTATCGTGGGCAGGCAGACATCTCTCAAGTCGGAGTGTCCATTTGGAAAGTAGCTAATCAAAACTCAAAGCAAAAACGAGGGAAAGGGTGCAGAAGAGAGCGACGAGGATGATCAGGGGTCTGGAGACTGAGCCCTACGAGGAAAGGCTGAGGGCCTTGGTAATGTTTAGTTTGGAGAAGGCGAGATTGAGGGGGGACATGATTGCTCTCTTTAAATATTTGAAAGGCTGTCATTTGGAGGAGGGCAAGGAGCTGTTCCAGTTGGCAGCAGAGGATAGGACCCGAAGCAACGGGCTTAAATTACATGCAGAAAGGTACTGGCTGGATATTAGGAAAAACTTTTTCACCGTTAGAGTAGTTCAAAGGCGCAATCAGCTGCCTAGGGAGGTGGTGAGTCCCCCTTCACTGGCAGTTTTCAAGAAGAGGCTGGATGAATATTTGTCAGGGATGCTTTAGGCTCATCCTGCATTGGGCAGGGGGCTGAACTAGAAGATCTTTATGGCCCCTTCCAGCTCTGTGATTCTGTGATTCTGACTGTTTTGGGCATGGGGCATCCAGGGCAGCTGCCCCAGTTCCCACGTTGGGGGACCTGAACACCAGGCAGCCCGGGGCCATGCTGCCCTTACTGCTCCAAAGGCTGTCCAGGCAGCCGCAGTAGCAGAAACCAAACAGGCTGGCTGGAGCAGCCACCACAGGAGAAATCAAGCAAGCCCAGGCTTCAAGTGGCCAGCTTGCTTGCTGAGGTCAGCAGCCTCAGCGAGCAAGGAAGCCAGCTGGCTGCCCAGGCCTCCCACCTCCCCTGTTGAAGGAGTAGGGCTGGGAGCGGACCAAGAGGCAGGACCCTTTCCAGGACTGTTTTTGCCTCCTAGTCTACACCTGGTAAGGGTCTGCAGTGGGGGCAGCAAAGCCTCTTGAGCAGGCCTTCCACCACCACTTTGTCAGTGCCCCAGCCACCTCCAGCAGTGCCCTGACGCCATGGTGTGGCATGATATGGTTTGGCATGAAAATCTGGCTTGACAAACAATTGTTAAATCCACTCCCTGCCTCCATAGGCCATTGCACTGAAGTGCTGAGCGCAGGGGAAACAGCAGCTGCTGACCATGGCTTGCCTGTACATTTGGAAGCTCATACCATGGTTTGGCTCTAAACTGTGGTTTGTGCAAACTTTACCATAGTATGATGCATGAATTGAATTACATGGTGGATCAGTTCCTGGACACTGAACGGAAGCATTCTGTGAGAATGTCCAGCCCTCCTGGTGACAACTGTTACGAAAATACAGGCTGCAGGATCTTAAGTGGTAGGAGAGAGGATCATGGTATAATCTTGGGAAAGAAAGTGAGTCCAGCTCTGTTCACTGTCCTCCTGCTCTGTGTGTGTCAACAATTTCTGGCTGCTCTAAGCTCTTGGCATACTGGCCAGCTGTGGAGAGATCTTTCTAGCTTCTAGAAAGCTCCTAGGGCACCCCTCCCCCAACACCATTTCCTACCAAAACAGCCACGTGCTGTGAGGGAGAGGTGCCTGCTTCCCTCAGTTCTCGTTTTTCTGCCATCAGGAGAGCATGTCTGGCATTTTGGCTCCTAGATTTCAATTTACCTCAGAATGCCTTCTTCCATTCTGGTCAGTTTCCTCCATAACAACTATAGAATTCTTCATGGCTCAAAAGACTTTGTTCAAGAAACGTACCTAGCGCTCAACCAAAATGACTCAAACAGTTCAGCATGAGTTTCGTCTTCTTTGCCTTGGGGAGTCTTACAATATTGCCACATACCAGCAGTGCCAACTCTTCACTTTGTTCCACAGCTGGTTCCAGCCTTGGTGCCAGGATCTTCTTTTCCAGCCATTTCACCTGCATTGGCAGCATGGAAGGCTTTATTAGATGCCACGCAACTTGTGCTGGTTCCAGGATGTCCTCATCAGCTCTATCCTTTTCCATACTGACCCTGCCTACAGTTACAATGCCCAGTAATGCATGCTTGATTCTGACTCTGAAGAGGACAAAATAGCATCCAAGTTTGACCAGGCGTCTGAGATGGTCTCAGAGTCCATTCCAAATGAAATTATGGCTCCGTTTCTGCTTCCCCAATAGAGGATTATAGGAATTTCTCTAAGCAGATGCTGAGAATGGCTCAGGCTCTTGAATTGAATGTTTCCCCAGCTAATCCAAAGTCTCAAAGACTGATCAACAGTGGGCCTTAGGAGTGAATATTTGGCAAGCAGCAACATTGTGAGATTCCCTGAGGCAAAGGTGACAAAGCTCATACGGATCAGGTTGAGTCATTTTGGTAGAGCATTTCTTGAACAAAGTCTTTTGATCCCTGAAAAATTCCAGCGTTGTTATGGAGGAAACTGAGCATAATGGAAGAAGGCACTCTGAGGTAAATTGAAAACTAGGAGCCAAAACGTTAGATGTGCTCTCCTGACGGCCGCAAAAGGAGAACTGAGGGGAAAAGGCCCCTCATCCTCATGGCATGTGACTGCTTTGGCAGGAAACTGTGCCAGGGGAGGGCCACCCTAGGAACCTTCTAGAAGTCCTAGAAGCCCTAGGAATCTTCTAGAAAGATCTCTCAACAGCTGGCCTGCACCTGCGCAGTCCCCAGTGTGGGACTGCATAGAAGACAGATGATGAAAACAGGGTTTCCCTTGTCTGTGCAAGATGATGTCACTTTCAGTGCAACCTTGAAGCAAAGATGTCATGCTTGGGCCAGTTATTTAGCACTTGGCCAGAAATATAGTGTTTGGGCCAAAAATACATTCACTCCAGCTGAGAACCAGAGGAGGCTCCAGCCACCACACCCAGCTCCTCCCTTCTCCCCTCAAGTACCCTGCTTGGCCATCTAGAAGATAGAAAAATCTCTCCACAGCTGGTCTGTGCTTGCACAGTCTCCAGCGTAGGACTGCACAGAAGACGGATGATGAAAACAGGGTTTTTCTTATTAAAAATTAATGAAAGTGGGGCTGTGTCAATGATGAAGTGAACACAGTGGGGACCCACCTGGGTAGGAAAGGTCAAACAAAGGTACAAGGCTGCAAGTGTCTATATACCAATGTCCAAAGTATGGGCAATAAGAAAGAAGAGCTTGAGCTTCTATTGCAAACAGAGGGCTATGATATAGTAGGAATTACTGAGACTTGGTGGGATGATTCCCATGACTGGAATGTGCTAGTGGATGGGTATGAGTTGTTCAAGAAAAACCGGAAGTGTAGAAGAGGAGGTGGAGTGGCGTTGTATGTGAGGAAAGGGCTTGATTGTCAAGAAGTTATGGAGAATGGGGTGGACAGCCCAGTGGAAAGTATATGGGTAGAAATAAGGGGAGGAAGGACAAAGGGTATTATTGTTGGAGTCTGCTACAGACCACCTGACCAGCAAGAAGAAATGGATGCTGCCCTCTTTGAACAGATTGGCAGAGTATCCAGACATCAGAACCTTGTAGTTATGGGTGACTTCAACTTCCCCGATGTGTGCTGGGAGACAGGCTCAGCAAAGTGTCATGAATCACGCCATTTCCTGACCTGCCTGGCCGATAACTTCCTTTTTCAAAAGGTGGAGGAAGCTACAAGGGGCTCAGCCATACTAGACTTGATATTAACCAACAGGGAAGAATTGGTAGATGAGATGAAGGTGGTGGGGACCTTAGGGGGAAGTGACCATGTCCTTCTTGAATTCCAGTTGCTGTGGGGAGCCAAGGAAGTTCATAGCCAGACTCGTAGGTTAGATTTTCATAGGGCCAACTTTGATGAACTCAGAGGCTTGATGAGAGTCATTCCGTGGGGGAGTGTGCTGGAAGGGAAAGGAGCGAGTGAAGGGTGGGCCATTCTCAAACACGAGCTTTTGCAAGCTCAAGCCCTCACTATCCCAGCAAGATGGAAACATGGTAAGGGCTCCAAGAAACCGATGTGGATGCACAGAGAGCTCCAGAATGAGCTAAGGGAGAAAAAGGAAATGTTCAGGAAATGGAGAGAAGGACAGACCTCTAAAGAGGCGTATATGAGGGTTACTAGGTACTGCAGATCAGCCATCAGAGAGGCCAAAGCTCAGTACAAGCTGGGTCTGGCCAGGAGGGCTTGCTACAATAAAAAAACTTCTACAGATATGTGAGAAGCAAACGCAAGGTAAAAGAGGCAATTGGACCGCTGTTGGGAGTAGATGGAGAAACTCTGATGCAGGACAGAGAAAAAGCAGACAGGCTTAATGACTTTTTTGCCTCTGTTTTCTCCCTGAAGAACTCAGGCACATCTAGAGATAGTAGAAAATGTGGCAGGACACCTGAGTGGCTAATTGACATTGACAGAGAGGTTGTGGAGAGGCATCTGGCTGCACTGGATGAATACAAATCCCCTGGGCCGGATGGGGTGCACCCAAGAGTGCTGAAAGAACTTTCTAGAGAACTTGCAGAACCTCTGTCCATCATCTTTAAGGCCTCCTGGAGGACTGGGGATGTGCCACAAGATTGGAGAAGAGCGAATGTTATCCCAATCTTTAAGAAAGGGAGGAAGGATGACCCGGGAAACTACAGGCCAGTCAGTCTGACTTCTGTTGCTGGGAAGATATTAGAACAGATTTTAAAGGGATCAATCTGTAAGCATCTGAAGGACCGCTCAGTGATCCAGGGAAGTCAGCATGGTTTTGTTCCTAACAAATCTTGCCAGACCAACCTGGTTTCCTTCTTTGATCGAGTGACCAGCTTACTGGATTGGGGGAACTCTGTTGACGTGATTTATCTGGATTTCAGTAAAGCTTTTGATAAGGTCCCCCATGACATTCTGATGGGCAAACTGGAAGACTGTGGAGTGGACTATAGGACAGTTCGGTGGATAGGGAACTGGTTGGAGCACCGCACTCAAAGAGTGGTGGTCAACCGTTTCATCAGATTGGAGGGAGGTGTCCAGTGGGGTGCCGCAGGGCTCGGTTTTGGGCCCGGTACTTTTCAATATTTTTATCAATGATCTGGATGAAGGAGTGGAAGGGCTGCTCATTAAATTTGCTGATGATACCAAATTGGGAGCGGTAGCAAACACCCAAGAAGATAGAATTAAAATTCAACAAGACCTGAATACTCTGGAGAAGTGGGCAGCTGTGAATAGGATGCAATTCAACAAAGACAAGTGCACAGTATTACATCTGGGCCACAAAAATGGGAAGCACAAATACTGGATGGGGGATACACTTCTGGGCAGTAGTATATGTGAAAGGGATCTTGGGGTAAGAGTGGATTGTAAACTGAATATGAGCAGTCAGTGTGATGCGGTGGCAAAAAAGGCTAATTCAATCCTGGGTTGTATCAAAGGGGCCATAGCGTCGAAATCGCAGGAGGTCATAGCCCTTCTCTATACTGCCTTGGTCAGGCCACACCTGGAGTATTGTGTGCAGTTCTGGAGGCCTCACTTCAAAAAGGATGTGGACAAAATCGAGAAGGTGCAGAGGAGAGCGATGAGGATGATCAGGGGTCTGGAGACTAAGCCCTATGATGAAAGGCTGAGGGCCTTGGGAATGTTTAGTTTGGAGAAGAGGAGGTTGAGGGGGGACATGATTGCTCTCTTTAAATATTTGAAAGGCTGTCATTTGGAGGAGGGCAAAGAGCTGTTCCAGTTGGCAGCAGAGGGTAGGACGCGAAGCAATGGGCTAAAACTACATGCACAAAGGTACCGGCTGGATATTAGGAAAAACTTTTTCACGGTCAGAGTAGTTCAAAAGTGGAATCAGCTGCCTAGGGAGGTGGTGAGCTCCCCTTCACTGGCAGTTTTCAAGAGGAGGCTGGATGAATACTTGTCAGAGACGCTTTAGGCGGATCCTGCACTGGGCAGTGGGTTGGACTAGATGGTCTGTATGGCACCTTCCAACTCTATGATTCTATGATTCTACCCCTGCAACTCAGCTGGCCAGCATGGGGACCCAACGAGGGCCCAACACAGCCAACAGGCAGAGACCCAGCCAGGGAGCTGATTGGATGGGAGGGGATGATGGGGTTGGATCAGAGCTGGAGGAAGCCTTCATGGGCCAACTGGCCCAAGCTATAGGGAATGGAGCATGTAAAGGCCGTGAGGGCCTATTCAAACCCTCTCAGCTTCAGGCCAGGGAGGAGGTGTTTGGGCATGATTGATGGATCTCCCCCAGCAACCAGTGGGAGGTGGGAGGAATGGGGGCATACTGGGGGGGGGGGCTCAGTCTGCTAAATGATGTCACTTCCATTGCAACCTTGAAGCAATGGTGTCGTGCTGGGGCCAATTCTTTAACACATGCCCCAAAAATATACTCCACTTACTCCAGCTAGGAACCGGAGGAGGCTCCAGCCACCACACCCAGCTCCTCCCTTCTCCACACCAGTACCCTGCTTTGCCATGCCAAGCCACATTTCTATGGCTGTCCTTCCCCGAGGCAGGCCAGTGGGGCCCAAGACTCTCATATACTGCCTTTCCTTCTTTGATTATGAGGCCCTTTAAGTGGCAGTTGCAGATAGTGGGGTGGGGAATCCTTGTAAGCTTTTTATTGCCTTACAAGGGCACAGGATAGCCTGGTAAGGCCTCATGCTGTGTAAAGACGGGAAAGACATTTTCAAATACTGTTCTGGAAGGTCTGTGTGTAGTAATTGCAGCACACTGGCCTTGGATCCCATAGAATTGTCTGGGGAGGGGGGGGGACTGATACATGGACATGGTTAAGATTTGGTGGGAGCAAGTTGGATGGATAATACTAACTGGCCCTTTTCAGTAGCATGTTTCTCTCTCTAGTAAGGTTGACTGTTCCACTGTACTGAAATACCATTTTGTAATGGCTTCACCACAGTAAGGTTCCGAACTATATGCACAAAAAATGCTAGTAATGTATTCTCCCTTGAAAGAAGAACAGATCTTTGTTTTTCCTTTATGATGATGGCAATCTTGTTCAGCAGTGAACAGAGAAGCAGGAAAGGACAAAATCAACATATCTGAGAAGAACCTCAGGGGTATCTTTTGGTAAGGGAAACATTCCTGAATTAGTCTGTAGGTTGTGGGGTTTCAAGTACGCCAGTGAGATTATGTACAGTCTCTCAAGCGCTGACAACTTTAACTTCAAAACCAAGGCTTATGTAGACTGTTCAGTGTTCACTGAAAGGGGAAGATTGTTACATTTTCCTTTAGAGAGAGAGAATGTGGCTGTGGATAACAGTGTAAGCTTAGACAGACTTTTTTCCTTTTAGCTCCATCCCTATATCTCGATTGCACATGTACATCAATGTATAGTTATAACCACTAAGATATCATGCAACGCACAACCTGCCATTTCACACACAGTGCAGCCAAATGTATATTTCTCAAACGGCTGTACTCCAGGGCCTTACAGACCCCCAATATGGCACTGGCAGGCAGAAGGCTAAGCTCCTTCTCTCCACATACCATTGTCCTGATCCAAACTGAGTCTGCATATGCTTGGAAATTAAAACCCAGCTGGGAATTCCAGAACACGCCTTTACTAAGTCCACATGGGGGATACATGGATGTTATAACATTTAAATCGGCCCTCATCAGGGCTTTTTTTTCTGGGCAAAGATGTGGGGGAACTCTCACCCGGGGCAACTCCCAGGAGGAGGTGGCACCACTGTCATTACATGTGCCTGCGCCATGATATCACTTTTGGGAAGTGATGTCATCACACAGGCTGTAGCCACCCCGGGAGCACTCCCATGTTCTACAGGGTGCCAATTTGGCCTCTGGATCAGGCCAAATTTGGCCCGAATCGGGCCTGAATCAGCCTGAAACAGGCCACTGAAGTGTGGGGGAGCACTCTCCTGCCTGGTAGCAGCCCCATCTGGTCCATTTTGGGCCCAAATTGGGCCCAAACAGACCCAAAACAGCCCAGATCGGGCCCAAATTGGCGTTGAACGGGCTGCTGCCGCATAGGAGAGCACTTCCCCCACTGGGCAGTGGCCCAATCCTGGCCATTTTGGGCCCAAATCAGCCTGGAATGGACTGCTGCTGCACAGGAGAGCACTCCCCCACTGGGCAGTGGTCTGATTCTGGCCATTTTGGCCCCAAATTGGGCCCAACATGGCCAAAAAGGGCCCAACATGGTCAGGATCAGGCCCAATTCAACCTGGATGTGCTCCCTCACTCGGAAGCAGCCCATTACAGGCCATTTCCCACCCTCCTGCCATGTGTGCTTCCCTTCCCCCGCCACCAGGAGCAGGCTTACCTTAGGCCATTTGCTCCAAGGAAACTGATCTCTGTCTGGAGATTAAGGGGTAGGGCCACCACACAGGCAGAGATGCCAGAACTCCATTCCGGAGCATTCTGGCACAAAAAAAGCCCTGGCCCTCATACAATGATCTCCTGGGCCCTGGTCTGAGACTACCCATTCCGGAAATATCTACAGCCAAAAAAGGAGCTTTTCTCAAATTTCCACTTCCACTTTAAAGTGACTTCCATGTAGAGATGGGCACAATCTGCATTACGACTGAAAAAACCCCCACGATAATGGCGATCGCATGATCGGGACCCAGCAGATCGTGCTCGGGCATGGCCAATGATCCAGCGGTCGGGAGGCTTGATCGGGGTGATCGTGCTCGGATCAAGAAGCCAGACACTCAGGCGCCAGCAATCTATTCTCCTGACAACGGAGCCAGGGGAATGCCTGAGCTATGTTTGCCCTCCTTCTGTCGCCCTGGAAACCCAAATGGAAGCCAAGCTTGCCTTGATCAGCAGGGCTTCCTTCCAACCATGGAGTAGCAAAGCAGTCACTAGCTGGGAGAAGACACCCAAGGGAGGGAGGGGGAAGGGGGTGTTCTGTAGCCATGGGCACTCCAATCTCATCCCTGCAAACCCTGATAGGCAGCTCTGACGGCCAAACACAGACAGCCAAACACCAACACAGATGCGGCTGGCATCAGCCACCGTTCCTGTATCACTGGGAACAGCGGGGCGTCCCTCCGCTTTTGCCTCCACGATCCACGGATCGGAAACGGGAGATGATCGGTGTGGATCGTTAATTCGGGATCGTCGCTGGCGCCGATCCACAATCAGCTTGATCAGTATTTTTTTTTTGGATCGTGCCCACCTCTACTTCCATGCTCACTGGTACAGCCTCTGCTTTGCATGCAGAAGGCCTCAATCCCCCTCAAGTTCAGTTAAAAGGAAGAGGAGGTAGGTGATGTGAAAGAACTCTGCCAGAGTCATTAGCCAGTGAGAGTGGGCAGTACAGACTTTGATAAACCAATGGTCTAGCAAAGCCAGCTTCATGAGACAAAAATCATGTAGATAGAGCCATTCCCAATAATCACAAAACCAAACTCACAACAATAGGTTGTCCACAGTTCTGGAGATCCGCACATGAAGCTGCCTTATATCGAATCAGTGTCCACCAGCGTCCAGATGTCTATTTAGACCAGAAGGGGTTCTCCAGGGTCTCAGTCAAAGTTCACAAGCAGAGGTCTTTCATATCATCTCCTACTTGAGGCTTTTAAATTGGAGATGCCAGGAACTGAATCTGGGACATGTTAGATGCTAAGCAAATGCTTTACCACTGAGCCATGGCTTCTTCCCATCCATGGAACTGCAGTGTTGATTTCTGAACCTTGCCAAACACTATTGGTTGAACATGTAGAATGTAAATGTTTTAAATAAATAAAACCTTCCATTGAGGTTGCGTATTTGCATACATAAAACTTTTCACTGAGATTACAAATTTACATTTCCAGATAAGTCACCTGTTTAAGATAATGATATCATGGGAGAGGTGTGGATATTATCTTCCTAGGAAATTACTCTTCACTTACACAGAAGAGGTGGGATATGGTTTTGCTCACCTAAAAGGGGGTGGGGTGGATCTACACATGGTAGCCAGGGGGAAATCATTTGAATGCACAAGGCCAGTGCCCTTTCTGTATATACCACACATGTAAGTAGGATTTGGGCTCTGTTGTGTATCTGTGTGCTATGTGCAGTCACTTCCAACTTATGGTTACTGTATGAATGAAAGACCTCCAAAACGTCCTATCATCAACAGATCCTGCAAACGGGAGAACATGGCTTCCTTCATTGAGTCAAGCCATCTCATTTTGGGTCTTCCTCTTTTCCTCCAGCCTTCAACCTTTCTCAGCAATTTTGATTTCTCCAGAGAATCTTGTCTTCTTATGATGTGATCAAAGTGTGATAGCCTCAGTTTGGTCATTTTTGCTTCTAGGGAAAATTTGTGCTTGATCTGATCTAGAACCCACTTATTTGTCTTTTTGGCCATCCATGGTATCCGCAAAACTCTCCTCCAGCACCACATTTCAAATGAGTCAATTTTCTTCCTGTCAGCTTTCTTCACTGTCCAACTTTCACATTCATTACATAGTAATTATCTTGATCTTGGTTCCCAGGGAGACATTCTTATCCTTTTTTTTTTGAAAGTTTTTTTATTTTTTAATTACTAGTACTACAAAAAGGAAAAAGTGGGAACAGGGAGAAGGGGAAGAAACAACACATAACAACACAAACACTACATCTACAAGTAATGCATTCCCTTCATACTGCAATTATTTAACATTAGAACTTTGTAAAATGCTGTTAGATTGGTAGATCTTATAAAATACAAACTACAATCAGGATTAGGTCTTCTTCCCCCCTCTGGGTCTCGGTCGCAATTCTCTCTGAACAGCTACAGTCACTGTGCTCGTTCCCTCCTCCCCTCCCCCTTCAGGCTTGAAATCCTCTTCTTCTTGCTGGAACTCTTGATGTTTACACACAAAGTCCCTTAGCTGGTCTTCCGATGTTATCTTGTGAGCTTGATCTTTATAGCTAAACCAGATACCTTCCGGAAATAACCATTTGTATTTTATTTCACATTTCCTCAGAAGAGCTGCAAACCTTTTATATTTAAATCTTCTTTTCCGAGCTAAAAATGGAACGTCCTTCAATATCTTAACCTTATTGCCCAGAAAATCCAAGTCCGCATTGTATGAATTATATAGGATGGTGTCCCGAATCTTCTTAGATGAAAAGTCAATAATAATCTCGCGAGGCAGCTGATGCTTCGTTGCATATTTTGAATTTGCCCAACGGACTTGCAAAATGGCGCTTTTTAACTCTTCTTTAGTTGCCTTCGTGGGTATCACCAAAAGTTCCGACGCCAGATCCTTTACATTCTCATTTTCCTCCTCCTTCACATTCTGGAGACGCAATATTGTCTGAGCATGATCCACTTGCAACCCAATCAGTTGGTTCTCCAACAGCTTTAGTTCTTTGTTTGTTGCCCTCATGAGTGCTGTGTTTTCCTGAGCAGACTTTTCCGCCCCCACCGCTGCTTCCTTAATGGTTTTCACTTCACTCTCAATTAAGCCAACCCTTTGATCAGTTTCGTTTAACTTGTCAACAAAGGGCTTTATGGCTTCGACGACCGACCGCTTTACTAGCTCCTCAAGAGACTCTCCTTTCCCCTGCAAAGCAGCCGAGATGGATTTGCCCATAGCGGGGCTCTGCTTTTTCGTTGCCATCTTAGGGGGGGGATATGCCAGCCAATTTTCGAAACTCAGTAAGGGGGAAGAAATCCAAGCCTTCTTAGCTTCAAATCCCACCAATCCTTCGCATACGCTTGTAGTAACAGAAGGGATTCGCTACTTACAGGTTTTCACCTTAAATCTGCTTTTTGCCGTTCTCCATGGCCCGGCGGCACGCGATGTGCTGCGCAAGTCTGCCGGCCTCCATAGGCGCAAACGGGCAATTTACCCCCCGCATCGACTTCGGGGGGTTCTTCCCGTCATGCTCCGGACCCTGACACCCTCACTGGGAGTCTCGGGGGCTAACCTTCGCAGGTCAGCCACCCGGTCAGGCTGCTCGGGCGCTTCCTCCCGGACCTGCGGAGAGGAGCATCCGACATGGCCGAGAAAACAAAACTGAAATCCGGGAGACATTCTTATCCTTGAGGATCTTTTCTAGTCCCCTCATGGCTGCTCCTCCAAGTCTCAATCTTCTTCCAGTTTCCAGGTTGCAGTCTCCCTTTTGTTTGATGATTGAGTCAAGGAAATCTTGAACCATTTCAATTTCTTCCTTGTCAACTTTAAAACTGTGTAATTCCTCAGTAGTCATTACTTTAGTCTTCTTGATATTCAGTGGTAACCCTTTGGCACTTTGTCCTTTAACCTTCATCAGTAGTCATTTCAAGTCTTCACTATTTTCTGCCAGTAACATGGTGTCATGTGTGTATCTCAAATTAACATTCCTTTCACCAGTTTTCACTCCGCCTTCTTCTAAGTCCAATCCATTTTTCCTTGTTATGCTCTGTATAGAGGTTGAACAGGTAGGGAGATAATATGTATCCTTGTCTGACACCCTCACCATTCAGAAGCCATTCTGTTTCCCCATAGTCTATCTTGACAGAGTACAGGTCGTATATCAAAACAGATGTACAGGTTGTCCAGAGTACAGGTTGCTCATCAAAACAATCAGATGTTGTGGCACACCCATTTTCTTGACCACCATCAATAGCTTTTCATGATCCACCCAGTTAAAAGCTTTGCTGTAATCTATAAAACACAGGCTGATTTCCTTTTGAAATTCACTGGTATGTTCCATTAGCCATCATAAATTTGCACTGTGATCTCTAGTGCCTCTTTCTTTTCTGAATCCAGTTTGCACATCTGACATTTCTCATTCCAAGTATAGTAAGAGTTTTTGCTGTAAAATTTTGAGCATCACTTTGCTTGTGTGGGAAATTAGCACGATGGTCAAATAGTAGCTGCAGTCTTTGGCATCCACTTTTTTGGAACTGGAATGTAGACTGAGCATTTCCGTTCTGTGGGCCATTGTTTTGTTTTCCATATTTGTTGACAGATTCTAGTTAAGATTTTGATGTACTCAGTTTCCGCAGTTTGAAATAGTTCTATTGGTGTTCCATCTACTTCAGGTGATTTGTTTCTCCCAATTTCTTTGAATGCAGTTTTTACTTCACTCACTAAAATTTCTGGTTCTTCATAAAAAGATTCCTCTTTGAAGGTATCTCTCATAGAATCATAGGGTTGGAAGGGACTTCCAGGGTCATCTAGTCCAACCTTCTGCACAATGCAGGAAATTCATAACTACCCCCCCACACACACCCAGTGACCCCTGCTCCATGCCCAGAAGATGGTAAACCACCATCATGATCCCAAGCCAAACTGGCCTGGGGAAAATTGCTTTCTGACCCCAAAGTGGTAATTGGCATTGCCCTGGGTATGTAGGAAGGGGTCACTAAGCACTGATGTAAACTTTTCTGTCCTCTCATGTTCACAGAATCAGCATTGCTGTCAGATGGTCATCTAACCTCTCCTTAAAAACCTCCAAAGAAGAAGAGCTCACCACCTCCTAAGGAAGCCTGTTTCATTGAAGGTCCATTCTAAATGTCAGGAAGTTCTTCCTAATGGTTAGCTGAAAACTCTTTTGATTTAATTTCAACCTGTTGGTTCCTGTCCAATATTCTGGGGCAATGAAAAACAACTCTGTACCATCCTCTATCTAACTGCCCTTCAAGTACTTGAAGATGGTTATCATATCACCTCTCAGTTATCTCCTCTCCAGGCAAAACATTCCAAGCTCCTTCAACCTTTCCTCATAGGAATTGGTCTCCAGACCTCTCACGATCTTCATTGCCCTCCTCTGGACATGTTCTAGCTTGGTGCCCAAAACTGAACACAATACTCTAGGTGAGGTCTAACCAGAGCGGAGTAGAGTAATACCATCACTTTGCAAGTTTGATGTAGTGGTTAAGAGCACGAGACTCTAATCTTGAGAACCATGTTTGATTCCCCACTACTCCACTTGAAGCCAGCTGAGTGACCTTGGGTCAGTCACAGCTTGTAGGAGCTCTCTCAGTCCCACCCTCATCACAGGGTGTTTGTTGTTGTGGGGATAATAATGACACTTTGTAAATCGCTCTGAGTGGATGTTAAGTCATCTGAAGGCTGGTATATAAATCGAATGTTATTATTCACGTGATCTGGACACTACACTTCTGTTGATACAGTCCAAAATTGCATTTGCCTTTTTAGCTACATCACACTGCTGACTCATGTTCAGTGTATGGTCTACTAAGCCCCCTAGATCCTTTTTGCACATAGTACTGCCAAGACAACTCTCCCCCATCCTATAATTATGCGTTTTATTTTTTCTACCTAAATGCAGAACTTTGCATTAATCTCTGTTGAAATTCATTTTATTTGTTGGAGCCCAATTTTCCAGCCTGCCAAGATCATCTTGTATCCTGACTCTGCCTTCTACCATATTTGCTATCCCTCCCAATTTAGTATTATCTGCAAATTTAATAAGCATGTCCGGGGTCTGAGCCCCAGCCCCCAGACTTGACAAGAGGGAACAGCAGGTCAACCGGGGTGACGGGCAAACTGATGGGGCAGCCAGCAGCCAGCAGGTCAACCGGTCAGCCAGCAGGCAGTAGGTCAACCGGTCTGACTGGCAAGCAGAGGGGGCAGCCTGGGGACAGCAGGTCATCCCCTCCCACGGGCAAATGGAGCCAGAACCTGCCAGCGCCAGGGGCAAGAGGCAAAGGCCCAGGGCTTCAGGAGTCAGGGGGAGACAGAGAGAAGCCAGCGAGTCCCACTCCCCTGGGGAAGGAAAGGGGACTAAGCAAGGCAGAAGGGGGCAAGGGCAGAGGGATTGGGGGCCCAGCAGTCACCCACCCAAAGACCTTACCTAAGGAGGAGAAGCAGCAGCAGCCCCAACAGCCCAAAGCCACGCCCCAGCTAGAAAATAGTAGCCTGGCCCAGGAGTTGCCAAAAGCCAAGCCACTCCAGGTGGGGCTATTGGAGGCACTCTGCAGGAAGCCCTGGGCAACCAGCCAAGGAGCCGCAGCTGGACCCACCTTCAGCCATCAGCTCAGCCAGGGAGGCCGAGCTGCTAGCCAGGGGACTGCAGCTGGACAGGCCTTCAGCAATCAGCCAAGGCAGGGAGGCTGGGCAGCCAGGGAACAAGGCACAGCAGGTGCTGGTCAGTGGGGCCAGATCAGCTACCCCAGCTGCAACTGCTTGGTGCAGCCCAAGACTGGGCTGGAAGAGGGGTGGGGCAGTAGAAGGAAGCCCTATAAAAGCTGGCTGGGAAGAGCCCTGTGGTGGTGGATGTGAGTAAGGAGTGATAATGTGGAGTGAGAGTGGTGCAATGCAAGAGTGGAGGTTTGGAGGAGAGTTCTGGAAGGAGGGGATGAAGAAGGACACAGGGGGCAAGCAGGCCAGGTTGAGCAGGCCAGCAAGTGGACTGAGAGGGAGTCTGGGTGAGGTATACCGCCCCTCCTTTCACAGAGCAGGGTCCTGCAGCATCCCTGGCCCCCCTATGATGTCAGGAGCAGACCACCCAATGCCACGCCCAGCGGCAGCGGCGGCAAGCCCTGACAAGCATATCCTCTATTCCTTCATTCAAATCATTTATAAAGATGTTGAACAGAACAGGTCCCAGGACTGATCCCTGAGGCACGCCACTTGTCAGTCTTCTCCAAGAGGATGAGGAATCATTAACAAGCACTCTTTGGGTGTGATCTGTCAACTGATTACAGATCTCCCTAACAGTAATAGGATCCAAACCACATTTTACCAACTTGTCAACAAGGATATTACGTGGAACCTTATCAAAAGCCTTATTGAAATCGAGATAAACTATGTCTACAGCACTCCCCTGATCCAGCAAAGTAGTAACTTTCTCAAAAAAAGAGATAAGGTTAGTCTGACATGACTTGTTCTTGAGAAACCTTTGCTGACTTTGGCCGTTTCCATATGACTTACCGGCCTCCGGAGCATTGCACAAAACATGCAGAAGATAGCGTCTTCTCGCGCGAAATCGCACCAGGAAGATGCTATCATCCAGGAGTTTTGCGCAACATTGCTTCTTCGTGACGCGATTTCGTGCGAGAAGACGCTATCTTCCGCGTGTTTTGCGCAACGCTCCAGAGGCTGGTAAGTCGTGTGGAAAAGGCCTTTTAGTAATCACAGCAATCCTTTCTAAATGCTCAAGAACTGTCTATTTGATTATTTGTTCTAAAACTTCAACATTTCACCTTTAAGAAATTCCCACCCCTCTTGAACTACCTTCTCCTTAAGTATTCCTGACCATGGGATTCTACCCAGCATAACTCTGTTAAAATTTGGTTCCTGAAGTCCAACTGATATGTCTAACTACAAGACTGTAAATTCCAAAATTACATGGTCCCCAAGACTGTAAATTCCAAAATTACATGGTCAGTACTACCAACGGCTCCCATTACTTTCACCTCATCAACCAGTTCTCCCTCTTGGTGAGAATCAAGTCCAAGATAGCTGATTCCCTTGTTTCCCTTGCTTCATCCTTCTATCTCTTCTGTATAGTTCCTCAGTGTATTGCTTCCATCTTTCCTTTATTTTGTCCTGATCGGACACTGTATTTTCGTGTTAATGATGATCATTCATCTTCCCTAGCCGTGGTTGAATTTCCCTTCGATTTCCTGAATCTTGTGGAACAGATCTCTCGTTCTTCCTTTTTTGTTGTTCTCTTCTGTTTCTTTGCACTGGTTATTATAATAGATTTCTTTGCTTGCAACAGTCACTGAAAAGCTGCCTTTGGAATTCTGATACTATTTCGATCACCTTTTGCTTTTGTCTTCACTTCTGTCTCTAGCAATTTTTTTAAATATATATTTATTTTATTTTATATATAAAGAAGTACAAGGACAGTCAACACTATACATAGATATACATAGAAACCAAATAGTTAACATCTAACTAGGCAATCTGAATGATTATATATTCAAAGATATGTCACCAACACCATAGAGATTTATGCGGTTTGATTGAGGGTGTTCTTACAAGCTAAGTAGAACATCAAAACAGTCTTTAGATTTAACAAGTTTTTTAGTATAATCATCTGTTGACAAATATTCTAAAACCGGAAACCAAAATTCAATAAACTGCGATTTGTAGTTTGGGTTTTCATGTTGTTTGGTGTAATCAGTCAATTTAGCTAAAATAAATAAATACCAGATCTTTAGTAACCAGTTAGATATGGTTGGGCACTGTCTCTAGCAATTTTAAGAGTTTTCTCAGCCTATGGTTTCATCCCATAGTTCTTCTGGTTTATGATCTATTAAACTAACATTGAAAATCTGTTCTTCACTTAGTCTTTAAATTCTTCAGGAATGTTATTTCGATTATATTTTGGCACTATGATTCTTTTAGTGTTTCTCTTCAGTTTTATTCTAAGTTTTGATCATTCATGATCTGTACCTGATAATTCATCATGATCTGTACCACCACAATCAGCTCCTGGTTTTGTTTTAGAAGAGAGAATCGAGCTTCTCTATCTTCTGCTTCCAATTATGTAATCTATTGGTTCCTGTATTGGCCACCTGGTGATTTCCATGTATACAATCAACTGTAAAGCAAGTGTTAACAATGAACCACTTGTTGGCATCACAAAATTTTGAGTCTTTCTCCTGCTTTATTTTGTGATCCTATTTTCCAAAAATGTTAGATTCTGCTTTATTTCCTACTTTTACATTCCAGTCACCTCTGCTTATCAGCATATCTTGCTTAAGTGTATGATCAATTTATTTTTGGACACTTGTTTAAAAGTTTTCGATTTCTTCTTCTGTAGTTGGGGCAGAAACTTGAACGAAGATTATGTTAATAGGCTTACCATGAATTCTGATTGAGATTAATAGGTCAGACTTTGCATTATAGCTCAACTGCTTGTGCTATGTCTTGCCTCACTATTAGAGCAACATGGTTTCTTTTGAGTTTGTCATTTCCAAAGTAAAACACTTGGTAATTTTCTAACTGAAAATGTCCTGATCCAGTCCACTTTAGCTCATTCACACTCAGGATTGCAATGTTTAAACATTCAATTTCTCATGGTTGTTGTGGATTTTCTGGGCTGTATAGCTGTGGTCTTGGCATTGAAGTTCCTGATGTAGCACCAAGGTGCTACACCTCTGAAGATGCCAGTCACAGCTGCTGGTGAAACGTCAGGAACTACAATGCCAAGACCACGGCAATACAGCCCGGAAAATCCACAACAACCATTGTTCTCCGGCCATGAAAGCCTTCGACAATACATCGTTCCATTTCTCATTTTATGATTTTGAGTTTACCTGGGTTCATACTTTTTACATTCCATATTCCTATTATATGTGTCACAGAGCATTGGCCATTCCTTTTGCATCTATTCACATCAGCAACTGGATGTCCTTTCAGCTTTAATCCAGTCCCATCATTCAGAACAGAGCTATTGGCACTTAGCCTCTGCTCTTCCTTTGTAGCTATCTGACCTGAATGCCATGTGACCTGGAGGTCCTGTCTCCCAGCACTATAACATCTTTCATTTTGGATTTTCTCATCATAGGGGTTTTGAGGTAAGAGATGGTCATAAAGGGTTTACCATTGCCTTCGTCTGCTCAGTACTAAACTAAAATGTCACTGCTGAAATCTGTGAAAGATCCTCCACCAGTATCACCTTCCTTTACTGTGGCTGATTCCGCACACGTTGGATAATGCACTTTCAATGCACTTTATCGATCATTTGAGGTGGATTTTTGTTCCGCACACAAAAATATCCGTTCCAATTATCTATAAAGAGGATTGGAAGTGCATTATCCAACGTGTGCAGAATCACTCTGTAACTGCCCAGTAGCTAACCTTCAAGAAATCCTCCACTGCCATCACCATTGGAACAGTCAATTCTCTTCTGCGGATATGTCCGTTGATTCCTGAAGGAGTTGGTGCATCTTAGTCTGGTGTCTCAGCTTTGGCTGTTCCGCCGTGAGTGACCCTTCTAGAAATTTAGACTTTTGACCAAATCTGTGAATCTGACAATATTGGTCTTAGCTTCACTGACACACTCAAAGCCCCTTGCCACATAAAGAGACATATCTAAGAGGGGGTATTTGTGCTACTGTGCTACTTTTCCACAAGTGTATTTCTAGCCTCTCTCACACTGTATTTAAAAAGTATTGTCTATCAATGGGTGTACACAAGCAAGGAGCTGATATACTCTGGGTTTTCAAGCACTTTCCCCACTCATGATCCCAATTGTCACATGAAGGAAAGCCCCATCATTTCAAAAAGGGCCCACAGGTGAATAAACAGAAGGAGACATTTTGACGGTTCTGGAGTTTTTCTGGTCTAATCTCTAGTTGATATGCAGTTCTGCAATGCAAGCTATCTCATGCAATATTCAGTTCTCAGCATACTCTTGCTTAAACCTTGATTTTCTACCCAGACTCGGATGGGTGGAGGCCCCTTCCAAGAGGTTAACATCTTTTCCTGGAAGAAGTGATTAAAAAAACATGATCCTTATTTGCATGCCTCCTACCCTGTATGCAAACAATTGTGCTCTCATCAATAGGATTTCCTTGGGAACTGGGGCTAATAAATATCAAGCAAGAGGGACAGATAAAACAGAAGGCCGGAGCTTTTGCACTAAAGAAGAGGAAGCTGCTGTACAGGTGAGCTGGCAACTTTTCCTTGAAGGACAGGTATGCTGTTTAAATTAATAGGTATATGTTAACTACTGGAAACAAATTTTGCTGCATTACTATCCCACCTTTCCTGCTTTATAGAATTAAAATACAGTGTGTATAATGCTCTGGGGAAGGGGATGCTCTGGAGAAAGCTGACATGTCGGTGAAGTCCCAGTGTCCTTCCCCTCTCTGTTAGAATCGCTGCCTGAAAAGTCAGAGAAAGCCTGCAGCAACAGCAGCTTTTGCAAATGGTTCCTCCAGTCACAAGCCTGCTCTCAACGATCTTTGGGGGGCAGCTGCAACTTTCTCCCTTCCCTGGGCGTCCTGCTCAGCTTCACCGACATGTCAGCTTTCTCCAGAGCATTCCCCCCCACCCCAGAGCAAGACAATTTGCAAAAGCTGCTGTTGCCGTAGGCTTTCTCTGTCTCTTCAGGCAGTGATTCTTTTTTTTTTTTTAAATTTTTTTATTGGGTTAGAATCCGTTATTTTTACATTACATTCAATTTCCCCCAAATTTTCCATTTCTAACCCCCTCCCTTTCCCCCCCTTTTGCTGACTTCCAACAGCTTTCCCACCCTTTGTCCCTTTTCCCTTACTTCTATTAACTTCCTCTATCTAAAACAAATATACATTCTCCATTATACTAAGCAGTACATCCTTAACTACTTTTCTTTTTATATACCCAAACTGTAAGTCCTTATTTCCATCTTGGATAAACAATTTATCCAATTTTCCAGTTTTAAATATTTCTATATATCATAAACCTATATATCATAAACCATAAAAATCTTACATTTAAATCAAACAATTTGACTTATTCTCTATAAATTACTCATTGTATCTTTTTATGGTAATTCTATATAGCTCATCACATAGTCAATCAATTTGACTCTTCTGTACATTCAGTTTGGTGCATTATACAAGTCTTATCAAAGAAAGAAAATATTGTTGGTTACTCAATCCTTATATTTAAACCTTATCCTTAATTATTTTCTATCAATATTCTATCTATTAACCTATATATATCTATATATATATCAATCTGTTAATCTAACTGCTTATAAATTCACATTTATCTCTTCCCCCCCCGGTAAAGTCACCCCCCTCTACATTTTATTATACTTCAGTAGTTCTCAAACTGCCACAGTTTTCCTCCCACCTCCCATTTCTTCTCCAGATATTGTTTCAGCTTCTCCCAATCTGTGTTAAACTGCCCTGAGTCCAGATTTCTCAGTTTTCTTGTCATCTTGTCCATTTCTGCCATGTACAGCAATTTGTAGATCCAATCTTCAATAGTTGGCACTTCTTGTACTTTCCATTTTTGCGCATACAAAAGTCTGGCTGCTGCTGTCATATAAAATATCAACGTCCTATGATGGGCTGGAATTCCCTCCATTCCCAAGTTTAGTAGCAGGAGTTCTGGGTTCTTATTTATTTGAAATTGTAAAATTTCACTCATTTCTCTTATTATTTCCCCCCAGTACTGCCTAGCTACATCACACGACCACCACATGTGATAGAGGGAGCCCTCATGCTTCCTACATTTCCAGCATTTATTAGAAGTGTTCAAGTTCCCTAGCGCAATCTTCTTTGGTGTCATGTACCAACGATAGATCATTTTGTAAATGTTCTCTTTAATATTAGTACATGTCGTTGTCTTCATTGTAGTTTTCCACAAGTATTCCCATGCCTCCATTGTTATTTCTTTATTAAAATTTATAGCCCATTTCACCATCTGTGTTTTAACTGTCTCATCCTCGGTATACCATTTCAACAGTACTTGGTATACCTTGGATATTCGTTTCTTGTCTTCTTTAAGAAGGGTCTGCTCTAGTTCCGAGTTCTCTGTTCGTATACCCCCCTTTACAGAGTCCGAATTATATAAGTCTCTGATCTGTCTATACTGGAACCAGTCATAATTAGGTGATAGTTCCTCTTGCGTCTTTATTCTGAGTTTAGATGCTTCAGTTTTAGTTATTTCTTTGTACGTTAAACATTGTTGTTCATTATCAACAGCTCTCGGATCTATCACCTCATATGGAACCACCCACAAGGGAGTTCCTTCTTGTAAGTAAATTCTGTACTTCTTCCAGATTATATATAGACTTCTCCGTACAAAATGGTGCAGGAACATCGAGTTGACCTTTACTTTGTCATGCCATAGGTATGCGTGCCATCCAAAAATTTTTTTATATCCCTCTAGGGCTAATAGTTTCTTGTTCTTTAATGTCATCCACTCTTTCAACCAAACTAGGCAGATTGCATCATGGTAAAGTCTCAGATTGGGCAGTTGCATTCCGCCTCTTTCCTTTGCATCTTGTAAAACTTTTACTTTCACTCGAGGCTTCTTGCCTGCCCAAACAAAATCTGATATTTTCCTCTGCCATTTTTCAAATTGTTTAGAGTCTCTGATGATTGGTATTGTCTGTAGCAAAAACATTACTCTTGGTAACACATTCATCTTAACTGCTGCAATCCTGCCCAACCATGACAAATTCAGTCTATTCCATTTAATCAAGTCTCTCTCTATCTGAGTCCATAGTTTTTCATAGTTGTTTTTAAATAAATCTATATTCTTTGCAGTCAGTTCAACTCCCGAATATTTCACTTTGCTTGTTACTTCACAATCCGTTGTTTCCGTTAACAATTGTTGTTTCTGCTTAGTCATATTTTTACATAATATCTTTGACTTCTTTTTGTTGATATAAAAACCTGCCAAGTCCCCAAACTCCTTGATCTTATCTATCACTTTTGGCATGTTCTCCAATGGGTCCTCTACAATTAACATTATATCGTCCGCAAATGCTCTGACCTTATATGAATAGTCCTTTATTTTTATTCCACGAATTTCTTCATCTTGTCGTATTTATATCATCAGAATCTCCAATACTAAAATAAACAACAGTGGAGACAACGGGCAACCTTGTCTTGTTCCTTTACTAATCGTCAGTTTCTTAGTCACTTCATCATTCACCACAATTGCTGCAGTCTGGTCTCTGTAAATTTCCTTAATTGCTCTGATGAATCTTTCTCCCAATTGTAGCTTTTCCATAGTGGCAAACATAAAGTCCCAGTTTAAATTGTCAAACGCCTTTTCAGCGTCAACAAAGAAGAAACCAACCTCTTTATCACAACGCTTGTCATAATATTCAATAGCATTGATCACTGTCCTTAAGTTATCTCTTATTTGTCTGTCTGGCAAAAAGCCTGCTTGTTCCTCTTCTATAACTTCCGAGAGCCATCCCTTCAGTCTCTCCGCCAATATCTTCGCAAAAATTTTATAGTCATTGTTAAGTAGCGATATAGGTCTGTAATTTTTCACGTTAGTCAAGTCTTGGCCCTCTTTTGGGATCAATGATATGTTCGCTTCACTCCAAGTGTCTGGAATCCTTTGATCCCTAAAAACTCCATTCATCACCTCTTTTAGGAATGGTGCCAGTTCATTAGCCATTGTCTTATAAAATTTAGCCGTAAGTCCATCTGGCCCTGGCGCCTTTCCTAGATTTGCGGATTGTATTGCCTTGCTTATTTCCTCGTCAGTTACTTCACTATTCAATTTATTTCTCCAAGCTTCCGAGATTTCTGGAAGTTTGGTTTTCTCCAAATATGTCGCTATTGATTCTTTATTTACTTCTTTCTTATTGTACAGCTTAGCGTAAAATTTGTAAAAGGCTCTACTAATGGTAGTCTGCTCCAGATACGTTTTGTTATCTTCGCAAATTTTATTTATTATTTTCTTTTCCCTTCTCTTCTTCAATTGCCATGCCAGGTACTTCCCAGGTTTATTGGCACCCTCAAACGCTTTTTGATTCAGTCTTTTAAGATTCCACTCCAATTCTTTATTACTCATTGCTGTTAGCTGCTCTTGGAGTATTTTAATTTCCTGGTATAATTTCTTTTTCCCTGGTCTCTTTTTTAGCTGTATTTCTTTGACTTTTATTTTCTCCTCAATCTCTTGTCTTTTCTCCTCTTTCTTCTTTCTTGCTCTACCATTTAAGTCCATTAGTATGCCCCTTATAACCGCCTTATAAGCATCCCAAACTTTATTGGTTGGTACTTCTTTATTCACATTATATTGTATAAAAAACTTTGTCTCTCTTCTCAATATTTCCGTATTCTCTCTTTCCTGTAACAAGTCCTCATTTATTCTCCATGCTTTCCTCTTTCTCCTTTTTCCTAGTTTCCACATAATTGGGTTGTGATCTGAGCCTACCATTGGCATTATTTCTACCTCCTTAGTCCATAACGCTAAGTCTTTTGAGGCCCAGATCATGTCAATTCTTGATAATGTAGAATGCCTTGCAGAATAAAAAGTAAACTGTCTACTTTTAGGATATTCTCTCCTCCATACATCTTCGAGAGTCTCTTGTTGAATCAACTCAAAAAAGAGCTTTGGCAATAGTCCTCTTTTCTTTTGTGCCGTTGTAGTCTTTTTATCTAGTTCCAAGTCTGTCACTCCATTGAAGTCTCCAGCAAGAATTATCTGGTCATATGAAAGGTCATCTAAATGCTTCCTCAAATCCTCAAAGAAGCTTTCTTTTGCACTGTTAGGTGCATAAAGTCCGACTACCAACACTCTCTTTAAATTCCAAATACATTCCACTGCTACAAATCTGGCTTCCACATCTCTCATAACAAATTTTGGCTGTAGCTCCTCTTTTATGTACAACACCACTCCTCTTTTTTTCTTGTTGGAGGCCGCTACAAATTCTTTGCCCAATTTTCCAGATTTTAAATATTTTACATCCTGCTTTCTAATATGGGTCTCTTGCAAACAAACAATATCACATTTTTGTTTTAGTAGCCAGTGAAAAATATTTTTCCTCTTATTCGGTGAATTTAGTCCATTTACATTCCAAGATATTACTTTACATTCCATGCTCATAATCTTGTTGGTAAGTCTTTTTCATTGTCCTTAATAAATCGCTCCATCTCTCGCTCAGATCTGATACGTTTTTTGACCCCTCCAAACTCAAAGGACACTCCTTCTGGTAACTCCCATCTGTACCTGATTTTCATGTCCTTCAAGATCTGAATTAGCACTTTATATTTTTTCCGGTCCAATAACACTGACCTAGGTAGTTCCTTCATTATAATAATCGTCTTGCCATCAATCTCCAATGGATCTTGAAACTGTTTTGTCACAATCTTCTCTTTCATATTTCGTGTCGTAAACTGCACAATCACATCTCTTGGTAGTTTCCTCTGGGTTGCAATTCTCGAGTTCACACGATATGCCACATCTAGGATAGCCACAACTTCCTCCTCCTCCTTCCCCAGGTATTCAGCTAACACCTCAGTCATCTGTTCTTGCGCTGACTTTCCTTCCACTTCTGGCAAGCCACGAAAACGTAGCTGCTTCTCCATGTGTTTAGTTTCTGCAACTGACATTCTCCCCTTCACCAGTCTCATCTCTGTTTGTTGCGTGTCTGCTAAATTCTCCATCGCGTCTTCTACTGTTTTAACTCTCTGCTGCGTTCCTTGTAGTTCACTTTGTATTGTTTCCATACCTTTTTTCACTTCTGACAGCTCCGATTTTACTGTCTGTGTAACCTCTTTAACCTCTTTAATCAGTTCCAGTTTCGTGTCCTTAAGTTCTTTAATCACATCTAAAAGTTTTTTATCCAGGTTTTCTATTGCCGATTGCCACTCTTTTTTTGACATCGTGGGGCTTGCTTTAGCTCGCTCCCACGAGTCCGCTCTCTTCCTTAACTCCGTGGCGTAAAATTTAAAGTCTTTTTATTTTAAATGTCCCGGTCTTCTTGCAAAAATTAAATTTTAAAGAGTCCAAAATGTCGGGCGTCTTTTCTCTATGGTTTCTCTATGATTTTGTAATCCAAGATGGCCTACTTCCTTTTCCGCTGAAGCCGCGACCCTTCCCCTTTCAAAGATGGCGATTCCCTTCTTCCTGCCCTCCTGCAAGGGCCGCTTCTCTCCAGCCACTCTATTGTTATTACGCACTTCCTGTCTCCCGTCTTCCCACAGCAGATCTCGCGATGGTGTCTTTTCCTCACAGCTCCAAAGCCACAAGTATTCAAAACAATAGTCCGTTTTCTTTAATAACTTCTTTAAACTTAGTCTCTTTTCAAATACAACTCCTGCCGAGTCTTCCCCTCCTTTTCACTAGTCTGTTGCAGTTTAAAAATCTACTTTTTTTCCTCTCTGTTTTTATCAATCTGTCCCGTATCAGAAGATAATGATCTTTACCTTCTCTTCACTTTTCTCGGGTTGTAATCGCTGTTTCGATTTTAAGTTCTCCTCTCAGCTTCTTCCCCCAATCGAAGCTTGGGTATGTAGGTCTTATGCCAGCCGAATTGGCCCCAAAACTGCCGCAGAGATTGTAGCCGACCCGTCGCAAGGTGGGACCTCAAGGATCGAGCGGGGACCCGTTGTGTAGAGCCCCCCCTCGTCCGAGATCTATCTCACCCTAGGGTCTTGAGCGTTCTTTGCCTGCTCTCCGCCTGAGAGCAGTCGGCCGCGGGCTATTTTCACCCCGCCGGCCGGTTAAAACGGCAGTCCGGTCAGCTCCGCAAGTGGAGCTGCGTTAGACCTCCATGGATCCCAAACCGGAAGTCCTCTCTTCAGGCAGTGATTCTAACAGAGAGGGGAACAGAAGGAAAAGGGATGGGGGAGAGGGACTTCAGTTCCCAGAAAGACTTGCGAAAATGATCAAGTGTCCTTCACGTGTAAAATGTCACTTATAGCAAGGCTCTCATCAGTTTGCTATTAGAATATGTGGAAATTATAATTATAGTAAAGAAATAGTGTATACGGTTCAGATTCCATTGTTATCCAAATGCACATCCCTATTATTTAGAGAGGACAGCCAGTGTGTGTAGAGGTTAGAGCATCAGACTAAGATCTGGAAGACCCAGCTTCGAATCCCCTACTCTGCTGTGAAAGCTTGCTGGGTGAACTTGGGCAAGTTACACACTGTCAGACTAAACTACCTCAGAAGGCTGTTGTGAGGAGGAAATGGAAAGAATATAAGCCACTTTGGATTCCCACTGGGAGAAAGATGGGATATAAATGAATTAAACAAATGTTATTTAGTGGTCAACTACCCCTCTGATTTTTCCCACAGTACACAATGAAACAACTTGCTCTCTTGCTTCTGCTCTCTGCTTTCATCCCAAAGGCCGAACTCTGTAGTAAGTATGTGCTGGGAGGAGAATGGGTTGGGACACTGGTGTGGAATTTGGGAGAGTTTGTCTAGAAAATGTCAAAAAAAATAAATGTTTATGGTTAAGTTTAAACCATAAACCTGACCCCTGGTCAGAAGCAGAACCACATCCTTCACTCCAAACTCAGTTGAAAGGAACGATGGGGCCAACTTAACACTGGATGTATTCTTCTGTTCTCGGAGCAGAAGATCAAGTGATGCCAGCAAAACTATTTGCTTGATAAGAAATAGTTTTAAATGGATGAGCGGGAATCACTTCTGGCTGACACACAGAGGGGAGTGATGAACACTTCTCCGACATATGTTGTTCCCTGCCCACTCCCCAAACCACTTCTCCAATCACTCTTCTCCTAGCTGGGTTTCAGATTTAGAAAATGCTACCCTGAGAAGTACAGTTTTGTTTCCTGCACTGGAAACTAAGGTACTGGGGGAGAGGAGTGTCATGAAATATCTGTCATCATGCCCAGATTCACAGTCTGCTTATTCCTCTTTTAGTTCAGCCCAACCTTCTGCCCGTCCCCTACCACATGCAACACTAAGGTGATTTGCTCTCCTAGTGATGTTTACTTCATCCATAACGTGCCTTTCTCACCATTGGCATACACCAAAAGTCCACTGCTGGTCATTCAACACTACCCACAGCATGTGTCTCCAAGCCAGGTTGGAGTGAAGAGTGCCCTCAAGTCACAGCTGACTGATGGCAACACCTAGTGATGTTTTCATGGCAAGAGACTTACGGAGATGGTTTGTCATTGCTTCCCTCTGCAACTCTGGTCTTCATTGGAAGTCTCCCATTCAATTACTAACCAAGGCTGACCAAGCTTAGCTGATCTGTTGATTTACTTTGTAGATTAAGGACTTTATGAGGTGACCAGGCAGGTCTGTACAGTGAGGGACACTCTGGATAGGAATGAAATGTTCGGTTATTATTCTGCAAGCCCTGGTCATTCATTTTTTTTGGTAATAATTTTTATTTTATTAATAAGATTAAAGGCCAAATAAAGGAAAAATTAAAGAAAAAAGAATAGAAAGAAAAAAGAAAGACATGAAAGTTAATGGAAAGAAAAAACAAAGAAAAATGATATATATTTCATTTTCCATTTTCCTCTACAACACCTATTATATCTTTACACACATTATACTTGTAGTTTTAATACTTCTAAAATTTACCTTCTATTTCTTTTTCTCAAATTTAACTTCTTGCCCCACTTCTATTTCTTTTTCTCAAATTTAACTTCTTAGAAATCAAATCCCCAAATCATCAATTCATTTTTTTCTCGTCTCACACAGAAAGTCAATAAGGAGTTTCCAATTAACCATGAAAGTAGACAGCATTTTATCTCTGATCAGAGCTGTTAGTTTAGCCATCTCCACTAACTCTGTCATTTTCACAATTCAGTCATCCATTGAAGGCAATACTATACTTTTCCATTTTGCACATATAAAAGCCTAGCCGCCATTGTCATATATAGAAATAGATACCATGTTTGTTTTCCAACTGTTTGTCCATTCATCCCAACAAAAAGGCTTCTGGTTTAAATTGTATATTGATCTTCAATCCAACATATGGATTTGTGACCAATTTTTTTTTGCTTTAACACAAGTCCACCAAAGATGTACCTTCATGTTGTTCACATTTCCAATATTTGTTTGACATACCTTTACTCATTTTTGCTAATTTATCAGGAGACATATACCACCGATACATCATTTTGTAAAAAAATTCTTTTATGTGGAACTCAAAGTGAATTTAAGCCCCTTTACCCACATATCTTCTCACTGGAGCATTTGTATATTATACCCAAAGTTTTTAGCCCATTTTACTATACAGTGTTGTCGAAGGCTTTCACGGCCGGAGAACGATGGTTGTTGTGGGTTTTCTGGGCTGTATTGCCGTGGTCTTGGCATTGTAGTTCCTGACGTTTCGCCAGCAGCTGTGGCTGGCATCTTCAGAGGTGTAGCACCAAAAGACAGAGATCTCTCAGTGTCTGTCTTTTGGTGCTACACCTCTGAAGATGCCAGCCACAGCTGCTGGCGAAACGTCAGGAACTACAATGCCAAGACCACGGCAATACAGCCCGGAAAACCCACAACAACCATTACTATACAGTCTTTCACACATTCTCCTTCTGTTTCAAATTTCAACAAAAGTTTGTACATTTTAGCAATAACATATTCATCATTTGTTCAAAGCTCTTTTTCAAACTGTTTTATCGTAATCAAAGCCCCATATTTTTAATCTAATTTAAACCTTCGTATTTTTTATCTAATTTAAACATTTCAATCAATTGTGCATAGAAGAACCATTGACATTTATAACCTTGAGCTATTAGATCTTCCCTTGTCTTCATTTTACAATCTCTTTGTGAGAACTCTAATAGTTCTCCACAGGGCTTTTTTTCTAGGAAAGGAAGTGGTGGAACTCAGTGGGAGAAAATGGTCACATGGCCAGTGGCCTCGCCCCCTGATCTCCAGACAGAGGGGAGTTTAGATTGCCCTCCGTGCCGCCAAGCGGCGCAGAGGGCAATATAAACTCCCCTCTGTCTGGAGATCAGGGGGCGGGGCCACCAGCCATGTTACCCTTTTCAAGATGTTCCAGAACTCTGTTCCACCGTGTTCCTGCTGAAAAAAAGCCCTGGTTCTCCATATGTCAACCATCTCTGTTTAGTTATCATTTCACTACTATAGAAAGCTTCCTGTGTTGAAATCCAAAGTGGTGATCGTCTCAGTTTATATTCCAAATTCTCAAGATGGCTCTCCTAATATAATGATTTTTAAAGTCTATGTTGGTCCCGGTCATTCATTTTTGACAGGATGTGGGGGATCTCATGGGAACACAAAACAAACCCCGATTAAGGGGTATGACAGTTACTCACTTAGACCTACCTGTCGCATCAAGAGATAGAGTTTTGCTGCCTTTAAGTCATAGTAAGGCTATCAGGTTTGATTTAATAAAGAGCCTCCCTATCCCTCTATCTCCATAGGCGCTAGGAGTGTAGGGAGGCCAGGAGGGGGAGACAGTTCGGTGTTTCTGTTCAGGGGGCCAGTGGAGGTAACAATGCACGTTTAACATGCCTTCATTTTGGCAACGAGATCGGAGTCTGAACACTTGGAATCATAGGATTGGAAGGTACCTCTACTGTCGTCTAGCCCTGCCCCCTGCACAATGCAAGAGATTTACAACTACCTCCCCGTCCTCACCCCAGTGATCCCTCCTCCATGCCAAGAAGATGGCAAAACATGTCAGGAAACCTAGCCAAACTGGTCTGGGGAAAATTGCTTCCTGACCCAAATTGGCATTACCCCAGGCATGTAAGAAGGGGGCGAGAGAACAAAGCACTGATGTACCCTTCTTATGATCTGCCTAGGTTCACAGAATCAGCATTGCTGTCAGATGGCTGTGTCTAGCTTCTCCTTAAAAACCTCTAAAGAAGGAGAGTCCTCATGAGGAAACCTATTCCACTGAGGGACCACTCTGTCAGGAAGTTCTTCCTAATGTTGCACCGAAAACTCTTTTGATTTAATTTTAACCCATTGGTTCAGGTACGACCTTCTGGGGCAATGGAAACAAACAACTCCACACCATCCTCTATATGACAGTCCTTCATGTACTTAAACATGGTTAACATATCACCTCTCAGTCATCTCCTCTTCAGGCTAAATATATCAAGCTCCTTCAACCTTTCCTCATAGGACTTGGTCTCCAGACCCCTCACCATCTTTGTTACCCTCCTCTGGACACGTTCCAGATTGTCTATATCCTTCTTAAATTTTGGTGCTCAAAACTGAACACAATGCTCTAGGTTAGGTCTAACCAGAGTAGAGTAGAGCAATGCCATCACTTTGTGTGATCGGGAAACGATACTTCTGTTGATACAGCCCAAAATCGCATTGGCCTTTTTAGCTACCACATCACATTGCTGACTCATATTCAGTGTAAGGTCTACTAAGACCCCTAGATCATTTTCACACATACTAGTGCCAAGACAAGTCTTCCACATCCTATAGTTATGCATTTGATTTTTCCTACCCAAATGCAGAACTTAACATTTATCTCTGTTGAAATTCATTTTCTTTTAGCCCAGTTTTCCAGCCTGTCAAGATCATCCTGTGTCCTGTCTGCTGCCGTGTTTACTGTCCCTCCCAATTTAGTATCATCTGCAAATTTAATAAACATTCCTTCTATTCCTTCATTCAAATCATTTATTAAAATTTTGAACAAAACAGGTCCCAGGACTGATCCATGACGCATACCACTTGTCACTCTTCTCCAAGAAAATGAGGAACCATTAACACGCACTCTTTGGGTGAGATCTATCAGCCAATTACAGATCCACCTAAGAGTAATAGGATTCAGACCACATTTTTCCAACATGTCAACAAGGATATTATGTGGAACCTTATCAAAAGCCTTACTGAATTTAAGATAAATAATGTCTACAGCATTCCCCTAATCCTGCAAGGCATTACCTTTCTGAAAAAGAGAGATAAGGTTAGTCTGACATGACTTGGTTCTTGAGAAACCCATGCTGGTTCTTAGTAATCACAGCCATCCTTTCTAAATGCTCAAGGACTGACTGTTTGATGATTTGTTCTAAAACTTTTCTAGGGATAGACGTCAAGCTGATAGGTCAGGAGTTACCCAAACCCTACTTTTCCCCCTTCTCCAAGATGGGGACAACATTTGCCTGCCGCCAATCTTCTGGCACCTCGCCTGATCTCCAAGAATTCTCAAACATAATAGACAGAGGTTCAGAAATTACACTGCAAGTTCTTTTAGTACCCTTGGCCGCAATTCATCCGGCCCTGAGGACTTAGTTTCATTTAAAGAAATTAGGTGTTTATGTACTACTTCTATGCCCATCCTAGGCTGCCACTCCCTTCCCTCATCATGTGTTCTGTTATTTCAATGTTGAGCACCATTTCCCTCGCAGGAGAAGACTGAGAAAAAGTAGGAATTGAGCAGTTCTGCCCTCTCTTCACTTCTCTGTCCCTGCAATGGGCCTATCATGTCCTTGCTCTTTTTTTTTTACTTTGAACATAAGTAAAGAATCTATTTTTGTTGTTTTTAGCATCTCTTTCTAGCCTGCGCTCATACTGAGAGCCGAGCTACAAGTGACACCGTACACAGGTTGGACACTTGTCAGCTTCCCTCAAGTTTTGATGGGAAATGTAGGCATCCTGGTCTTGCAGCTGTAATGGAGGGCCAAGCTGTAAAACTAGGACACCTACATTTCCCATCAAAACTTGAGGGAAGCTGACGAGTGTCCAACCTGTGTACGGTGTCACTTGTAGCTTGGCTCTCAGCTTTAGCTTTTCTAACACTCTTCCTACAAGCACTAGTTATTTGTTTATAGTCATCTTTGGTTATAAGGCCCTCCTTTCATATCCTAAATGATTTTTTTAATTTCTCAAGTCTTTACAAAGCTGTTTATGGACATACCTTGGCTTCTTAAGACTTCTTCCATTTTTCCTTCTCAGAGGAATCATTTGTGATTGGGCTTTCAGTATTTCACCTTTAAGAAACTCCCAGCCCCTTGAACTCCCTTTTCTGGGATTCTATATAGCATCACTTTCAGTTTGTTAAGATCTGTATTCCTGAAATCTGACCTATAGGTCTGACTACATACAGTTTTTCCCTTCCCCAAGACTGACATTACATGGTCATGGCAACCCAGGCTGCCCACTACTCTCACTTTGTCAACCAGTGAGGATCAAGTCCAAGATAGCAGTGACTTTGCTGTTCCAGTTATCCTAAAGGGTTATAGTTCTAGATTCCCTCCCCATTAAATTTAACTTCGGTTGTATATATAGGCAGTGACAGCTGCTTCACTTCACTGAAGCAAGACATCCTCAGTCTTCTAGCAAGATGGGGAGGGGCTTCCTGGCTTCCAAACTCTCCACAGAAGACCCTGCCTCAAAGCTGCAAACAAATCAAGGAATCCCAACAAGGGGCCACAGGTAAGATATGAAGTCTGTGCCCACCAGACAGAAAATTTAATGCACCCTACGTTAAAATCCCATTTTAGGTCTCTGAAATAATAACATTAATCAATATCAATAGCACTGAATAACAAAATTCTTTTTTTTTAACACACCACACAACCTTCTGGGCCACTGCAGATGGGTTGTATTTCTTGGAGACAGGAGATGGTGAGATCTACCAAACCTTCTGTGACATGACCACCAATGGAGGAGGTTGGACTCTGGTGGCCAGTGTCCATGAGAACAACATGTATGGGAAGTGCACTGTGGGGGATCGTTGGTCCAGCCAACAAGGGAACAACCCCAACTACCCAGAAGGAGATGGAAACTGGTCCAATAACTCCACCTTTGGGTCAGCCGTGGCCTCAACCAGTGATGATTACAAGGTGAGGAATTCTTCCTACAAGTTGTCAGGACTAGAGTAGAGGGAACCATAGAGACAATATATCATCTAGGTTAACTGTGTACATATAAGGCATGCTAAACTGACTCAGCGGCAGGGCCCAGCCTGCCTATAAAAGTTTCCAAGGAAGAATCTTGAAGTGGTTTTGGCTTATGTCACCTTATGCCACAATAACAGTGCAATCCTATGCAGAGTTACTCCAGTCTAAGCCCATTGAAGTCAATAGCCTTAGACTGGAGTAACTCTCCATAGGACTGCACTGAAAATCTACTCAAGCCTTTTTGTTGTTTAGGCTGTAAGATATTAACTTGCTTGAATTGGTTACAAGGAAATTGTTACACCACTTTAAGTAGTTTAGCTACTCCTGGAGAACTTCAGCTCCCAGCATCACTAGTTAAAAGATCTCAAGTAGAAAGTTTTCATTGCATAAGACCCTGGAGAGCCACTTCCAAGTAGTACTGTTGGGCTGGATGGACTAATGGTCTCACTCAAGAGACAGTCACTTCACATGTTATTTGGGAGAGCACTTGCTTTCATGCAGAATATCCCAGGTTCAATCCCTGCCATCTCTGGTTTAAAAGGATTCCAGCAGCAGAACTGGGATCCTATTCCGAGATCTTATTCTGCAGTTGTATTCTGAGATGTTAAGAAACTGAGAGCAATCTGAACAGACTAGACTGACTCAGCTGATGGCGGCTTCATATATTCAGGGGCTAGCAATCAAGCACATGAACTGCATGAACAAGGTTTCAGGTTCAACCGGCAGCAAATCCAATTAAAGAATCACATGTAAGAGGACTGGGGGAAAGCCCTGGATGAAACTGTGAAGTGTCTCGACAGCTGTGCCAGAATATACAGTACTTAGAGAGACAGATTGATGGTCTGACAGCATAAAGCAGCTTCTGATATTCACTCTTCCTTGCCTTGTTCTCAAGGATCGTGATCAACAATGGTCCTTCCCATTTGCTCTAACATTCTTTTCTGAATTTAGATCTAGGCCGTTTCCAGACGGCTTACCTGGCTCCGGAACGTTGCGCCATCTTGCAGAGAAAACGCAAAATATCGTGTTTTCCCCGCAAGATGGCGCAACGTTCCGGAGCCAGGTAAGCCGTCTGGAAACGGCCCTAGTCCAGTTATAATTTTTCTTTATTTAAGCTATAAACAATAACATAAAAACCACAGGCAACAAACATAAAGGATAAAAAACATTCTAAAAGGAAGACACACCAACAATACATAGACAAGTGAAAAAAAAAGAAAAGGAAACCCTTAAACTAAACTACAGATTGATTTCCAATTTTCTCCATCACAAATATAGATCATTTTCAGAATCTTACTTGTTCTAAGTTAAACATAAAAGCCCTCTTTTTTCTATTGTTCATGGTTCTTAATCCATACATTTAAATCCATGAATTTAGATCTAGTGATACACTTTCCTTTAACAAATGTCTGCTTACCATTTGGTCTTCAATGCCTTCATGTTTTTTTTAAAAATCCCTCTCTCCTTCCTTGCTTTCCAGAATCCTGGCTATTATGACCTGGCAGCAAGAGATCTGGCTATATGGCATGTTCCCAACAAAACCCCAATGAAAAAATGGCGGGACACCTCCCTACTGAGGTACCACACCGAAACTGGGTTCTTGGCTGCCGAAGGAGGTAACCTTCTCCAGCTTTACCAGGTAATGATAGTTGCTTGGTGACTCAAAATTTCTGCCTGATAATTCAGCATTTGGAGTTCAGGAAGATGAGAGTTAAGACAAGTATTCATGGGGTTTATGGATCTTAGTCCCCTATTTTGAATCACAGAGACTTACACTCAACAAATATTTGCTCAACTTGAATATTTTGTAAATAAATGGTAACAGAGATATCACAATATATTATCCTGCCCTCCTAACAGTTGGCCCATAAATGGAAAGCAGTAAACAATTTGCTTTTCCTTTCAGAAATACCCTGTGAAATTTGGAATTGGCCATTGCCCAGCTAACAATGGCCCAGCGGTGCCTGTTGTCTACGATGCGGGTGATGCCCAGAAGACAGCTTGGTATTATTCTCCAAATGGGCGAAGTAAGACTTTTTCATTTGCTCAGATTCTGCAGTCACTCTGTCAAAACCTCTGTTGTGACAAAACAAGCAGGAACCAACTTGAGTTTTGTGATTCTCCCTCCTCATCTATAGATTCTATACCTCCTTATTCATGTATTCATAGTGAGCCTCACAAGTAGATGACAACAACTCTAGATAAAAAAAAATGTGAGAAAAGAAACTGGGTATTTTGAAGAGGATTCAAAGGGCTAGCCAGAAGGACCAAGGGGGGGGAGGGCTAAGTGCCCCATCCTTCCTCTTATATATTTTTACTAAAGGATCTGATACCTTTGCTTACATTGATGACACCATTTTACACAATCCTTTGTTAACAAGCAGCAGCTTAGGATGTATCCAACAAGAAGGTTTATTTTTACCTGGCTTCCCAACTGGAGCCCTTTTATTGATCTTCTGCATCTCGTACTGTGAATGTCTTCTTTCTGAGTTACCCCCGCCCTCAAGGCACTCTTTCCCAAACCCACTTTGCTCCTATGCTATGGGAAGGAGCCCAGCTCAAAAGCACAGTCGTACTGTTTGGAAGACATGAAGCATATTTTCCTGCTCTCCAACAGTTCCATCCACATGGTGGTAGTGGAAAATGCTGTCGAGTCAGAGCTGACTTATAGCAACCCTTGCTGGGGTTTTCAAGGCAAGAGACGAACAGAGGTGGTTTGCCATTGCCTGCCTCTGCATAACTACCCTGGTCTTGTTTTGGACGTCTCTCATACAATTACTAACCAAGCCCGACCCTGCTTAGCTTCCAAGATCTAATGAAATGTAGATTCAACCATCCCTTCCCACAGAGCTCCAGGCTCAGGGGGATAAAGTCTCCTCTCCCTTTTTGTGAGAAGGGATGGTTGAGTCCAGCAGCTGCGGTGGTGGCAGCCTCAGCAGCTCCTTCTGCCACTGCTAGCTGCCTGTCAGCTTCAGGCTTGGTTCTCTTCAGGCTTCCCTCGCTGACTCTTTCTCTTCTGGCTCTGCTGCTGCTGCTCTTCTGACATCCCCCTTCCCACCGTGTTCTGCTCAGGTTTTCCTCTGGGGGTTCAGGGATGGGGATTAAATACACTTCACACTTAAACTTGTGGGAACATGACACGTGTCAGGCGTCTTGTGTAGTTTAGCTCTAACAGAGGTGGCTTTCCACTGCCTGCCTCTGCAACCTTGGTCTTTGTTGGAGGTCTCCCATACAATTACTAACTAATCCCGACCCTGCTTAACTTTCAAGATTTAATGAGATCAAGACTGGGCCCCACCCACATAGGTGCCTTTTTTTTTTACTGCTACAACACAGCATCATTTCTAAGGGCTTTAAAAATGGTAATTAATACAATACAAACCATTGCCACTTATCTATTCCAATTTTAATAGAGGAGTTATAGCGGGCGATAGGTGTTTCTATTGGTTATGAGAACAGTGCTTTTCATTCACTCCTGCAAAATGTGGCACCCGCCTCGGGAGGATGGCAGATGTTCTCTGTGGAAATGTGGAGTTTGAAGCTGATAGGCAAGGAATTCCCATCATCAGTTATTTTAAGCAGTGTTCAGCAGACAGTTTTGTTGCCATCCCTTCATTCTTCCAGCCTTTCCTACCATCTATGATTTCTTCTTTGTATTTTCTCAGCTCAATTCGATCCTGGCTTCATTCAGTTCCGAGTGTTCAATCATGAGAAAGCAGCCATGGCTCTCTGTGCTGGGGTTAAAGTCAGAGGATGTCACAATGAACACGTGAGTAACCTGGCTTCATGCTCTTAGCCTCAACCAGGGATGGTTCTCAAACCTTTTGACAACAACAGCCAAGCTCCATAGCATACAGCAAGAATCAAGCCCAGTAGCACCCTAAAGACCATTATTTCCTGGATATAAGCTTCATTCATTCATTCATTCATTCATTCATTCATTCATTCATTCATTCATTCATTCATTCATTCAGTGTCATTTATAGTCCGCCTTTCTCACTGAGACTCAAAGCAGATTACACAATGTGAGACCAGAACAATCAGTTTCAAGCAAATTTCCATAAACAATGCCATAAGGTAAATAAACACAATTTTACAAGGACATAGCATTAGTAAGAATGCAGTACAGAGCTGAAAAAATGCTGAAACAGAACATAAGCAATTCTCGGGATGACATTAGACCACACAAGTAGCTCATAGGAGCACATATTTAAGACGATCAGTAGTACATAAGGTGATATAGTGGTGAAGTTTATGATCCGTAACTCATTAGCGAAGCATCTGAAAGCCCCTCCCTACAGTACAAAATCCTTTTTGAATAATTTGGTTTTACATCATTTATGGAAAGCTAGGAGCGTGGGGGCTCTCCTGACCTCCTTGGGCAGACCGTTCCACAGGGTAGGGGCCACCTCAGACAAAGCCCATGGATGGACTGTTATTAATTTCGCCCATGTGCAGGTTGGCACCTGTTCCGATGAGCAGAGCTGCCATGGAGAAACATAGGGAGGGAGGTGGTCCCATAGGTATGCTGGGCCAAGGCCATGAAGAGCTTTGTATGTGATAACCAATACCTAGCTTTTGAGAGTCAAAGCTCCCTTCATCAGATCAGATACTTGCTGTTCTACAGCAAGCCCACCTGAAACTAGCTCTGTAACATAGTTACCTATTTGTTGGACTCTGTATGGAAAGGTAATCACCGAAACAAGCTGAGGCCAAACCAGTGCTGCTCAAGAGGTGCATCTGTCTAGTATTCAGTGTGTTTATTAATGCATCCCAAAATGGTATGCTATTTTTTTGGGTGGGGGGTCCAAATAACATATTGCTGCCTTACTGCTTCTAACCCATTTTAGCTCCAGTCCCTATTTTGTACGTATTTTTTTAAAAAAATTATGTAATAAAAAAGGAAATAGCATTGAACTGTAGAAAGAATATCAAAAGCAAACGATATAACAGAATGTAAGATTAGACAGTAAGCATAGTATTAAAACCACATAATAATATAACAAAAAGGAACATTAAAGAATAAACAGAATATCAAAAACAGAATATATAACAGATTATTTAAACTACATAGCATTTCTCCTCTCCATCCCTTCACTTATTTATGTTAAAATGCATTATACTTGCTATTTTATATTCAGCGTATTAAAAAAAAATCCTTATCTTTCAGGCACATAATCAAAAAAGGCATTCTGTTTTTCCTGAAGTTCTGAAATTGGTCTGTTAAGCATATAAGAAGTTAATTTAGCCTTTGTCACATAAATATACAATTGGGAAATCCCCTTGTACTTTCAAATAACTTTATATTAACTTTTGGAATACATTCTCTAAGCCCAAGTTCCCAAGTGTTTCTGGAATCCCACGAAATCTCAATTGGTTGCTCCTGAGTTTTGCTTCCAAAATTTCTATTCTCTGTTCTGCTTTTATGAAGAAGCCTGCATGTAGTTTTTGTACTAATTGAATTTGTTTCTGTGTGCCTCTGAGTCCTTTCTGCGGGTCCTTGATATCTTTAATATCTTGTTTATTTTCCTGAGGTTTTTTACTGATGTCTTGTAGTACAGAAGATAACTCAGTTCTTAGATTTTGTATGTCTTCCCTAAATTTTATCTTCACCTGTGTCTTCCAAACCAATTCATCAGTAGATAAAGTTTGAAACTGTCGTGACATGGAAGACATTACTTTCTCCACTAATATATTGAAGTTGTCCTCTGAGGAGAGTTCACTCCTTTGCTATTCTGGTGCCTTTGCCCATTTTCTCAAGTTTAGCTAATCTCTTTTGTCTCCTGAAGATCATATGCAACTTACCCATATAACAATATATTTATAAAACTATACTTATAAGTTCATTTTTCAATATTCAGCATTCAATATATCCAACATTCATATAGCAAAATAACCAGGTGAGCAGATAAATAGTCTAAATCTTAGGTTAACACATTGTGTAGATAATACTTTAGTGCTATTGTTAATTTTGTAATAATTAATAAACACTGGTATTCAATAGAGGTATCAATATAAGTATAAACACTGGTATTCAGTATAGATATCAAAATTAGCTAGTCAAACTATACTAATAAATCATGTGGCTGTTTAAATCTTCTTATCTCTGCTTTAAAATCAGACCAGCATCCAACAAATAGATTCTTTTTAAGTGTTGAATTTTTTAAGGTGTTGAATGTCAGTTTATTTTTCAGCCCAGTTCATTCTTCAAACCATAGAGGAATAAAAAAAGCAGAAAAGATGAAAAAGGAGGGGAAAAACATGTTGAATATTAAATATTTAAATGGAGTTCTTATGAATTTTATGAGGTTGGAATGGGGCCTCAGCGTGTTCCTGCATTGATGGTTGCTACATCATCAGAACACAGAATAATCTTGAGCTCTTTAATTAAAAAGAGCCCCAAACTCCCCCCTTGATACGTATAAGCTGGAACATACCAGTAATGATACTGATACGGGTTCAGGCTGGTTTCCCAACCCTGCCTGGCAATGAGCCCAGGAAACAACTGGCATGAGAACCCGCCGGAGTGTGTCTCTCAGTCAGTCGCCATGTTGACCTCTCCCTATTTTGTATGTATTTTCAATTGAGAATAACATTTGCTGAATTTAGATTTGTTCTTCATGGCCCAGTTCTAATCCCATCTCCACAGGGATGGCAGCTCCTCCCAGTTGGTACCATTTGTTTTACTCTCCCTTCTTTTTCTTAGCACTGTATTGGCGGAGGAGGATTTTTCCCAGAAGCAGCTCCTCGGCAGTGTGGGGATTTCACCGGCTTTGACGGGCATGGCTATGGGACACACCGTGGCTGGAGCGTTTCTAAAGAGATAACTGAATCTGCTGTTCTGCTCTTTTACCGTTAATAGATGGTGTGTTAGAAACAGAAGTACCTGGAGCACAATCTTGAGCATGAAAACCTGTCCTCTGTGGTTATATACTGTCAATGGAATTGAAAATTAAAATAACTGTATGGAGATGCACCTTTTGTGCCATTTGTTCTTCTGAGAAGGCTTCCAAGTAAAGGATTTCACAGTAGAACAGGATGCCAAACATGCGCCGTCACCATAGAAAATGTGCTGGTCCCAGCAAGTTTCACCTAAGAACACTCACAGCTGGAGGTGACCAATGGGTCCTCAAATCCAGGATCCAGTTTCCTACGATGGGCAGCCAGACATCTCTGAATTCAGAGTGTCTATTTGGAAAGTAGTTAATCAAAACCCAAAGCAAAAACTAGGGGCTGTTTTGGGCATGGGGCATCCAGGGCAGCTGCCCCAGTTCCCATGCTGGGGACCTAAACACCAGGCAGCCAGGTGCCACGCTGCCCCTACTGCTCCAAAGGCAACCCAAGCAATCACTGCAGCAGAGACCAAACAAGCTGGTAGGCTGGGCCAGCCACCACAAGCAAGCCCAAGCCCTAAGTGGCCAGCTTGCTTGCAGGAGTCAGCAGCCTCAGCAAGCAAGCTACAAGGAAGCCTCACCCCAACAGTAAACTATTGACCAGTGGCAACCCACAAGTTGGGGGAAGTACTGAAAAAGGCTACACACACACATATATAAATGTTTACAAATAGATTTCAAGTAATTTCCTCTTTGCCTCTGGAAGGCTCTGTCAGTTTCCTTCTAAGAGGCAAAGAGGAAATAGACAAACCCTCTGAGCAGCCATCTCCCTGGCTCTGTAGAGAGGGGAAATTGACAAAGCCTTCCGATCTCTTTTAAAACACAGCGCCCCGGCTAACATTGGGATCCCCTTCACATGCTCCTCCTTGTGTAATTCGTCTCTGGTAGCTTAGCTCTCAGGCTCAGATTCAGTCAGTCAACTCCCTACAGGGGGAAAAGCATAACTTCTGGGGAATGGAGTTGCGAGCCAGTTGTATATCTGTCTTACTGTTTTTTTTTCCACACAAAAAACTAGAACTGTTTCTATAACTTATTTTCTGTAAATAAATAAGTAAAGCTACATTTAGCCAAATAAAGCTACACATTACCATTGAGTTAATAAAAGCATGTGTACCTCCTTTTAAAGGATATTTTGGCAGCTGGGGTTTAAACAGAAGGAAAGGAGAGGCCAGGGTGTTGGGGTAATAGGACAGTATTCAGGCCAAAGAGTCTTTTACCTCAGAGTTCTTCCTCCTTCTCCTTCTTCCCCCATTGTAGGAAGGCAAATAAAATCAGTGGCAGCCCAGGCCATGCAGTTACTCACAATATACAATAAAAATGGTGACAACCAGGTGCTAACTGTCATACACACAAACACACAAAAAGACACCTCCTAGTGAACCTCATCTATCAGGGCCAGTATTGCCTTCTCTGACTGGTGGCAGCAGCTATGCATGGTCTTTCAAATCACCTACTACTCAAAAGGAAGAAAAGGTTTATTTTTCCAAGTGAGCCATCAAGAAAAAATGGCATTAAATTACATTCATATACAAATTAAAAGTATACACTATAAAAAACTGTTGGGTGTAACATTTTAAGGGGTTTGTCTACTATTTTGGATAAATACAGTATCTCATTCTTTTAAAGCAAGATGCTTGGGATTGAACCAGGGACCTTCTACATGCAAGGCAGATGCTATACCATTGAGCCACTACCATACCGGTTTATTATGTTACTTGTCTGAGTAATGTAAATTAGTTGATATTAATTTTGTGAGCCAATTTGAGCAGTTATTTCAAGAAAAGTGAGACAGGATCATTGGGGGGGGATGGAGTGGATGCCTTATTAAAATGTTTTTAGTGTGAGATGCTGGAATTGTCACCCTTCAGGATTCAGCTCTGTGCTCAAGGACTCTAGACCTCTGAATGGACAAGCAGGTAAAACATCATGGGATAGATACTCCCCCTATCCTACCACTCCACTGAGCAAAGTCTGAAGCCTTCCTCCAGCTTAATGAACATCCCACCAACTCAAACTGCTCTTCAGCTGGAGGAAGAACCACTTAAGTTGGAGGAAGTCTCCTCTGAGGATGGTTGAATCCACCCCTGTATCTCTCATGCACATGTACATCTATGTATAGTTGTAACCACTAAGTTACCATGCAATGCACAGCCTACCGTTTCACACACAGCACAGCAGCCATCAGTAACATGTACCACCGAGCCATGGCCTCTTCCCATCCATGAACTGCAGTGTTGATTTCTGAAGTTTGCCAGATACTGTTGGTTGAACATGTAGAGTGTAAATGTTTTAAATAAATAAAACCTTCTGTTGAGGTTATATATTTGCATACATAAAACCTTTCACTGAGGTTACCAATTTACGTTTCTAGATACGTCACCTGCTTAAGAGGGATAATGATACTGTGGGAGCAATGTAGATATTCTTTTCCCAGGAAATTACTCTTCACTTGAACAGAAGAGATGGGATATGGTTTTGCCCAGCTAAAATGTGGTGGGGTGGATCAACACACAGTAGCCAGAGGGGAATCATTTGAATGCACAAGACCAGTACCCTTTCTGCACACACCATGCATGTATGTAGGATTTGGCCTGTGTAGTGCATGTGTGTGCTATGTGCAGTCAAGTCACTTCTGACTTATGGTGACCATATGAATGAAAGACCTCCAAAACATCCTATCATTAATGGACTTGCTCAGATCCTGCAAACTGGAGGGCATGATTTCCTTTATTAAGTCAAACCATCTCATTTTGGGTCTTCTTTTCCTACAGCCTTCAACTTTTCCTAGCATTATTGACTATTCCAGAGAGTTCATCTTCAGGCTTGATTTGACAGAGAACCCACTTATTTGACTTTTTGGCCATCTATAGTATCAGCAAAACTCTCCTCCAGCATCTCATTTCAAATGAATCTATTTTCTTTACATGGTCTTCAAATCTCTCATTTCAAATGAATCTATTTTCTTTACATGGTCTTCAAGTTCTTCAGGAATGTTATTTAGATTATATTTTGGCTCTGTGATTCTTCTAGTGTTTCTTTGCAGCTTTATTCTAAGATTTGATCTTAACATTTCACATCTGTACCACCACAATCAGTTCCTGGTCTTGTTTTAGCAGACATAATAGAGTTTCTCCAGCTTCTGCTTCCAATTATGCATCTCCACACATCAGCAACTGGATGTCCTTTCAGCTTTGATCCAATCCCATCAGTTTGGTGTAGCGGTTAGTGACGGGACTCTAGTTTGGAGAAACAGATTTGATTCCCCACTCTTCCACTTGAAGCCAGCTGGGTGACCTTGGGACAGTCCCAGCTCTCTGAAGCTCTCACAGGGTGATTGTTGTGGGGATAATAATAACCTACTTTGTAAACAGCTCTGAGAAGGTGTTAAGTTGTCTTGAAGAGCAGTAGATAAATTGAATGTTGTTGTTGTTATCATTAAGAACAGCACTATTTGTACTTGCCCTCTGCTCTTCCTCAGTAGACAATTGCGTGCTTTCTGACCTGGGGTTCCTGTCTTAGCAGCACTTCTCTCATTTTGGATTATCTCATCATAGGGTTTTTGAGGTAAGAGATGACCAGAAGGGGTTTACCATTGCCTTCTTCTGCACAGTAGTAATCAAAAGTGTCACTGCTGGCTGAAGTCTCTCTACTGTTGTCTGTGAAAGATCCTCTACCAGTGTAACCTTCCATTAATGTTGCTGCCAGTAGCTAAATTTCAAGAATTCCTCCACTCCTATATCATTGGAACACTCAGTTCCTTTCTGCTGATGTGACCGTTGATTACTGAATGGTATGGGTGCATCTTAGTCTGGTGTCTCCTTGCATGACTCATCTAGAAATTTAGACTTTTGACTAAGTTTGTGCTCCTGATCAGGGGTCATTTCGTAGAAAAAGAGCTGGAGGAACTCATTAGCATAACTCATCAGCATAACTCATTAGCATATGCCACGCCCCTTGCCATCACCAGAAGTGTGTCATTAGCATAACTGATTTGCATTTCACCGTTTAAATATGTTATGTTTGTATTGTCGAAGGCTTTCACGGCCGGACAATGACGGTTGTTGTGGATTTTCTGGGCTTTATAGCTGTATAGTTCCTGGCAAAACATCAGGAACTACAATGCCAAGACCACGGCTATACAGCTCGGAAAATCCACTACAACTATGTTATGTTTGTTTATGAATAATGATAATGATAATGATAATGATAATGATAATGATAATGATAATGATAATGATAATGATAATAAGGGCTCCAGTTGGGAAGCCAGGTGAAAACAAACCTTCTTCTTTGGATACATCCTAAGCTGCTTCTTGTTAACAAAGGGTTGTGTAAAATGGTGTTCTCGATGTAAGCAAAGGTATCAGATCCTTTAGTTAAAATGTAGTAGTGGAAGGACAGGGCACTTAGTCCCCCCCTCCCTTGGTCCTTCTGGCTGGCCCTTTGCACCTCTTCACAATATTTAATAAACAGCCACCTATCATGGCTGTTTTGGACCCAATCCTGGACATTCAGGGCAGAAATTGGGCCCCAAATGGCAAAAAGGGGCTGAAAATGGCCCCCTTTTGCCATTTTGGGCTGAAAAGGGGCCCCAAATGGTCAGGATCGGGCCACTGCTGAGTGGGAGAGTAATCCACCACCCATCAGAGGCCTGATCCGGGCCGTTTTGGCCCCATTCTAGGCTGAAACGGGCCCCAAATGGCCGAGAGTCAGTTGGTGGGGCCACCTGACATGTGACCTCTTTGGGGAACTGTCGGAACTGCGTTCCTGGCGTTCCCCCTCAAAATGAGCTCTGCTCCTGATGGTATTGGTCTTTGCTTCACTGACTAACTCGAACCCTCTCACCACATTAAGATGTGTATCTAGGAGGGGGTACTTGTGCTACTGTGCTACTTTTACACAAGTGTCTTTCTAACCCTCTTCACACTTTATTTTAAAAAGATGGTCTGTTAAAGGGTGTAAATAATAAGCAGGGAACTGATATGCTCAGGGTTTTCAAGCAATTTCCTCACCCGTGGTCTCAATTGTCACATGAAGGAAAGCCCCGTCATCTCAAAAAGGGCCTAAGGGTGAATAAACAGAGACATTTTGACCTTTCTAGAGTTCTCCTGGTCTACTCTTTAGTTGATATGTAGCTCTGCAAAGCGAGTGATCTCTGACAATGTTCAATTCTCAGCATACTCTAGCATATTTATTTTTATTTGTTTATTTTATATTATTGTATTTATATCCTGCACTCCCCACAAATGGGCTCAGAGTGGCACAGAACAATAAAATACAAGAGTTACAAAATTAAGAGCATAAAATACAGAAAATCATGAATCTTGATTTTCCACCCAGACTCTGACAGGGGGGGATGCCCCGTCCAAGGGATTGGCATCTTTTCCTGGAAGAAGTGATGAAAATAATGTGATCCTTATTTGTCAACCTCCTGCCCTGTGTGCAAACAATTGTGTTCTCATCAATCAAAGTTCCTTATTATGATTGCCGGGCTCTGAGCTACTTGAGAACCAGGGCTAATAAATATAAACAAGGGGAACAGAAGACAGAAGGCTGAAGTTTTTGAGCTAAAGAAGAGGAAGCTGCTGTTCAGGTGATCCGGCAACTTTTCTTCGAAGGACAGGTATGCTGTTTAAATTAATGGGTAAATGTGAACTACTGGAAACAAATTTTGTTGCATTACTATCCCGTCTTTCCTTCATTATAGAATTAACAGACAGTGTGTATAATAATTTGATTGTGGGATTCCTCAGGGAGACCCGGGTTCAAATCCCCCTGAAGCCAAGAAACTCTGTCTCAGCCCAGTCTATCTCTCAGGATTGTTGTGAAAATAAAATGTCAGGAAGACAACCATGTATACCACCCTGAATTCATGGGATGAAGGGCATAATAAAAATGGAAGGGAGAGAAGGCAGGTTTCACTGGATTTTCAAATATGTCTCTCCTTCAGGGCTGGTCCCAAGATTTTTGGTGCTCTAGTCACCAAAACAGGTGCCCACCCTGTTCATCACCCCACTGTGACATGGGGAAGTGGGCCTGCTGCCCACTTTCTTCACCCCCTGCACGGAAGGATGTCCAGCAGGCTTCTCATTGAGGTCAGGGGCCCCTTCCTGATGCCATACACTGGTAGACACCCTTCTCCCCCTTGTGTCCCAGGCTATTCCCGAGGAGTGCCTAGTGAATGGGCCAGCCCTGTTCCCCTCCAGACACTAACCAGATTGAAATTGGTTTCATCTTCTGCAAGGTTGCTTCATCAGGTGCTTTCAGACTATGCATTGAATTGAACAATTAAGTCTAAAATTACAAATTGTAAACTGCAGCTGATAACTTGATTTTTAAATTTGTCCATCAGGCCTGGAACGTCATCTCTTGTCCCCTCTGTGACTCGGTTCTTTGCACACCCTGTCTGAAAATAGTGTGCTGGGTCCAGAATGAAATTTCCCAGGAACAGAAGCAGAGGAATAATTTCGTCCGATTCCCCCTTCTTGCTGCAGAGTCCCAGTTGCCATTCATGCTTTTCCTGGATCCTCTGTTTGCCTCGAGCAGCATTTTGGGAAGATTAATGGACTGCAACAGGGGACAGGCCATACAATTCTGTTCTACTTAACTTACTAGCACTGTGGTCCCTCTTCCCAGCTGGTTCAACAATGCTTTTGCCTTGCACCAGCTTCGGAGCACCACTGAAGACCAAGTCCAGGCACCACTGAAGTCCAAGTCCAGTATAGTAAAAATTATACCTATAGTAAAGGTATATAAGGTGCAGATTCTATTTCTATCCAAATGCACATCTGTATTATTTAGAGATGACAGCCAGTGTAGTGTAGTGGTTAGAGCATCTGACTAGGATCTAGAAGGCCCAGGTTTGAATCCCTACACTGCTATGGAAGATTACTGAGTTACCTTGGGCAAGTTACATACTCTCAGCCTAAGCTACCTCAGAGGGTTGTTTTGAGGATAAAATGGAGAGAATAATATAAGCCCCTTTGGGTCCCCACTGGGAGAAAGGCAGGATATAAATGAATTAAATAAATATTATTTAATGGTCACCCACCCAGAAGACAAGCCATTGACTAGCTGCCCCTCTGATTTTCCCCGCAGTCCACAATGAGGCAACTTGCTCTCCTGCTTCTGCTCTCAGCTTTCGTCCCAACAGCCAAACTGTGTAGTAAGTATGTGCTGGGAGGAGGGTGGGTTGGAACACTGGTGTGGACTCGGGGAGAGTTGGTCTACAATTTTTTTTTAAAGATTAAATTTTTATGGTTAAATTTAAACCATTTACCTGACCCATGGTCAAAAGCAAATGCTGGAGCAAATAGGAGGAAGAGAGAACCACATCCGTCACTCCGAGCTCCGTAAAGGAAGGATGGGATCAAGTGTCATGAGACATAGAGCCAAACTACAAGTGACGTCTTACACAGGTTGGACACTAGTCGGCTTCCCTCAAGTTTTGATGGGAAATGTAGGCATCCTGGTCTTGCAGCTGTAATGGAGAGCCAAGCTGTAAAACCAGGGTGCCTACATTTCCCATCAAAACTTGAGGGAAGCCGACTAGTGTCCAACCTGTGTAAGGCGTCACTTGTAGTTTGGCTCATACTCTTCCATTCTCAGAGGAGAACATCAGTTGATGGCAGCAACACTATTGGCTTGAAAGCCAATTCACACAGCCCCATATAGTTGTAAAGTGAGGAGTCAGAGTAATTTCTGGCGGATGCCGTCTGCTTTCTCCACTTTTAGCACAGTCCGACCTCCCTACCACCACCACCACCACCACCACACACACCACTAAGGTAATTTGTTCTCTTAATGATTTATTTGCTTACTTCATCCATAGTGTGCCTTTCTCAGCATTGGCATACACGGCATATCCACTGCTGGTCACGCAACATTACCCACAGCATATGGCTCCAAGCCAGGTGACCTCCCCTTTAAATCTCCTGCAGCTCTGCTTGAGGGCGGGGGCAAAAGGGGTTCTGGCCAGCTGACAGACTACTACAAGGGCTCAGTTGAGATAGCTGTCAATCTGGTTCTAGTTGCATGGATGAATTTCAGCAGGTGACTAACAAAGTAAAAGTGTGTGGCCAACTGCACGTAGGCTCAACCCCTGCTCTTTGTGGCTGATAATCTCAACCCAGGCTGATTTGGCTGAGTGGGTTCAGGAGGTAAAAATACTTCTCTGTGGGAGGTTGTAACTCCAACCACTTAGGATGAGGCAGTCATAAAACTCTTCCTCAAGATGGCAATCCCTGGACCAAAATGACCTCAATAATATTCCACCATCCAACCTTGGTGGTGACCACAATTCTGTTCTTGGGCAAGGTGTGTAAGCGAATGCAGCTGGACAGCTCCAAGCAGATCTAGGGGCAGGAGATTATCTGGACCCATTTCAAAGGGGGAGGGGTTCAGGCCTGGGTTTGGGACAGAAACGGCTTGGTCGCCCTGACTTATGATCTTCATAGGGGAGGGAAAGTAACTGGGAACTGTCCCTGTGGCTCCTGTTGGACCTCTTCATTGCTTTTGATACCACTGACTGTAGTTTCCCTCTGGAGAAACTGGTTTTGGGGCTGCCTTTGAAGACTGTTCCAAAAGCACCAGTGGTGCAAAGTGCAGCAGCCAGATTATTGTCAGAGGACGGATACAGGGATCATATCATCTACATGCTGAAACTGGCTGGTATGTTGATCTACCCTGTTGATTAAGGATTTTATGAGGTAGTGGGGGACACATTGGATGGGAATGAAATATTTGGTTATTATTCTGCAAGCCCTGGTCATTCATTTTGGACTGGGTGAGAGATCCCATGGAATCACAAAACAAACCCGATTAAGGAATGTGAAAGTTTATCACCAAGACCTAGCTATTATATCTTGAGATGTTCTACTCCCTTTAATCCACAGCAAGGTTCTCTAGTCTCCCTGTCCCTCTGTCTGCACAGGCCTTAGGAGTGCAGAGGGACCACTGGAGGGGTGACAGTTCTGTATATGTGTTCAGGAGGCCACTGGAGGTAACAATGCATGCTTAACATGCCTTCATTTTGGTGATGGGATGAGAATCTGAGCACTTTGCAATTCCAGTTATCCTAAAGGGTTACGGGTTCTAGATTACCTCCCTGCTAAATTTAACTTTTGTTGTGTATATAGGCAGTGACAGCTGCTTCACTTCACTGAAGCAGGACATCCTCAATCTTCTAGATAAATGGGGAGGGAGTTCCTGCCTTCCAAACTCTCCACAGAAGACCCTGCCTCAAAGCTGCAAACAAATCAAGGAGTCCCAACAAGAGGCCTCAGGTGAGAAATGAAGTCTCTACTCATTAGACAAGTCTCCAAAATAATAACATTAACAACAACAGCACTGAATAACAAAATTCTTTCTCTTACACAACACAACCTTCTGGGTGTGTGCAGATGGGCTGTATTTCCTGCAGACAGGAGAAGGTGAGGTCTACCAAACCTTCTGTGACATGACCACCAAAGGAGGAGGTTGGACTCTGGTAGCCAGTGTCCATGAGAACAACATGTATGGCAAGTGCACTGTGGGGGATCGTTGGTCCAACCAACAAGGGAATGACCCCAACTACCCAGAAGGAGATGGAAACTGGTCCAATAACTCCACCTTTGGGTCAGCTGTGGCCTCAACCAGTGATGATTATAAGGTGAGGAATATTGCCTAGAAGATATGAGGACTGGAATAGAGGGAACCATAAATACAAAATATCATCTAGGTAAACTTTCCCTCTGTACATGTAAAGCCTGCTTAATTGATTCTGGCCTAGCCTGCCTTTAAAAGTTTCCAAGGAAGAAGTTTGAAGTGGTTTTGGTTCGTATAACCTTATGCCACAATAAATCTGCCCGAGCCTTTTGGTTGTATAGGCTGTAAGATACTAACTTTCTTGTACTGGTTACAAGGAAATTCTGACACCACTTTAAGTAATTGAGCTACTCCTGTAGACTTTCAGTATTGGGCATCACTAGCTCAAAGCCCTCAAGTAGAAAGTTTTCATTGCAAAAGACCCTGGAGAGCCACTTCCAAGTCACACTGTTGGGCTGGATAGACCAATCATCTCACTCAAGAGAAGGCCACTTCACATGTTATTTGGGAGGACACTTGCTTTACATGCAGAATATCCCAGGTTCAGTATCTGCCATCTCTAGTTTAAAAGGATCCCAGCAGCAGAACTGGGATCCTATCCCAAGATATCATTCTGCAATTGTATTCTTTGATCTTAAGAACCTGAACAATCTGAACAAATCAGACTGACTCAGCTGAAGGCAGCTTCATATATCCAGGGACTAACAATCTAGCATACAAATTGCATGAATGAGGTTCCAGGTTCAACCTCCAACATGTCCAATTAAAGAATCACAGGTAAGAGGACTGTGGAAAAACTTGGCATAAAATTGCACAGTGTACTGCAGAGCCAGTCTGGTGTAGTGGAGAACTGTGTTTGATTCCCCACTCCTCTGCTTCAAGGCAACTGGGTGACCTTGGGGCAGTCACAGCTCTCCATGATCAATAATGGTCCTTCCCCTTTGCTCTAACACTTTTTTCTGAATTTAGATCTAGTGATACACTTTCCTTTAACAAATGGCTGCTTACCACCATTTGGTCTTCAATACATTCATTTTTTTAAAAATCCTTCATTCCTTCCTTGGTTTCCAGAATCCTGGCTATTATGACCTGGCAGCAAAAGATCTGGCTATATGGCATGTTCCCAACAAAATCCCAATGAAAGAATGGCGGGACACCTCCCTCCTGAAGTACCACACCGAAACTGGGTTCTTGGCTGCAGGAGGTAACCTTCTCCGGCTTTACCAGGTAATGATGGTTGCTTGGAGATACAGAATTTCTGCCTGATGATTCAGTATTTGGAGTTCAAGAAGATGGGAGTTAAGACAAGCACTCCTGGGCCTTATGGATCTTAGTCCCCTATTGTGAATCCAGTCCAGGTCTGCAGGAGAAAGAATCAGCCTCTCAAGCATGCAGCCCTCTGCCACCTGTTTGTCAATGCCCCCACCATCTCCAGCAGTGCCCTTATACTGTGGTGTGGCATTATATGGTTTGGCATGAATATCTGACTTGAAAAACAATTGTTAAAGCCATCCCCCTGCCTCCAGAGGCCATTGTACCAAATTGCACCCTGAAAAGGGCCCATCCAAAATCTAACTTTTCTGAGGCCAGGTTCTCTGAAAGTTTAAAAGAATGATGTTGGGGAGTGGAGTTGTGAGGTGGTTGTATATCTGTCTTACTATTATTTTCACACAAACTCTTATAACTGTTTCTATAACTTATTTTCTGTAAATAAATAAATAAAGCTGCATTTAGCTAAATGAAGTTACATATTACCATCCAGTAAATAAAGCTTGTGTACCCCCTTTTTAAGGATATTTTGGTGGCTGAGGTTTAAACAGAAGAAGAGGCCAGAGTATGGGGGGTAATAGGACAGCATTCAGTCCAAGAGACGTTTGCCTCAGAGCTCTCCCTCCTTCTCTCCCCTCCCCCACCCCTTGCCATCATAGGAAGGCTCAGCTACAAATAAAATCAGTGGCAGCTCAAGCCATGCAATCACAATATACAATAAAAGTGGTGACAACCAAGTGCTTACTGTCACACACACAAACACACAAAAAGACACCTTTACTGAATCTCTTCATGGTCTACCTAGGCCTTTTAACTACTCTGATCGTGAAAAAGTGTTTCCTAATATCCAGCTGGTACTTTTCTGCATGTAATTTAAGCCCGTTGCTTCGCGTCCTACCCTCTGCTGCCAACTGGAACAGCTCCCTGCCCTCCTCCAAATGACAGCCTTTCAAATATTTAAAGAGAGCAATCATGTCCCCCCTCAACCTCCTCTTCTCCAAACTAAACATTTCCAAGGCCCTCAGCCTTTCCTCGTAGGGCTCAGTCTCCAGACCCCTGATCATCCTCGTCGCTCTCCTCTGCACCCTTTCCCTGGTTTTTGCTTGGAGTTCACCAGGAGAAAGTTAATGGTTGGAGTATGGACACTATGGAGTGACTCCATGCTGAAGTCCTGATCCTTCCCCAAACCTTAAATCTCAAGGCTTAGCCCCACCAAATCTCCAGGAATTTCCCTACTTGTATATGGCATTCCCCAAACCTACCCTTTGCGTAGTGTGCCCATCATGAGATGACTCTATTCAGTGTATGATGCCTGGCTATGTTTCTCTGGAAGGGAGGTGTGATCTGCAAGGTGACAGTTCATGTCTGATTGTTCCTGAGTTAACAGATGTCTTGTAGGTGACTTGTCTTGCATTCTGTTAATTGGGCAGGGCCTTGGTAACAGCGGCCGTTTTGCCCCCCAAATGCAAGGTCCAAGCCATGAGCCAATACTGCACAAGACAGCCATCAAAGACACTGTTCAGAGGCAAATTCAAGCAAACAGATTAATGCTGCACTGCCCACATTGTTTGCAGCTGTCCTGAGGGGGAGAGAGAGGCCACAGCGGGAAGGAGGCCATGAGGGTGCTGCTGACACTCCAGGGACAGCGGGGAGCCAGGCTGGGGGGGCCATCAGAGGCCGCAGATGTCCAGGAGTCCACTGAGGGACCCCAAGGTAAAACACAATCCAATACTTGTGAACTCCATGAACCGCAGTGGGAGAGCACTTCTGGGTGGATGAGGTAGGGTGTGCCTGACTTCTGATCGTGCCTGCCGCACGTTTGTCAATCTTCACATGATCCCTTTTTTCCATCCATGACACTAGCTATTCACATGCATTAGCACACATCTTGCAAGACGACCAGGCGTTCATCAATACCAAGAAACCAGCACAGTGAATCAGCACTTGTTCTCAAATTAGTATGGATTTGCTTAAAGCATAACGTTTTACACAAACTTACACAAACAGATCCAAAATACAACAAAACTAGCAGTGATCCATGCACCAAATTCAGACAGAAGCTGTCAATGCACAGTTAATCGAACAATTTTTCCTACAGCTGTGAGAACTGGCAAGGATGTGGCCTCTGCCGAACCAGAGCCAATACCATCCACCAGCGGTGTGCAAGTCTCTCCTACCACACACATGCATGCACACGCACACACACACACACACGCTGCCTTTGAAATACTTTTATACTCATTCCAGGGCATAGAGCATAGAATCATGACCACCTGTGAGTATGCCTTAATTTTTATCTTGGTTTGAGCAACATGATGCTAATTTTTGTTTGTCTGTTTTAAATTCACAGTGAACACCTTCCAGAGCCGGCTAACGACCCTGGAATGAACTATTCATGGACAAGGACGATGCCTTCTGTCCCTGGAGAGGAGAAAGAGCAGGAGGGAGCAGCAACTGTCAGCCGGAGAAAGCTCTGCCGTGGTTTTGGTTGGAGTTCCTGAATGAAAGAGAGAAGGGCAGCGTTTACATAATCACTGCGTTTAACACTGCTGCAATGCATGACAGAAGCGTTAGCATCTCCTGCACCAGCCATGGAGCCCGTGGTCCTAGAGCTCACGAACCTCGTCCAAGATGGTTGATGTTGACAATGCTGACTAAAGTGGTTTCACAGTTCAGCACACCACCATGAAGGATGATGTGTGTCCTGCTTTCGAAAAATTTATTGATTAACTGTTAGTGGCAGTCTGGGGTGCCCCCTTTTATTTAGAATGAATTATGTCCCCTGTCTGTAGTGAGAGGACATCCCTCTTGGGCATACCAGCATTGGAATCCTACCTTGTCAGTGGGCCTGTTGGGATGGTGGGCAGTTCTCTTTGTCCAAGTTGTCCTCCGCCCTGCTTCCAGACTGATCTTCTGTCTCATCCGAACAATAGGGAACAACAGTTTAGTGACAGTAAAGGTTACTTTCCCATGGTTATCAGGCCGGCATAGGTTTTCAGCCCCTATGAATGAGCGGCTCATGACCCATTGCCACCCAAATACAAGAATCCATGAACATATGTACTGAAAAAAACTAACATGCCCTTAACCACTCACCAGCATTCACACACACACCTCAACGCAAAATGGGGAACCAATGTGCCTGGGACAGGGGGCTCATCAAACACAGCACCTGACTTGTATTAGACTTTAGTGTGTCATTCTAGTGCCATGGCATTATTTTGGAAGAGGTGTCAACTGAGGTCCCCCCAGAACCTTGGAATATAGTTCCACGGCCGAGGACAAACTCTCAAATTCTTGTTCTGTGTAAAGAAAGCCCAACAGTCCATTCTTCCCAATGATGGGAGTTTTTCCAAGCCAGGTCTCAGTGCACATACACACACTGAACCAACACACATGCCTCTTACCCATATGTGTCTCCTGAGCTGGCTGATTAGACATTCTCCATAGTACCCAATGAGGACCAACCTCACAACAGAGAATCTCATCTATGCCTCTCCAACCAAAATGTGGCGAGGGACAGGTTTAACAAAAGCAAAAGGAATCAATGGGATGGAATCAACCCAGAATCAAAGTGAGGAAAGGTGGCCAACATTATACCAGAGAATCATACCCATACCACCCAAACCAAAGCAAGGGACACTCTTGCGTTTTGGCCCAACAGAACTAGTTACATTCACAGAAGCCAGGTACCGGGGTCAGCTAGTGGGAGAACGCCACAGAACAGAACAAAGCACAACCCAGCCACAAGCATAAGGCACTGGAAAAAAAAAAACAGCGATGGGCACCCTCTCTCACCGGTTCCTACAAGGCCGTTTACTGTGGCATCAGGGTCTCTACCCAGATCTAAGAAGCTTTTATCTGCATGGTGTGGGGACTCTGTAGAAGGGGCAAGTAAGAGAAAAGGGTTGCTTGTTCACTTGACTGAGTTGGAACACTGAATAAACCAACATCGCCCTATGCCCTCCCCTGACCTGGTTTACCTATTGGGTATGGTGTGGAGCTCCTTAGATAGTCTGTGTTGATTGTGATTAAGTCATGCAAGAAAAGCTCCTCCAAGCCTTCCTGAATGTCCACTCGGTCTGTCCCCATTTGTCCCTCGACCTCCAGCACAATACTTCTTGCCACACATTTGGGGTTGACGTTGGCATCTTCTGTAAGGAGGCTGTGAAGCTCCCTGAAGTATGGGCAAGTCATGGGTGCATTTCCAGAGCAGTTTTGTGCACCACAACCCTCTTGTACTCCAAACACATTCCATTGCCAACCTTCGGCGGTCTCATGCAGCCCTCTATTGAGATACTTTTTCGAAGTAGCCCAGATTTCTGTGGGTGCTGCATAAAGCCTCCTGTATTTTCTCCTCTCCCCAAAAATGTAAAAGATCCAAAATCTCTCTATGCTGCCATGAAACCCCATCTTTCCCAATGATATTGCTGGTTTCAGCCATAGTAGAAGAAAGCAGTCCTGGTGGAATGGCCACTTACTTGGAATGTGCAAATCCCACCTAGAATTCCTCAAAACATGGAGCTGGATGGGTAGGTTAGGGGTCATCAGTATGGGGAATTTTGGGAGTTGTTGTCACAAAATGGCGCGCCAATGATCCACAAACCACTACCAGCCTTTAAGACAGTAGATTTGCGCTACTGTGCAACCACTGAGAGAAAAGTCAAAAAGAAAGGTGAAAATGGAGGTTATGATGGTTGTTGTGGGTTTTCCGGGCTGTATTGCCGTGGTCTTGGCACCTCTGAAGATGCCAGCACCTCTGAAGATGCCAGCCACAGCTGCTGGCAAAACGTCAGGAACTACAATGCCAAGACCACGGCAATACAGCCCGGAAAACCCACAACAACCATCGTTCTCCGGCCGTGAAAGCCTTCGACAATACAATGGAGGTTATGTCTCTTCATGACTGCATAAGTTACATCCTTGATTTAAAAAGCACACCATCAACTATAGATTCTTGAAAAAAAAATTGATAGAAACAAATCCATTGTTTGTATCAATAGGAACTACACCACCTCATAAATGTCCAGACGGGTGTGTAGTTTTTATTGATAGAAACTGCACAGTTGCACAAATTTTGCCCGCACAGACTTGTGGAACATCGCAAACATGTGGCCACCGAGGGAAACTCTTACGAATAGAGAGGTTATCCTCCTCACAGTAAGTAATTCACATCATTTGTTGAACACATGCAGAACATGACCAGCTGCCACGGCAGGGAGATCGCTTTGGCACAAATCTCTTCATTTAAAACAAAGGTCTAGACTGCCCGATGGTGCAGACTTGCGGGACTCTGCAATTTTGCGTCCACAGAGGGAAACTTCAAATACCAGAGTGGTCCACTTCTTCATGGTGCAAAACTCACAGCAGCTAATGAACACATACAAATGTGACCGGCAGTCACTGTAGGACACGGCAATATTTGCCCGGTGTTTCCCCATCAGTAGAAACATTGCAATTGTGCAAATCTCTTCCTTTAAAAAAATTTTTTTTTTGGATTGTCCACATGCTCAGACTGGCCATTTTGTGGTCACTGAGGGAACAGAACTTCAACGTTACCAACAGACTATGCCTGTACGTAATCAGCTGTTGGTTTGTTCAAAGAAACATCGCCATATCGCAATTGGTCATGAGAGCCCGTAAAGGGTTCGGGAAAAGGAAAAGGGGGATGGGCTAGGTGGGGAGTCTCTGGTGAAGAGTTTCCAATAGTTCCTAATCGTCACCAGTCATTCTCACGAACCGCTTAAAAAGCATCATTAAGTGGAATAACTGCTTGCGGGATGATAAAGGTATTCACAAGGTTTAGCTAAAGAACAGCGATAGTATGTGCGAGTTTTGTGCTACACTAAGGCCGTGTGGAAACAGCCTTGGTGCAACACAAGTAAAAAAGATCTCTATCTTATTGGGTATCCATTGTATAGTGCTGAATGCTTAAGCCAATATGAGAAGCAAAAAACTTTTAAAATTACAATTAACATGATTTATATAATTAGGTCACAGAAATTGTCAACTTTCTTTTTAAAATGTTTTGAATTGTACTTTTATTATGTTCTTATTACTGTTGTGTTCTTTTTGTATGATTGGATCAATTTATTATACATATAATAGGTAAATTTAGAATATACAATTAATATAAAAATAGACTAACCGTTAAATAATGAAATGAGTAATTAAATATATCAAATAGTCTGTGATATAACATCAAATACATTTAAAAACATCATAGCTAATTTTTTTTCTTTTTTTTATATAATGGAATTGAAGGAGAGGAACAAAAGTATCTTATATATTCTGATTATATCTTTCATGTAGCTCAGATCCACTACTTTATACCATATATATATATATATATATATATATATTTGATGTAACCTAATGTTCTTTGTATAAGGTTCTATGCACTTTCAATTGTTATTTTTATTTCTTTTTCTAAATAAAAAAATTCAAACCCACCCCCCATGAACCAGTCGTTGATGTCACAAAATTCTGAGTCACTCTGCTGCCTCATTTTGTGATCCTAGTCCAAATTTTCCGATGTTTGATTTTGCTTTATCTCCTGATTTTACATTCCGGTCACCTATGCTTATCAGCATATCTTACTTAAGTGAATGATCAATTTCTTTTTCGACATGTAAAATTTTTAGATTTCTTCCTCCTCAGCATCTGTAGTTGGGGCAGAAACTTGAATGAAGGTTATTTTAATAGGCCAACCCCGAATTCTGATTGATATTGATAGGTCAGACTTTGCATTATAGGTCGGCTGCTTGTACTATGTCTTGCCTCACTATTAGAGCAATGTGGTTTCTTTTGAGTTTGTCATTTCCAGAGTAAAACACTTTGTAATTTTCTGACTTAAAATGGCCTAATCCAGTCCACTTTAGCTCACTCACGCCCAGGATTACAAATTTTAAAATTCTCATTTTATGATTTTGAGCTTACCTGGATTCATACCTTTTACGTTCCATGTTCCTATTATATGTGTCACAGAGCTATGGACATACTTTTGCATTTATTCACATCAGCAACTGAATGTCCTCTCAGCTTTAATCCAGTCCCATCATTAAGAACAGAGCTATTCATACTTATCCTCTGCTCTACCCCTGTAACTATCCGACCTGAATGCCATGCGACCTGAAGGTCCTGTCTTCCAGCACTATGACATCTTTTATTTTGGATTTTCCTTTTGGATTTGGAGGTAAGAGGTGGTTTCCCATTGCCTTCTTCTGCACAGTACTAACTGTGGACTGAAGTGCCACTGCTGTTGTCTATGAAAGATCCTCTGCCAGTGTCGCCTTCCATCACTGTAGCTACCCAGTAGCTAATCTTCAAGAATTCCTCTGCTCCCATCACCATTGGAACAGTCCATTTCCTTCTGCTGATGTGACCATTGATTCTTGAAGGGGGCGGTGCGTCTTAATCTGATATCTTAATCTGGTAGGGACATTCTGCCTTGAGTGACTCTTCTACAAGTTTAGACTCTTGACTAAGTCTGTACTCCTGATAGTATTGGTCTTAGCTTCACTGACAAACCATCTGTATCTGAGATGCTACTGTGCTCTTTTCTACAAGTGTCTTTTTAGCCTTTCTCACATTGTATTAAAAAGTATTGTCTATCAATGGGTGTACATAATACACAAGCAGGGAGCTGATACGCTGAGGGTTTACAAGCACTTTCCTCACTCATGGTCCCAATTTTCACATGAAGGAAAGCCCCATCATCTCAAAAAGGGCCTAAGGGTGAATAAATGGGACATTTGGACCTTTCTAGAGTTCTTCTGGTTTGATCTCTAGTTGATAAGCAGCTCTGCAATGCGAGCTATCTCTTGCAATGGTCAGTTTTCAACATACCCTTGCATAAATCTTGATTTTCTACTTGGACTCTTACAGAGGGGAGGCCCTTCCAAGGGGTTAACATCTTTTCCTGGAAGAAGTGATGAAAAGAATGCAATACTTATTTGTCAACATCCTGCCCTGTGTGCAAACAATGGTGTTCTTGTCAATTGGATTGCCTTATTTTGATTGTCTGGCTGTTAGCCACTTGGGAACTGGGGCTAATAAATATTGAGGAAGAGGAACAGATAAGACAGAAGGTCAGAGCTTTTGCACTGAAGAAAAGGAAGCTGCTATTCAGGTAAGCTGGCCATTTTCCTTTGAAGGACAGTAATGCTATTCAAACTAATGGGTATATGTGAACGATTGGAAACAAATGTTGTTGCATCACTATTCCACCTTTCCTGCTTTATAGAATTAACAGACAGTGTGTACAATGATTAAATTGTGGGATTCCTCAGGAACTCTTGGGGAGACCCAGGTTCAAATCCCTCTGCAGCCAAGAAAGTCTCTCTCTCAGCCTAGTCTATCTTTCAGGACTATTGTGAAGATAAAATGTCAGGGAAAGAGCCATGGATGCCACCCTGAATTCATGGGATGAAGGGCATGATAAAAAATGTAAGAGAAAGAAGGCAGGTTTCATGGGATTTTCAAATATGTCTCTCCTCCAGGGCTGGGTCTCAAGATTTGGTGCTCTAGGCACCAGAACAGCTGCCCACCCTCTTCACCACTCCACTGTGACATGGGGAAGTGAGCCTGCTGCCCACTTTCTTCACCCCCTGCACGGAAGGATGTCCAGCAGGCTGCCCACTGAGGTTAGGGGCGACATCCTGATGGCAAGGGCTGGCTGACACCCTTCTACCCCTTGCACCCTTGGCTATTCCCTAGGAGCGCCTAGTGAATGGGCCAGCCCAGCTCCCCTCCAGACACTAAGCAGATTGAAATTAGTTTATCTTCTGCAAGGCTGCTTGATCAGGTGCTTTCAGACTATGCACTGAACTGAAGAAGCAGGTGTACAATTACAAACTGTAAGCTGCACCTGGACTCAGTTTGCAATTAGGAGGAGTGAAAATTAAAACTACAGTAAAGAAACGGTGTATAATTTTCAGATTCCATTGCTATCCAAATGCACATCCCTACTATTTAGAGATGGCAGCCAGTGTAGTGTAGTGGGTAGAGCATCTGACTAGGATCTAGAAGGCCCAGGTTCGAATCCCTACACTGCTATGGAAGATTGCTGAGTAACCTTGGGCAAGTTATATACTCTCAGCCTAAGCTACCTCAGAGGGTTGTTTTGGGGATAAAATGAAGGCGAGGACAATGTAAGCCGCTTTGGTTCCCCACTGGGAGAAAGGCAGGATATAAATGAATGTAATGCATATTATTTAGTGGTCGACCACCCCAGAAGACAAGCCATTGACTAGCTGCCCCTCTGATTTTCCCCGCAGTCCACAATGAGGCAACTTGCTCTTCTGCTTCTGCTCTCTGCTTTCGCCCCAAAGGCTGAACTTAGTAAGTATGTGCTGGGAGCAGGGTGGGTTGGGACACTGGTGTGGAATCTGGGAGAGCGGGTCTAGAACATTTTTAAAAATTAAATTTGTACGGTTAAATTTAAACCATTAACCTGACCCCTGGTCAGAAGCAAAACTTGGAGCAAATAGGAGGAAGAGAGAACCACATCCATCACTCCGAGCTCTTTAAAGGATGGGATCAAGTGACGTGAGACTCTTCCATTCTCAGAGCAGAAGATCAGTTGATGGCAGCAACACTATTGGCTTGAAAGCAAATTCACACAGCCCCATATGGTTGTAAAGTGAGGAGTCAGAGTAGTTTCTGGCTGACGCACAGTCTGTTTTCTCCTCTTTTAGGTCAGTTCAACCTCCCCCCCCCCCCCGCCCAAGTGATTTGCTCTCTTAGTGATTTATTTCCTTCTTCATGCATAGCGTGCCTTTCTCACCATTGGCACACAAGGGAAGTCCCCTGCTTGTCATTCAACATTACCCCCAGCATGAGGCTCCAAGCCAGGTTACCTTCCCTTTAAATTTCCTGCAGCTTCGCTTGGTGATGAGGGTTCAAGAATGAAGTCTGGCTGCCAAGTGGGGCACTTATGTCACCCACACAGGGAGCTAATAGGGAGGCAGCCCTAAGAAACCATTTAATGTCCGGGCTGGAACCTGGGAAGAAAGGGCAGAAATTAGTACTGTTGTTAGCAGAATATGAGGCTTGAGGCCCACGTTGGAAAAGCTCTAGCACGCCATGAAACTGGTCTGCCAAGAGCACCAGAAACAGAAGCATTCCCATGAGCCCTAGTAAATTCTGTTTCTAGACTTCTGTCTGGTCAAGAACAGGGTGTTGGAAACCACCTGATCTAAAGCACACATCTGGGCCACGCCCATGAGGTAGCACAGCATCAATTTCCCAAGGTCTGGAGTCCCTGGAGGAGAACACTGACACTTTGCTGTTCATTGACAAGGTCAACAGGTTGAAGGAGGAGCTTCAGAAGCCAGTACCTACCGGAGCACTTCCTATTCTTCCAACAGAAAGAACCAGGGCTTTTTTTCAGGGGGAACATGGTGGAACGGAGTTCCGGCACCTCTTAAAAATGGTCACATGGCCAGTAGCCCCGCCCCCTGATCTCCAGACAGAGGGGAGTTGAGATTGCCCTCCGTGCTGCAGCGGCGCAGAGGGCAATCTAAACTCCCCTCTGTCTGGAGATCAGGGGGCGGGGCCACCGGCCATGTGACCATTTTCACCAAGGGTGATTTAAACTTTAAAAAACTCCCAGCTGACCCAAAGTGACATCATTGTGCGATCCTGAGTTCCACCACTGAGTTTCACCACCTCTTTTCCCAGAGAAAAAGCCCTGGAAAGAACAGACCATCTTCTTTTCTCATGGGCCATAAAACCCCTCCCTATTTGTAGACAGGAGACAGAGCTGCAGTGCTGTCATATGAATTATTTATCAAGCACCCTCCACGTTCTTCCTAGCTCATGCCCAGGGCTGTAAGCATCCACCTGATCACCACTCTCTATCAAGCATGTCACAGTGCGATGGATGGCAGAAAAGGAGGCAAGGGCCGTCCCTCTTGACTTGCCCTTCGTAACGAGCACCCAGTAGACCCAACTCAGCCCAAGACCTCCCACACTATTTTTTAAAAAACACACAAAAATGGATATAAGTGACTTTAGTCTATACTTTGTTTGTATGCTTAATCTATGCTTTATATTTGTAAATGGAAAAAATAAATATATATTAAGTTTCCCTGGGGGGCAAAAGGTGTTCAGGCTGGCTGACATATTACAAAGGTATCAGGTTTAGGCATGTCCCCGCCCCATGTGCACCTGTTTGCTGTGGTGCTGTCCACAGGAACGCTGCCTTGCCCTGACTTTTGTCTTCTGGGCTGCCTAGTCGGCCCCAGCAGGAAGGGCCCCTCTTCCCATTGGAAGGCTTCCTCCTTTTTAAGGTGTCAGAAATGGGGTACACTGGGTTGGGGCGCTCTCCCCTTGCTCTGCTTCTATCACCCCTGAGGAGGCTGCCCTTCACTCCAGGAACAGACCTCCTCTCTCTTCCTTGGCCTGGGTACAGAGCCTCCTTTTATACCCTTCCCCTGACTACCAGCTCTGCCATGGCACCATCCCCCAGGCCTCAAGGTAAGACTCGACACCTGGGCAAGGGGTGGCCACAGCCCTCCTGCTCTCCCCTCCCTTGGCCCCTCCAGCGGTTGGTTGGCCGTTCCCTTCTCCAGCCCTGCCCCTTGGCAAGGACTGCCCCTGTGGGCTGGCCACCAGTTGGCCTGCTGCTTCCAAGGCCAGTTGCTGCCCTGGGAGATTCCAGAAGGCATGGCAGTGGTGGCCTGCAGCCGCAGCTGGGCTGCACATCTTTGGGCAGCTGCCCTACCCATGCTGCGGCTCACTCCTGCTTCTGGTTGCTTCGGGGAAGCCGCTGGGTGCTGTAGCGAGGCCCAGCAGGTGGACAGGCTCTTTGGTGGTTCACCCCCTCCTCCTGGTGGTTGCGGCATGGCCCAGCTGGCTGACAGGATCCTTGGCAGCCTGTCTGGTTGTCCCGGCAGCGAGCCTCTTCTCCCTCCAATCAGAGTGTTCCTTGCCCCTGCGGCCTCTCGCAAGCTCCCGCCTCCGGTACCTCCAGGTGGGTTCTGCTGATGGGGGTGGTGGTGGTATGACTGGGGCATCATCCATGACTCCAGACAAAAGGCTTTCAGAACACAGTCTGGTTCTAGTTGCATGGACAGATTTCAGCAGGTGACTGACAAAGTGAAAATGTGTATTCAACTGCATGTAGACCCAACCCCTGCTCTTTGAGGCTGGTAGTATCAACCCAGGCTGAATTGGTTGAGTAGGTCTAGGAGGTAAAAATACTTCTCTGTGGGAGGTTGTAATTCCAACTCTTAGGAAGAGGCAGTGGTGAAACCCCTCCCAAAAAGAGCATCCCTGCACCAAAATGACCTAAATAATATTCGACCATCCAACTTTGGTGATGGCCACCATTTTGCTCTTGGGCAAGGTGTGCAAGCAAGTGCAGCTGGGCAACTCCAAGCAGTCTTGGGGGCAGGAGATTATCTGGACCTATTTCAAAGGGTGGGGTCAGGCCTGGGTTTGGGACAGAAATGGCTTGGTTGCCCTGATTGGTGATCTTCATAGTAACTGATTGGTGATCTTCATAATAACTGAAGACATGTCCCTGTGGCTCCTGCTGGATCACTTCGTGGGTTTTGATACCATTGACTGCAGTTTCCTTCTGGAGAAACTGGCCTTTGAAGACTGTTCAAAAGGGACCATTGGTCCAAAGTGCAGTAGCCAGGTTATAGTCAGAAGATGGATACAGGGATCATATCATCCGAGTGCTGAAACGGGTTGATTTTTTGATCTACCCTGTTGATTAAGGACTGGATTAGGTTACCAGGCAGTTTTTTATAGTGAGGGACACACTGAGTGGGACTGAAATATGTGGTTATTATTCTGCATCCCCTGGTCATTTATTTTGGATGAGGTGTGAGGAGAACTTACGGAATCACAAAACAAACTGGGATTCAGGGTTGGGACAGTTTCTCACTTAGACACAGCTGTCTCATTATGAAATGGAGTGTTACTGCCTTTAATCCACAATAAAGTTCTCTGGTTTGATTTAATAAAGAGTTTCGCTGTCCCTCTGTCTGCACAGGCCTTGGGAGTGCAGGGGGGCCAGGAGGGGTGACAGCTCTGTATTTCTGGGCCACAATGCCTGCTTAACATGCCTTCATTTTGGTGATGGGTGATTGTTGTCAAGATTACTTCCCTGCTAAATTTAACTTTTGTTGTGTATATAGGCAGTGACAACTGCTTCACTTCACTGAAGCAGGATATCCTCAGACTTCTAGAGAAATGGGAAGATACTTCCTGCCTTTCAAACTCACCACAGAAGAATCTGCCTCAAATCAAGGAGACCCAACAAGGAGGCAAAGGTAAGAAATAACGTCTCTGCCCATCAGACAAGTCTCAAAAACAATAACATTAATAACAACAGTGCTGAATAACAAAATTCTTTCTCTTACACAACACCACCTTCTGGGCCTGTGCAGATGGGCTGTATTTCCTGGAGATGGGAGATGGTGAGCTCTGCATGCTGAAACCGACTGATTTGTTGATCTACCCTGTTGATTAAGGAGTTTATGAGGTGACCAGGCAGTTCTATATAGTGAGGGACACACCGGGTGGGAATGAAATATTTGGTTTTTATCAGGGCCGTTTCCACACGGATTACCGCAGCTTGTAACAACCCGGAAGATCGCGCAAAAAACACGGAAGATCACGTTTTCTCGCGTGAGATTTGCGCGGCATCACATGACATTGCGCAAATCTTGCACAAGAAAACGCGATCTTCCATGTTTTTTGCACAATCTTCCAGGTTGTTACGAGCAGCAGTAAGCCATGTGGAAACGGCCCAGAGCTTTTTTTCAGCTGGAATGCAGTGGAACGGAGTTCCGGAACCTCTTGAAAATGGTCATGTGGCTGGTGGCCCCGCCCTCTGATCTCCAGACAGAGGGGAGTTTAGATTGCCCTCTGCGCCGCCGAGCAGCATGGAGGGCAATCTCAACTCCCCTCTGTCTGGAAATCAGGGGGCGGGACCACCAGGCATGTGACCATTTTCTCCTAGGGCAACCCACTGAGTTCCACCACCTCTTTGCCCAGAAAAAAAAATCCTGGTTATTATTCTGCAAGCTCTGGTCATTCATTTTCGACTGGATGAGAGATCTCATGGAGTCACCCCGATTAAGGGTTGTGTGACAGTTTCTCACCAAGACCTAGCTTTTATATTTTGAGATGTTTTACTGCCTTTAATCCACAGTAAGGTTGTCTGGTTTGACTTCATAAAGAGCCTCGCTGTCCCTCTGTCTGCACAGGCCTTAGGAGTAAAGGGGGGCCAGGAGGGGTGAAAGTTTTATATTTCTGTTCACGAGGAGAGGGGCACTGGAGGTACCAGTGCCTTCATTTTGGCGATGGGATCAGAGTGAAAACTTTGCTGTTCCAGTTATCCTAAAGAGTTATTATTCCAGAGTCTCTCCCCACTAAATTTAACTTTGGTTATGTATATAGGCAGTGACAACTGCATCTATTTACTGAAGAGGGATATCCTCAGACTTCTAGAGAAATGGGAAAGGACTTGCAGCCTTCCAAACTTGCCACAGAAGAATCTGCCTCAAAGCTGCAAACAAATTAAGGAGTCCAAACCAAGGGCCACAGGTGAGAAATGAAGTCTCTGCCCATCAGACAGAAAATGTGTTGCAACCTACATTAAAATCCTGTCTGGTATTTTAGAAATCCTTTCAAATTGTATGGCTCTAATTTGTATATATGTTTTGCTTTGTAAAGGCCAATGGCCATATACATCAAATTTACCTACTTAGCTAGCTACCATTAAAATCCAATTTTAGGTCTCCAAAATAATAACATTAATCAATAACAAAAGCACTGAATAACAAAATTCTTTCTCTTACACAACACCACCTTCTGGGCCTGTGCAGATGGGCTGTATTTCCTGGAGACAGAAGATGGTGAGATCTACCAAACCTTCTGCGACATGACCACCAATGGAGGAGGTTGGACTCTTGTGGCCAGTGTCCATGAGAACAACATGTATGGCAAGTGCACTGTAGGGGATCGTTGGTCCAGCCAACAAGGGAACAACCTCAACTATCCAGAAGGAGATGGAAACTGGTCCAATAACTCCACCTTTGGGTCAGCCATGGCCTCAACCAGTGATGATTACAAGGTGAGGAATTCTTCCTAGAAGATGTGAGGATTAGAGTAGCGGGAACCGTAGATACAATATATCAGCAAGGTCAACTTTATCTCTATACATGTAAAGCATAATAAATCAACTTTGTCCCAGCCTGCCGTTAAAAGTTTCCAAGGAAGAACCTTGAAGTGGTTTTGGTTCATATAACCATATCCCACAATAAATCTGCCCGAGCGTTTTTGTTGTTTAGGCTGTAAGATATTAATTTTCTTGAACTGGTTACAAGGAAATCCCAACACCACTTTAAGTAGTTTAGGTATTCCTGTAGAACTTCATTTCTCAGCATCGCTAGTTAAAAGATCTCAAGTAGAAAATTTTCATTGCATAAAACCCTGGAGAGTCACTTCCAAGTGATACTGTTGGGCTGGAGGGACCAATGGTCTCACTCAAGAGAAGGCCACTTCACATGTTATTTGGGAGGACACTTGCTTTGCATGCAGAATATCCCAGGTTCAATCTCTGCCATCTCAGTTTAAAAGGATCCCAGCAGCACTGGGATCCTATTCTGAGATCATATTCACAATTGTATTCTATGATCTTAAGAAACTGAAAGCAATCTGAACAGACCAGACTAACTAAACTAAAAGCAGCTTCATATATTCAAGGGCTAGCAATGGCAAACCACCTCTGTTGGTCTCTTGTTATGAAGACCCCAACAGAGGGTGCCATAAGTCAGCTATGACTTGAGAGCAGTCTCTACTACTAGCAAACAAACGCACAAATTCCATGAATAATGTTGCAGATTCAACCGCCAGCCTATCCAGTTAAATAATCACAGGTAAGAGGACTGGAGAAAACCCCTATGAGAAACTATGAAGTGTTCCTCCAGAAGTGCCAGAATATGCAGTATCAGGCTGGACAGATTAATGGTCTGACAGCATAAGTCAACTCCAAAAATTCACTCTTCCTTCTCCTGCTCTCAAGTATCGTGATCAACAATGGCCCTTCCCCTTTGCTTAAACATTATTTTCTGAATTTATATCTAGTGATACATTTTCCTTTAATGAATATCTGCTTATTGTTTGGTCTTCAATTCCTTCAGTTTTTTAAAAGAAAAATCCCTCTCTCCTTCCTTGCTTTCCAGAATCCTGGCTATTATGACCTGACAGCAAGAGATCTGGCTATATGGCACGTTCCCAACAAAACTCCAATGAAAGAATGGCGGGATGCCTCCCTCCTGAGGTACCGCACCGAAATTGGGTTCTTCGCTGCAGAAGGAGGTAACCTTCTCCGGCTTTACCAGGTAATGATGGTTGCTTGGTGACTCAGAATTTCTAGCAAGAGTAAATGGATTGCCCCCGTGGTATACAATAAGTCACACTGTTATATACAATCAGTAAATGTTTTTAAATTATTTTTAAATATAGTAAAGTTCAGAACTGCAAAGTGCTGAATACAATAAATAACAGTATCAAAAGGTCATATATCAATAAATAAGTCAGCCCATGGGCACTATCCATCAAATATTTTGGGAGATGATGTCCATACTAGTTATTATCCTTCCTCACGGGATCCTTCAGCGGCAGTACTCAATCAGATAGGAACTAGCGTGGGCATCCCAAAAGATTTTGACGGATAGTGCCCGTGGGCTCTGTGAAACGGGCCACCCACCAGCCTGTCAGGACCATCTTTGATTCTTCCAGCTTCTTCTGGACCCGAGGGTGACCTATGAAAACAAGAATTACAAAGATGAATAAGACTCTTTATATGAATTAGTCACTTACCTCGAATTAGTCACTTACCTCGATCCCTTTTTATAACATTCTCTGCAGTTGAAGGATTTTGTTACATTGTATGGGGAACACTGTATCTTTAAGAAATATATATTGTAAGCAGGATTATATTTATTGCTATCGAATGTCTTGGCTGTCATTCTTCATAGTGATTGACTTTATTTATTTATAGATGACCTTTTGATACTGTTATTTATTGTATTTAGCACTTAGCACTTTACAATATTTAAAAATAATTTTAAAATTTTACTTATTGTATATAAGTGTGAATTATTGTATACCATGGGGGCAGTCCCTTTACATTTGCTATTTAGACTGGTAGATTCTCTTGTGTTGCTTGACTCAGAATTTCCGTCTGATTATTCAGCATTTGGAATTCTGGAAGACGGGAATTAAGGCAAGCACTCCTGGGGCTTATGGATCTTAGTCCCCTATTGTGAATCACAGGGACTTACACTCAAATAAGTATTTGCTCAACTTGAATATTTTGTAAATAAATGGTAGCAGAGATATCACAATATATTATCGTGCCCTCCTAACAAAGGAAGTTGGCCCATAAATGGAAGGCGGTAATCAGTTTGCTTCTCCTTTCAGAAATACCCAGTGAAATATGGAATTGGCAAATGCCTAGCTGACAATGGCCCAGTGGTGCCTGTTGTCTACGATGCGGGCGATGCCCAGAAGACGGCTGAGTACTACTCTCCATTTGGGCAGAGTAAGTCTTTTTCATTTGCTCAGATTCTATACTCAATCCGCCAAAACTGTGTTGTGACAAAACAAGCAGGACCCAACTCGAATGTTTTGATTCTCCTCCTCATCTATACCTACTTATTCATAGTGAGGCTCACAAGTAGATGACAAGACCTCTGGACTAAAAAACGAGAGAAAAGAAACTGGGTATTGAAAAGAGGATTCAAAGGGCCCGCCAGAAGGACCAAGGAGGAGGTCTAAGTGCCTCGTCCTTCCTCATCTATATTTTTACTGAAGGATCTGATACCTTTGCTTACATTGATATCATCATTTTACACAACCCTTTGTTAACAAGAAACAGCTTAGAATGTGTCCAACAAGGAGGTTTGTTTTCACCTGGCTTCTCAACTGGAGCCCTTTTTATGGATCTTCTGCACAACCCTGTGATGTGATTGTCTTCTACACAACCTCATGTTTTAATTGTCTTCTTTCTGAGTTATCCCTGCCCTCAATGCATTCTTTCCCAAACCCACTTTGTTCCAATCTTATGGGCAGGAGCCCAGCCCAAGACCACTGAAGAAATGAAGCACATTTTCCTGCCCTCCAACAGTCCCATCCACATGTTGGTTGAGCAACTCTGGTCTTATTTGGAGGTCTCCCATACCATTACTAAACAAGGACAACCCTGCTTAGCTTCCAAGATCTAATGAGATCAAGCTTGCCTGGGCTATCCAGGTCAGGGCCCCCACCTACACCACAGGACTGTGTTTTGAGGACTTTTTTAAACAAATCGGTAATTAATACAGTGCTATAACAATCCATTGGCGCTTATCTATTCCAATTTTAATAGAAAAGTTATAGCGGGCCATAGGTGTTTCTATTGGTTATGCTTTTCATTCACTTCTTTAAAATGTGGTACCCACCTTAGGAAGATAGCAGACATTCTCTGTGGAAATGTGGAGTTTGAAGTTGATAGGCAAGGATTTCCCATCATCTGGTATTTTAATCAGTGTTCAGCAGACAATTTCATTCCCATCCCTTCATCCTTCTTGCCTTTCCTACTCTTTATGATTTCTTCTTTGTGGTTTCTCAGAGGAATTTGAACCTGGCTTCATTCAGTTCCGAGTGTTCAATTATGAGAAAGCAGCCATGGCTCTCTGTGCTGGGGTTAGAGTCAGAGGATGCAACACAGAACATGTGAGTATCCTGGTGACAGGCTCTTAGCTTCCAACCTCTTGTCAACAACACCCATGCTCCATAGTGTTGGAATAGGCAACTCAGCCTGCCTTTGGACACTGGGGGGTGCTGCATGTCTCTTTGAATGTAATGTATAAGTCTGGCAATCTGCCACTCTCTTGTCTAAGTTGGGAATGCCTACTGACTCCTCCTCTCTTGCCTCTGTGCCTCTTGGGAAATTTCACACCTTCCCTCATGGTCTTCCAAAGAGAAAAGATGTAAAGCCACCATGCTCCTTATGGAGCCCTTGTTTTTGTCCACAGACCCACTTCCAGCCTCGCTGCGTAGTTTCAGGCTGTGGCATTAGACTAGGGAATGTAACTCTTTAGATTAGGATCTTTCCCTTCTTATTACCAGAAGCTATGCAAGCAATCTGCTACAATAAACTGTAAGTTCTATCTTTCTATGGATTTTGTCTGAGGATTAATTAATGCACATTTGTAAGGGTTTAAACGCTTCTGACTAACGACTGCTATGTTACTCTGTTAACTTACTAAACTAAATATATAAATATATAATTCCAACACATAGCATACAATAAGATTCAAGTCCTGTAGCATGTTAAAGACCAAGGTTTCCAGGGTATAAAGCTTCCTTCATCAGCTACATGCTGTTCTTCCACAAACCTACACAATTACCTATCTGAAAGTAGCTCTGCAAATTGTATTTGTTGAGCTCCGTATGGAAAGGTAGTCACCAAAAAAAGCTGAGGAGAAACCAATGCTGCTCAAGGGACACGTCTGTCTAGCATTCTGTGTCTTTATGAATGTATGTGAAAACAACTTACTGCTCTTTTTGATCAAAATAACATTTTGCTGCCTTCCTGCATCTGCCCCATATAAGGTCTAGTCCCTGTTTTGTAGGTATTTTCAATTGAGATTAATATTTGATGAACTTAGATTTGTTCTTCATGGCCCAGTTCTAATCCCATCTCCACAGGGTTGGCAGTTCCTCCCAGTTTGTGCCATTTGTTTTATTCTCCCTTCTTTTTCTTAGCACTGTATTGGCGGAGGAGGATTTTTCCTAAAAGGAGCTCCTCGGCAGTGTGGGGACTTCACCAGCTTTGACTGGGATGGATATGGGACACATCGTGCCTGGAGCGCTTCCAAAGAGATAACTGAATCTGCTGTTCTGCTCTTTTACCGTTGATGGCTGGTGTGGTAGAAAGAGGAGTAGCAGGGGCACAGTCTTGAGCATGAACACCTGTCCTCTGTGCATATATGCTGTCAATGGAATTGATAATTAAAGTAATTGAACAAAGATGTGCCTTTTGTGCAGTTTGTTCTTCTGAGAAGGCCTCAAAGAAAAAGATTCCGAAGGTGATCGCTACTGTAGAACAGGATGCCAAACATGCACAGTCACCACAGAAAATATGCTGGTGCCTGCTAGTTTCACCTAAGAACACCCACAGCTACAGCTGACCAATGGGCCCTCATAGCCAGCATCCCATTTCCTACAGTGGGCAGCCAGACATCGCTCAAGTCGGAATGTCCATTTGGAAAGTAGCTAATCAAAATTCAAAGCAAAAACCAGGGGCTGTTTTGGGCACAGGGCATCCAGAGCAGCTGCTCCAGTAACCATGCTCGGGACCTGAGCACGAGGCAGCCAGGGGCCATGCTGCCCCTACTGCTCTGAAGGTTACGCCAGGCAACTGTTGCAGCTGGCTGGCTAGGCCAACCCACACAGGAGAAACTCCAGCAAGCCCAAACCCCAAGTGGCCAACTTGATTTCTGAGATCAGCAGCCTCAGAAAGCAAGCCAGCCAGCTGGCCATCCAGGCCTGCAGCCACGGGAAGCCTGCTCTTCATCCCCACCCCACCTCTGTTGAGTAGGTAGGCTGGAAGTGGGCCAAGAGGCAGGGCCCTTTCCAGGACTATTTTTGCCTCCCAGTCTACTCCTGGTCAAGGCCTGTGGAGGGAGCAGGAAAGCCTCACAAGCATGGAACCCTCTGTCATCTCTTTGTCAGTGCCTCAACTACCTCCAGCAGTGCTCTGACACCATGGTGTAGCATATCGTTTGGCATGAATATCTGACTTGACAAATAATTGTTAAAGCCACCCCATGCCACTAGAGGCCATTGCACAGGAGCGCTGGGCACAGGAGAAAAACAGCTGCTGACCACAGCTGGCCTGTATTTTGTAAGCTCATACTATAGTTTGTCTCTAAACTGTGGTTTATGCAAACTTTTCCATAGTATGATCCATGAATTGTACTACATTGTGAATCAGTTCTTGGACACTGAACAGAAGCGTTCAGTGAGAATGTCCAGTTATCCTGGTGACAGCTATTATGGAAATACAGGCTTTAGGATGCTAAGTGGTAGGACGGAAGCAGATCATCGTGTAATCTTGGAAAGAAAGCAAGTCCAGCTCTGTTCACTGCCCTTCTGCCCTGTGTGTGTCAACAATTGCTGACCACTCCAAGCTCTGCTTGTGAGCAGTCAGCCTGGCATCCACCTTTTTATAACAGCTCATAAGCTCCTTTAATTTGATGTGCCTTAAATTGCATTAATGAACCAGTCTGCTGAGCAAAGCGTTGCCATATCCTACCCGGGAGAATGAGTTGTGCATAGAAAGAATGCAAACCAAGCGGATGGGCGTGATTGGCTCCTGCCTCCCCATGCTGGGGAATGTGCTATCTTGACAATAAAGGTGCTCATGATTCATCACTCTGAACATTCCAATCTCACCTCTTTCCTTTGATTAAATCCTATCCTAAGATTGAGGGCCATCAATCAGCTCTGATAAGTTTGAAGCTCTCCCTGGGAACATCTAATCAAGAGTCTAAATTCATTTGCCAAGATCCAGGAATATTAATTAACTGCTGTTTATTTATGCAACACCATGAGTAACCAATCTAATTCTTTTGTCACACCCCAGTAGCACCAATCAAAGGTAATAAAACCTTTGTCATTCCCATGAGATGACCTTTAAGGTGTTTTTCCTAAGGCTGAGGTGCTCCCCAGCTCCAGGGCAAGATTCACCCTGTAAGAACCTGGGCTTTGCTCCATTCAAATTATGCACACTTATCCAGATCTGAGTGCTGTACCCTCAGAGCTTCTCCTGGTCAAGAACATTGGCCATTTGAAACCCTCTTCCTCCATGGACTACCCCACTTCTGGATAGGTAATTATCTCCCAAAAAGTCCTCAAATCTATTCACCACTGCTTTTCCTAGGAATCTTGTATACTTGTGAGTTACTTCTTGTGTGTGAGAGAGTTTTCCCTTTTAAATAAAAATACTCTTTATTAGTTTCCTTGGGGAGGGGACCCCATAAAATTGGTGGTGTATCCCACTTGTTACCCCTCTCCCATAGCCTTCTCCTTGCTGCTAATTCCCCTTACTCACAAGGAGGCCTGTTCCCAGTAACAGACTCTCCTATTCAGCTGAATAGGGCTATGTAGTCTTGCCCTTTCAAATTTGTTTTGCAAATTCCAGCCTATCTATATGGCCACTTCTGTTTTTTTGTGGGCCATTGATAAGAGAGTTCCGTCTTGAACTGTACCTCCTCTTCAGGTGGCTATGGGTTTGGGGCAGCAATGGCTTTTGCTTGCTGCAGACTAAAACCACTGGCTGCACAGGAATGAGCTCAGCTTCATAGCAGTATCAGAAGAGAGGTGACAGCCAGCAGTCCCCAATCATGACAAGGAAAAAGCTGGCAATGGAGCTGCAACTATAAAGTGGCACAACACTAGAGTCCTGTTGCCTTCTAACAGGGATACATTGCTGATGGCATGAGGAATGGCAAGGCAATGGAGATGGGTTCTTTCTGGTCCTATGACCTCTGGATTTTCTTTTCAGAATGTGCAACCTTAAAGAGGAGGGAAAATAGAATGGAGTTTTGCTTGGTTAGGTTCAGAGGGTGAGGGGCACTGCAATGGCAAGAAAACAGGATTGCACTTATCTGTAATTGTTGTTCATCTACGTCTTCTGTGCAGGCACAGATGAGTTCTGCAACGCTGCAGGCCAACAGCAGTGAGATATTTCTAGCTTCTAGAAGGCTCCTAGGGCACCACTCCTCCGGCACGGTTTCCTACCGAGATGGTCATGTGTAGTGATGGAGAGGTGCCTGCTTCCCTCAGTTCTCCTTTTGCTGCTGTCAAGACAGCTCCTAGATTTCAATTTACCTCAGAGTATCTTTTTTTTCATTCTGGTCAGTTTCCTTCATAACAACCGTAGAATTCTTCATAGCTCAAAAGACTTTGTTCATGAAATGTACCCGGTGTTCTACCAAAACGCCTCAAACCAATCAGCATGAACTTTGTCTTCTTTGCCTCAAGGAGTCTTAAGTTGCCACTTGCCAACAGAGTCTATGCCATCCTATAGCTAAACTAGCTTATCCTGGTGCATTTTAACACGTAGACATTAGAGATTCCAGCTCTCAAAAAGAATCTTACTTACAGTTCAAAACAGCAGTTCAGACATGGTTCAAATTGATACATCTTTTATTTAACCAGATCTATTTATGTGCTAACAGTAAAAAGATAAAGATGGTTCTCCATCCCTTGCTGGAGAGTGAATACAAAGACAAAAAATAGAAGAGGTACCATAAAAACACAGTACCCCCCTCTCCCTTAGAGGAAATTGGCTGAAAAGAGTTAAAAGGCTACATTTCCCATGAGTCTGTCCTTTAAAGGTGCAGATTCCTATTCTCTAGTGGTCTCTATTACCAATACAGAGGCATTTCTATTCTGCTGTAACAGCACAGCACACTCCTCACCTGGAATCTCGTGGATTCCACCCCCAACAAGCAATTCTAGTGTGACTATGACTATACACGGTCATGCTGCCAGCTACAACTAAGCAAAACAGTGGCCTGCAAAGCTTGAGCTTCAGTCTTCAAGGTCAACCTTTGGTACAAACAAGACCACTTCAGTGACCAGTCTGGTGATAGTCTTAGGGTCATTATGTCTGACAACTTCAATGTCAATTTTGCGGACTAGCTGATCTGAGCTGGGTAAGATCTGATCTATGAAATCCGTGGGCTGAGTTTCTTGGAGCATCCTTGTCTTTCAGGGGGACATCGCCTTATCCTAGGTTGGGCTCAGACTTCTTCCATTTACATCAGCATTATAGAGTTGGGAAGTATTCTTGCTTCCATCGCTTCCAAAAGGTGTTAGCGAGTTGAACTTGACTCCATTGCAGCTTGCAATGCAGCAGGGGTGCAGGTCAGGCACCTGTCTTCTGTGTCAACAAGATGGCTAGTGTCAAGATAGATCGGTTCTCAGGATCAGAGGACACTGGAACCAATAGTCCTGCATTGATAATGTTGGATACTTCTGCTAAGAGGGTGGTCAAGGTCTCATGGGTGAGAGAAGATTTTCCCAATCCAACAGACCAGTGGGAAAATATGTGGGTAAAGGGGCTCAAATTCACTTTGAGTTCCACACTTAAAGAAAATGTCTATAAAATGATGTATCAGTAGTATGTGGCTGATTCTGCACAGCTTACCTGAAGCCGGAACGTTGTGGAACACGCCGGGAAAAACTCGCACGAGAAAACGCGATCTTCTGCATTTTTCCTGGCATGTTCCACAACGTTAGCAAAGTTAGCAGAGGTGGCTAAACTTACAGCTTTGATCAGAGGTAAAACATTGTCTACTTTTATGGTTAACTGGAACCCCTTATTGACTTTCTGCATGAGACAAGGAAAAATGGACTGATGATCTGTGGTTTTGATTTTTAAGAAGATAAATTTGGAAAAATAAATAGAATGGAGGTGGTATTGAAAAGGTAAATTTTTGAGATAAACTAAAAGAATAATGTTTGTTAAAATATGATAGGTGTAGAGAAAAACGGAAAATGAAATGTACTATTTTTCTTTGTTATTTTCAATCTGATCATTTTCTTTGTATCTTTTTTCTTTACTTTCTTCTTCTATTTCTCTGCACTTTTTATTGGGCTTTTAATATTATTAATAAAATAAAAAGTTTAAAAAAAATTCCCACCAGCATAGAGTCCAATGTTCTGCGTGTGACGCCAATCATATGCTCCCACGCTCCTCTCATATGAAGAGTGTGGGGAGGATTGAAGATCCACATACAATTCTGGTCACTCAAGTAGCTACTGAGTGCCGGGTTGATGTCTGTGATTCCATTGATTCCCAGCTCCCTGCAGGCGCCAACGAAGTTTGTGCCGTTGTCAGACCTCAGTAGTTTGACAGGTCCTTGTATGATGAAGAATCTTCTGAGGGTGTTTATGAAGCTGGAGGTATCCATGGACTCAATCACCTTCATATGGATGGCTCAGTGCTCAGACACATGAAGAGCACTGCCCACCACTTGTTGTTGGCCTGTCCTCCCCTAGTCTTGTGTGTCACTTGGGTCAAGTGTCCAAACATGTCAAGTCCAACACTGGTGGTATTGAGTTGATTCGGTGGTAGGTTGGCCATCTTCTGTTGTTGATGGGAGCCCTTGAGCTTCCGACATTGTACATAGGTTGGGAGGACTGCAGGAATGCATCTTTTTGCTCCCATGATTCATAGACCTGCTATTCTGATAGCTCCTTCCGTGAAGTGGCATCCTTGATGATGGACCTGTTTGTAGTGGTGTTGCATCAAAAGGACAGTGATGTGATGTCAAGCTGGACGGATGATTGGATTTGCCACTGTTGGGGCCACATCAGCCACCTTCAAGCACCTTCCTACCCAAAGTAGACTGTCATCATTGAGGTAGGGGTTCAACTTGAGTACTATGCTGGTCTTGAGTATAGCTGACCCCTTCTTGTAACTCTTGAGTTCTTCTAGGTAGATCTCGAGTTGGACTCTCTGAAGGATCAGGATCTCTGCCCTGCATTGTACTTCTGGTGACATTGGCCCTGTGTCCTGGTGACGAGAAAAGTGGATGAGGCACGCAACCTCTAGAATAAGCAGCGTCCATTTGGAGAAGCATTCAAATCACTATGCGTCCAGGAAGTCTGGATTTCAACTTTCATGCAGGTGACCTAAGGCCAAACATCAGCATCCTGGCTCGAATCTAAGAGGTCATAGCATAGTTTTCTGTGCGTGTCGGGATGTAGTGAGGAATTCTTGATCACCGCATTTGTTAGCCTGGTGATTTTGCAAGTGGGATCTCGTTTTAGTTTTTTGTAGGTGGAGGGGTCCAGGAGTTCCTTAATCTTCTTTATGTATTCCTCCGTTTTCATGATCACTGTAGCATTGCCTTTATCAGCTGGTAGAATGATGATGTCTGGATCTGCATTGAGGGTCTTGATGGCATTTCTCTCCTTGCGTGTTATATTGCTGGTGGGAAGCTTTGCCTTTCGTAGAATCCTGGCTGTCTCTCCTCTTATTTCCTCAGCTTCCTCTTCAGGTAGATGACGGATGGCAGCTTCTACATTTGCAATGATGTCTTCCACAGGAATTCTGGTGGGGGTGACTGCAAAGTTTCCTCCCTTTGCCAAGATGGAGGTTTCTTCTGGTGAGAGTTGACGGTCTGTCAGATTGATGACAATGCGTGCATTGTCGAGCATTGGGCTTGTCTGTCTTTTTTCCTGTAGTTTGTTAAACTTCTGCTTCTGTCTGGATGTGTGGTTGGTAAACACTTGTTCCATCTTCCTGTAGGTGAGATTATCGACCTTGTCCCAATCCTGACTTCTCATTTTATGGCTGGTGTTGATATGCAAGCAAAGAATTCCTCACTACATCCCGACACGCACAGAAAACTATGCAAGACTGAAGCACAGCCACCTAGACTATATGGACTCCCCAAAATACATAAAGATTCAGTCCCACTCCGACCCATTGTGAGTGCCATTGGTTCACCGACATATGAATTAGCTAGACATCTGGCAGATCTCCTGCAGGACCACATCGGGAAAACCTCGTCTTACATCAAAGATTCAGCAGATTTCATCAACAAAATCAGTTCTCTGAAACTCAATCCACAAGAAATACTTGTCAGTTTTGATGTTGTATCCCTGTTTACCAAGGTTCCAGTAAAAGACACTATTGCACTGATTAATCAGATTTTCCCAGAGGATGTAACAGCCTTATTCCATCATTGTCTGACAACCAGTTACTTCCAATGGGACAACGAATTCTATGAACAGATGGATGGGGTGGCCATGGGGAGCCCACTCAGCCCAGTTATAGCAAACTTCTACATGGAACATTTTGAAAAAACAGCTCTAGAATCAGCACCCCACAAACCCAGTGTATGGTTCCGGTTTGTGGATGATACATTCATCATTTGGAGCCATGGGGAGGAAGAATTGAGGGAGTTTTTGAATCATCTCAACAACATCCACCTGAACATACAATTCACAATGGAGAAAGAAAGTGAGGGAAAACTCTCATTCCTGGATACCTTGGTCATCCGCAAAGCAAACTTTCAGTTAGGTCACAAGGTCTACAGGAAACCAACTCACACTGATCGGTACTTACACAAAAACTCCAATCACCACCCCCGACAGAAAAAAGGCATAATGAAAACATTAGTGGATCGTGCAAGATGGATATGTGAGCCGCGCTTTCTCAATGAGGAAATTAATCATCTAAACCATGCACTTCAGGCAAATGGCTACTCCAGAAATGAAATCCGAAGAGCAATCAAACCCAGGATGAATCAAACAACCAAGGAAAAACAGTCACCTACAGGAAAAGTGTTTTTGCCATATATCAAAGGAATTACTGATCAGATGGGAAAGCTTATGAAAAAGCATAACCTGCAAGCAGTATTCAGACCCACCCGAAAAATACAACAGATGCTACGATCAGCAAAAGACAGCAGAGACCCCCTCACCTCTGCAGGAGTATACCGTATACCCTGCAGCTGTGGACAAGTTTACATCGGGACCACAAAGCGTAGCATCCAGACAAGAATAAAAGAACATGAAAGACACTGCAGACTTGGACAGCCTGAAAAATCAGCAGTGGCTGAACATAGCCTAACTCAAACAGGGCACAGTATCTTATTCCAGGACACCAAAATACTGGACAACACTTCCAACTACTTTGTCAGACTGCACAGGGAAGCCATTGAAATTCACAAGCATAAGCAAAACTTCAACAGGAAAGAAGAAACCTTAAGAATGAACAGAGCATGGGCTCCAGTTCTGAAAAACACTAGGCCAACAAAACACTCCACACCCGACAATAGCCCTGCAGAGAAGATTAGCACATCAAGCACCAATCCATATGCAAAAGAACCTCCTCAGGATACAGTGAAGCCTCCCGCCATTAGCATTCCACACCCTGGGAAACTCTTACAGAATGACTCAGCTCAACCCCACCCCTCCTGAGTAGATACAAATGACCTACATCTTTTCCACACTGTGACACTGAGAGATCTCTGTCTTTTGGTGCTACACCTCTGAAGATGCCAGCCACAGCTGCTGGCGAAACGTCAGGAACTACAATGCCAAGACCACGGCAATACAGCCCGGAAAACCCCCAACAACCATCGTTACAAAGACATACCCCAGCAGTAAAGTTATCTGCCATGCAGGAGCAGACTAAGTGGCCTGGTTCCATGCCCTTGGTTCCGATCTCTGATGCTTTGGATTTGTATAAGCCTTCCTCGGTTTCGGTACAGCACTGAAAGTTGTCTAATGCCCCATCCGCCGCCTCTTTTCACTCAATGCTGGCTAGAGGGGAGGAAGACATGGCCCCACTTCCACCATGGACTCCTTCTCCATCTGAGGTTCATGAGTTTCACCCCGGGGACATGAGCTTGAAACCAGATCAGTCAATGGCCTCTCCATCAGTTCTGGAACAATTCCCACCTGCTTTTTCAGCTCTGACAATGCCTTCTCAGGCTGCAGCAAGTTGCTTTAGGCTGATCCTGCACTGGGCAGGGGGTTGGACTAGATGGTCTGTATGGCCCCTTCCAACTCTATGATTCTATGATTCTATGGTCTACTCTGTGATCTCAGTCAGCTTCTTCTGCTACAGATCCCCTTTTGTATCCACTGTTTATTCCTTCCATTCCACAGCCAGTTCTAGCCTTGGCTTGTTCGGATCTAAAGCATGCATTGATGCTTCCATTTTGCCTTTGCCTTCTTCATAGGCACCTCAGAAGATATTGACGGAACTGGTGATCAGGACCAATGTTGAGGTAGCTCAGAAATTGGAACCAAGGACACGGGACTGGGCTGCTTAGTCAGCTCCTGTGTGGTAGTTGAGTTTACTGATGGAATATCAGAGCTAGAGGCAAGCAGTTTAGAGTGCTCCTGGGCAGCAGATAACTTTACTGTTGAGATCTCCAAACTGGACAATGCCCTTTCCCATAGGGCTGCCTTAAGTCTCGAAGCCTTAGGACTGTGGGCTTTAGGAGTGAACAGTTGGCAAGTGGCAATGTTGTGAGATTCCCTGAGGTAAAAGTGACAACGCTCATGCTGATTAGTTTGAGTCATTTTGATAGAGCATTTCTTGAATAAAGGCTTTTGAGCCATGAAGAATTCTAGTCGTTACAGAGGAGACTTACCAGAATGGAAGAAGGCAAATTGGAAACTAGGAGGCAAAATGCTCGATGTGCTCTCCTGTCTCAATGAAAAGAGAACTGAGGGAAGCAGGCCCCTCTCCCTCATGGCATGTGACTACTTTGGGAGGAAACTGTGCCAGGGAGGGGAACCCTAGGAGCCCTCTAGAAGCTAGAAAAATCTCTCTGCAACTTGCCTGCACTTGTGCAGTCTCCAATGCGGTTTTCATCATGAAAAATAATTAAAGTGGGGCTGTGTCAATCACACCCCTGCAACCCAGCTAGCCAGCAGGAAAGCACATGGAGGCACAATGAGGGCCCAACCCAGCCAAGGGGCAGAGACCCCGCATGGAGCTGATTGGTTTGGAGGGGTCACAGTTGGGTCACAGTTGGAGGGAGGTGGAGGAAGCTTCCAAGGGCCAACTGGTGGTCCAACCTATAGGAGGTGGAACAGGTAAAGGCCTTGAGGGCCTATTCAAACCATCTTAGTCTCAGGCCAGGGAGGAGGTATTTGGGTAGGATTGATGGATCTCCCCCAACAACCAGTGGGAGGTGGGAGGAATGGGGATGATGGAAACTTAACCGGGGGGGGGGCATGATCCTTGTCTTGGCAAGATGGTGTCACTTCCAGTGCAACGCGGAAGCAATGGTGTTGTCCTGTGGCAAATTCTTTCACTCCAGCTGGGAAACCAGAGAAGTCTCCAGCCACCATGCCCAGCTCGTCTTCTACTCTAGATTGCATTAAGAAATATAAAGTGCTCAAGTGCTATCAATTCTTCACTAATCTCTTTAAACCAAACCATGCTGCTGTGTGTCCAGTCTAATAATAAATAGAATGGAGTAAGTATCCAATAAATGCAACCATAAATACAATATCCAATGAATACACAATAAATACAGTAATAAATATAGAATAAATACTAAGTCCACTATTAAGCTAGGAAGTACACCATAAACTTCTACTTTTTATCTTCCAGATATCAAATGTTTATTCAGGCATAAAGTCACGGCAACCATCTGAGGTAAGTACATCTGAGTCCATTGTTCTGTCAACAATGTGCTCTATTTTCTCTCTTTCAGGTTGCTAGGGATCCTGTTCCGTCGTGTGCAGAGATTTCAAGATACCAAACTGCCAAGGGAGGGGGTTAGGTGGCCCCCCTCCCCGCCCCGACGAGCTTGCCAGCATCTTCCTCAGGGGGTAAATGGAGTGCACTGATTCTTAACTGCAAGAAACCAGTGGGTTTCCAACCAGGCAGCAACTACTTAACCACTGAGCTACAGCAGCAGAGCACATTTTGTGTTTCCATGTAAATTGACCCAAAGAGAACAAACAAGGATGTACTATTAGGATGATATTTACTATTCATGTAGGTAAGATGCATTTTGTAAGGGATTTGAATATTGTAATGATCTTTGGTACTTCCTTTGTCTTGTTTAACAGGAATGCATGTCGCATTTAAAGGTTTCCTTATTATACATGAATTATTATACATTGTTTCTTTCTTGCTTAGTTTTCATGGCTTCATTGGTTTCTGCAGTTTTTTCCATGATATTCTTTTAGGTTCCTTTAATCACACTGCGGCAATCAACATCAAAGTTGCACCTATCTCCAGGGCTCTGAACCCATCCAGGGACTCTACTCTCAAGCAAGCTCCAGAGACTAGTCAGCCAATCACAGCCCCTGGAATTTCCCTAGATGGTAGGGGGAGTAACCGCTTTTGTTTAAATAGGGAAGATTGTTACATTTTCCTTTGGAGAGGGAGATTGTGTCTGTGGATGACAGTGTAAGTTTAGACAGGCTTTTTCTTTTGGATTTTTTAGTTAGGATTTTGGGATCAGAGTAGGGTATAGGAAACTGCTTTAAGAAAGTAAACAAGCACCCTGAAAAGCACTCATTCAAACTTCCATCCAAATGGCCCATCCAAAATCTAACTTTTCTGGTAGAAAAGAATCCTGTCAGCTATAAAGTGGTCACAAAGGAATTTTACATGCTGAGAAGCCGTGTCTGGAGGAAAAGCATTCATGTTGTTAACTTAGGCTCTGGCTCAGCAAGTTAACTCACTATGGGGGAAAAGCAAAATATTTGGGGAGTGGAGTTGCAAGCCAGTTGTACATCTGTCTTGTTTCCACACAAAAACCTATAACTGTTTCTATAACTTAGTTTCTGTAAATAAATAAAGCTACATTTAGCTAAATGAAGCTACATATTGATAAAAGCTTTTTAAGGATATTTTGGTGGCTAGGGTTTAAACAGAAGGAAAGGAGAGGTCAGAGTGTGAGGGTAATAGGACAGGATTCAGTCCAAAGAGTCTTCTACCTCAGAATTCTCCCTCCTTCTCATTCCGCCTGTCCCCATCATAGAAAGGCTGAACTACAATTAAAATCAGTGGCAGCTCAAGCCATGCAGTCATAATATACAATAAAACTGGTGACAACCAGGTGCTGTGAGTGGTCAACCCTGGCCTCCATCACCTTGAGAGCTACCCTTGATACAAAAATCAGGAGGCCATAAATCTAAGGCGCCTTTATTCTCCTCAAAATAACTGCCAGCTGAGCAAAGTGTTGCTGGACCCCACCCAGGAGATTGAGCCACTGAATGGAATGTGATTTCAAATGCCGAGGACCAGTCTTGATTGGCTCACTGCCTTCCTGCACTGCAGACATGTATTCTTGACAAGAAAGGTGCTCATTGCATCACCTCCCCACATTCCGCTGCTCCCCACCTTTCCATGATTGCATTCCCATCCTACAGATTGAGAGGCATCAATCAGCTCTGATAAGTTCGCCTCTCCTTGGAAACATTTAATCAAAGTCTCTAAATTCATCAATTAACCTCCAGGAATACTCAGTAGCAAACTATTTCTTTGTGAAATACCAGGAGACACTATGCAGTTCCTTTGTCACACCCCGATAACACCAATCAAAGGTAATCAAACCTTGGTCATTCCAAAGAACTGACCTTTAAGTTCTTTGTCCTAACAGCTGAGGGGGCTCCCCAGCCTCAGAGTATGACTTGCCCTATAAGAACTTTGCCCCATTCAAACTGTGCACGCTTTCAATATTTCAATATTTATATGGCAAGGGGAAAAACCAAGGGTCAAATTTAAAATTCTACAGGATACGAAGGAGAGAGGCGGACTTGGTCTACTGGACTTGAAACTGTACTTTGCTTCTGCATGTCTTATGTGGATGAAAGAATGGGTGCTTTTGAAAAATGAGAGACTCTTGACATTGGAAGGATATGACTTGAGATTTGGATTGCATGCCTATCTGTGGTACGACAAAGTAAAGGTTAATGCAGATTTCAAGAATCATTATGTTAGGAGAGCTATTTTGAGAATCTGGAATAAATATACATTGAGATTACCACAGAAGACACCACTATAGATTTCAACACAGGAAGCATTTTACAGAAGGGAGGTGAGTTACAAACAGGGATGGTTGACCTATGGAGATTTAATAGATTTTTCACAAGAAGATTGCAAATTGAAGACAAGAGAGGAGTTAGTAGCTAAGGGGTATAAATGTCAATGGTTTGCATATGCTCAGTTTATAGAAAGATTTAAACTAGATAAAAAACTACGGGGCTTTGAGCAGGAAAAGACAGTTTGAAAAAGAGCTTTGTTCAAATGACGAACATGCTATTTCCAAAATATATAAGTTGTTATTGAAATTTGAAATGGAAGAAGAATCTGTCAAAGATTGTATGGTAAAATGGGCAAAAAAATTGGGTATAATATAATGATGGATCAATGGGAAAATATGTGGGTAAAGGGGCTTAAATTTACGTTGAGTATTAGACTTAAAGAAAATTTTTATAAAATGACGTATCGGTGGTATATGTCTCCTGATAGATTATCCAAAATGAGCAAAGGTATGTCAAATAAGTGTTGGAAATGTGAGAAACAAGAAGGAACATTTTATCATCTCTGGTGGACATATCGTAAAGCTAAAAAAATTTGGACTCAGATTCATATGGTATACAAAAAATACTAAAGACTACTGTACAGTTCAAACTAGAAGCCTTTTTGTTGGGACTAATGGGCAAACAGTTGGGAAATTGGCATGGGATTTTATTTCCATATATAACTACTGCAGCTAGGCCGTTGTATGCACAGAAATGGAAAAATACGGAACTACCTTCACTAGAAGACTGGACTATGAAAATGACGGAGTTAGTGGAAATGGCGAAACTTACAGCATTGATCAGACACAAAACTTTGTCTACTTTTTTGGCTAACTGGAAACCCTTTATTGACTTCCTGCACGAAAGGAGGAATAGTGACTTGATGATCTGTGGTTTTGATCATTCAGAAGAAAATGAGGGAATATAAAACAAGTAGAAAGGAGGCAGTAGTGGAAAAGAAAATTTTGGAGAGACTGCAATTTTGCTTTAAAAAAGAAGATGAGTGTTGTAGAGAAGAACTATGTATTAATGTTCTTTATCTTTTTTGAGTTTTAAATTCTCTAATTGTTTACTTTTTTTCTTACTCTTGTCTTTTGCCCTCTCTATGGGCTTTTATTTCTATTAATAAACAAATATATTTATACAAAGGAAGTCTCTCCCAACTCCTTATCCACCCTCAAAAAACCCATCAAGTTAGTGTTTGGGAGGCAGAGACATCAGCTTTCCCCGTGGAGCTTTTTGCCCTATAACTGGACTCGTTAGCCACCAGTGAGCGCATGTGTGTTCCTGGATCTGTCCATATACCCCCAAATCTGACTGAGCTTCTTCTCTTCTCCGTGAAATGCTGGTCATTTTGTTGCCTCCACGGACTTCTATTGCCTAAACTGCTTTATCTCCTTTCTTCCTTGTTTTTCTTAGTTTGCATACGTGTGCTCTGTGTGATTTTTGTGCCTTTGCCCTTTTATTTCTTCTTTAATAAAAAAACCCCTTTCTGGTTGGAAAAAAACCAACACCAGCGCACACTTTCCTGGATCCAAGCACTGCGCACTTAGGGTTCCTTTCCCTAAGCTCTCCTGGTCAAAAACGCTGGCCATTTGAAGCCCCCTTCCCACATGGATTATGCTATGCCTCTGATTGGTAATTATACCCTGAACCCCTCACTCTGTCCCAACCTTTGGCTAATCTCCTCGGACTCTGGGTGCTTGTGCAACCGTTTATTTTGCTTCTTGTGTGTATATTTGTTTTCCCCTTTAAATAAAAATCCTCTTTCATTTGAAGACCACCAGCCTCGTCTGCTACCTTTGGGAGGGCACTCTAAATATTGGTGGAGGTCTTGCTTGTTGCCCCTCTCGCATAGCCTGTTCCTTGCTGCTTATTCCTCCCCACTTGCAAGGAACATTGCCAGGAAACAAAAACTACCCAAAAGGAAGAATAGATTTCTTTTCCCAAGTGAGCCATCAAGAAAAAAAGGTTCAATTACATTCATATACAAATTAGAAGTATATACTATAAAATAAATGTTGTGTATAACATTTTAAGGGGTTTATCTACCGCTTTGGATAAATATATTATCTCATTCTTTTAAAGCAAGATGTTTGGGATTGAATTTGGGACCTTCTACATGCAAGGCGGATGCTATGCCATTGAGCCACAACCATACCCTTGTATTATATTATTTGGCTGAGTAATGTAAATTAGTTGATGATAATGTTCTTTTTTAAAATTCTGTGAGCCAATTTAAGCAGTTATTTCAAGAAAAATGGGGCGTCGTAATTTTGCTTGGGGTGGAGTGGATGCCTTATTTAAATGTTTTTAGTGTGTGATGCTGGAATTGTCAGTCTTCAGGGTTCAGCACCCTCCTCAGGCTCTCTAGATCTCTGGATGGATGAGCAGGTAAAGCATTATAGAGCGGATCCTTCCCCTATCCTACCACTCCACTGAGCAAAGTCTGAAGCCTTCCTCCAACCTAAGGAGCATCCCACCAAGTCAAACTTCTTTTCAGCAGGAGGAAGAATCACTTAATTTGGAAGAAGTCTCCTTTGAGGGTGGTTGGATCCACCCCCATATCTCTAGTGCACAGGTGTACACCTATGTATAATTGTAACCACTAAGGTACTATGCAATGCACAGCCTGATGTTTCACATACAGCACTGCACCCATCAGCGCATGTACTTTCCTCAAATGAGCAAATATCTGCTCTCCAGAAAAATGGCACCAACTGGCAGGAAGCTCCACATACCATGGACCTGATCCAAACTGAGTCTGCACATTCCTGGGAATTAAGTTCCAGTTGGGAATTCCAGAACTCATCTGTACAAAGTCCACATGAGGAATACATGAACGATGTAACATTTGAATGGGCCCTCATACAATCATCTCCTGAGCATTGGTCTGAGACTACATTCTGGAAACAGCTACAGTCATTAAAGGAACTTTTCTCAAATCCCGACTTCCACTTTAAAGCCACTTCCATGGCTCATTGGTACAGCCTCAGCTTTGCCTGCGAAATACCTCAATCCCCCTCATCTTCAGTTAAAAGGAAGCAGTGGTAGGTGATGTGAAAGAACTCCACCTGAGCCACTAGACAGTGAGAATAGGCAGTACTGACCTTGATAAGCCAATGGTCTATCAAAGGCAGCTTCATGAGACAAAAATCATATGGAGAGAGCCAGTCACAATAATCACAAGACCGAACTCACAACAATATGTTGTCCACAGTTCTGGAGATCCGCACATGAAGCTGTCTTATACTGAATATGTGTCCACCAGTGTCCGTATGTCTACTCAAACTGGAAGAGGTTCTCCAGGGTCTCAGTCAAAAGTCTCAAGCAGAGGTTTTTCACATCATCTCCTACCTGAGTCTTTTAAATTGGAGATGCCAGGAACTGAATCTGGGACATGCTACATGCCAAGATTTACCACTGAGCCATGGCCTCTTCTCATCCACGGAACTACAGTGTTGATTTTAGAACCTTGCCAAATACTATTGGTTGCACATGTAGAGTGTAAATCTTTTAAATAAATAAAACCTTCCATTGAAATTACGTATTTGCATACATAAAACCTTTCACTGAGATTACAAATTTACATTTCTAGATAAGTCACCTGTTTAAGATAATGACACCATGGGAGGGATGTAGATATTCTCTTCCCAGGAAATTACTTTTCACTTACATAGAAGAGGTGGGATATGGTTTTGCTCACCTAAAAGAGAGTGGAGTGGATCAATACATGGTAGCCAGGGGAAAATCATTTGAATGCACAAGGCCAGTGCCCTTTCTGCACTTACCATGCATGTATATAGGATTTGGCCTGTGTAGTGCATGTGTGCGCCACGTGCAGTCAAGTCACTTCTGACTTATGGTGACCATATGAATGAAAGACCTCCAAAACATCTGATCATTAACAGGCTTGTTCTGATCCTGCAAACTGGAGGGTAAGGTTTCCTTTATTGTGTTAAGCCTTCTCATTTTGGGTCCTTCTCTTTTCGTACAGCCTTCAACTTTTCTTAGCATTATTGACTTTTCCGGATAGTCTTGTCTTCTTATGATGTGACCAAAGTACGATAGCCTCAGTTTTGTTATTTTAGCTTCTAGGGAGAATTCACCCTTGATTTGATCTAGAACCCAGTTATTTCTCTTTTTGGTCATCCTGGTATCTGCAAAACTCTCCTGTAGGACCTCATTTCAAATTAATCAATTTTCTTCCGGTCAACTTTTTTTACTGTCCAACTTTCACATCCATACATAGTAATTATCTTGACCTTGGTCACCAGAGAGGTGTCTTTCTCTTTAAGGATCTTTTTAATTCCCTCAAGGCTGCTCTTCTAAGATTCAATCTTCTTCTGATTTCTTGGGTGCAGTCTCACTTTTGGTTGATGATTGACCCAAGCAATAGAAAATCTTTAACAATTACAATTTCTTCATTGTCAACTTTAAAATTGTGTAATTCCTCAGTAATCATTACTTTTGTCTTCTTAATGTTCAGCTGTAATCCAGCTTTGGCACTTTCTCCTTTAACCTTCATCAGTAATTGTTTCAAGTCTTCACTGTTTTCTGCCAGTAATGTTGTGTCATCTGCGTATTTCAAATTAACATTCCTTTCACCAGTTTTCATTCCAGTTTCTTCTAAATCTAATTTAGCTTTTTGAATGATATGCTCTGCACAGTGGTTTAACAGGCAGGGAGATTATATACATCCTTGTCTGCCACCTTTGCTAATTGGATACCATTCTGTTTCCCCATAGTGTGTCCTGACAGTAGCCTCTTGCCCAGAGTACAGGGGCATACCTGTAACTAGAGTTCATCAAGTTCTTCTGTGCAGGGACACATTGGGACTGCGCATATGCAGGCCTGCCGATAGAGAAACTTTGTTTAGCTTCTTTAGAGCTCTGTTAGGGGCTGCTTCTCCTAAGTCACATAGAGACCCGTTTCCCCACATAAATGGGCATGTGACCACCAGAGGAGAGACACCCCCCCCTTCACTTATCTCTTGGCTGCCACAAAGAGAGGAACTGTGCTTCTGAGCTCGTTTGTTATTTCTTTTGTGGATTTGAATTCTGCCTGATTTATTCTGGTATCTTGACTTCAGATTGTTTCTTGACTTCTTTGCATGCTGCTTCAAAACTTGGTGACTTTGGTGTGATTATTCGAGCTGATTATTCAGTGACCATTCTGTTTCCCCATAGTTTGTCCTGACAGCAGCCTCTTGTCTAGAGTACAGATTGCACATCTAAAAAAATCAGATGTTGCGGCACACCCATTACTTTTAACACCCTCTATAGCTTTGCATGATCCACACAGTCAAGAGCTTTTCTGTAATCTATAAAAGACATGCTGATTTTCGCCTGAAATTCCTTGGTATGTTCCATTAGTCAACGTAAATTGGCAATGTGATCTCTAGTGCTTCCTCCTTTTCTGAATCCAGTTTGCACATCTAGCATTTCTCATTCCATATATAGTAAGACCATAAGGGAATTGACCATAAGAGAATTTCCATCCTTCACATTTTAAGAGAAATCTCCCTTACGATCAATTTTTGTGGTTGCTACATAACGCGTCCACTCCATTAGATTAGGCCAGTGAAAGAGACAGATTAAGTAGAGAACTGTATAATAGAGGCTATCCAGCCAAGATTTAAGATGGGGCAGCTAAGACAGTGTCATGGACGTCATGTGACACTCGGTTTGAGAACAAAAATAAGAAAAAGGATTCCAGACTCGTTGGCCTTTAGAGTATACAACTTTTTCTACTGGTATACTGGATATTGTTAGCAAAATCAAAAAGAGTCCAGTAGCACCTTTAAGACTAACCAATTTTATTGTAGCGTAAGCTTTCGAGAATCAAGTTCTCTTCGTCAGATGCATGATCTGACGAAGAGAACTTGATTCTCGAAAGCTTATGCTACAATAAAATTGGTTAGTCTTAAAGGTGCTACTGGACTCTTTTTGATTTTGCTACTACAGACTAACACGGCTAACTCCTCTGGATCTATGGATATTGTTAGGAAACACTGACATCTAGTGGCAGATATTGAAGGTTGTGAGCAATCACCTTCTATAGGGCCGAGACGCATCTTTAAGAACCTTAAAGACACACTAGTGCGATCTGATTTTTGTTTGAAACAGATGAGGAGGGGGGGGGGTCCCATGGGTCACTTTAAATGTGGGAAATGTAACGTGTGTGAATTGGTAGCAAGTGGTAGAGAGTATACAATTAGGTCGACAGGACGTTCCATCCCTCTACGAGATTTTTCTAATTGCAACACGGCAATTGAGTTGTGTACATTATTGAATGCACGTGTCCTTTATTATATATAGGAAGTACATCTAGATCTGTTAAAATTCGAGTCCAAGGCCACATCTCTAGGATCAGGAATAAGGCATTAGAAGCACCTATAGTGCAGCAATTTGTGAGTGTTCACAAGGATCCTAGGGAATTTAGGTTCTCAGTTCTAGAGGTAATTAAAAGCAGCAGGGCTTTTTTTTCAGCTGGAACGCGGTGGAACGGAGTTCCGGAACCTCTTGAAAATGGTCACATGGCTGGTGGCCCCGCCCCCTGATCTCCAGACAGAGGGGAGTTGAGATTGCCCTCCGCACTGCTCCAGCGGCGCGGAGGGCAATCTAAACTCCCCTCTGTCTGGAGATCAGGGGGCGGGGCCACTAGCCATGTGACCATTTTCTCTGAGGGCAACCCACTGAGTTCCACCACCTCTTTTCCCAGAAAAAAAGCCCTGAAAAGCAGTAAAACTTGTGATGTTCCATGGGAGCTGCTGAGGAGAGAATCATTTACCATCTGAATACTGTTACCCCCAGAGGCTTAAATCAAGCATTAGATCTCTCTTGTTATTTATGAAGGATGTTCATCCACAGTGCTGTATCCTTAAAAGGCATTCTGCTGAATGAGGTAATCGGCATGGTGTATTATAAAAGATAAGGGAGTGTCCTCCCTCACCACCGACCTTGTATCTGGGAACCCACTGTGGATGTTGATTGTGGACAGAGAAGTACACTGGAAGACTGGATGTGTGAGTATCTTATTTCAGAGCATTAATTGGATGTAGTATATTCATAATACTTATGAGGATTGTATATTTTAGGGCAAATTGGCTGAATTTGAACCCTTGTAATAAAGTCCAACGAAACAGGAGAATTGCTAGCACCTGTTGAGTGGTTCTCAGCAGCTTCTGGACCCTGCCTATACCTAATGTTGGTGGCCCTCCTCTACAGCGTTGCATGAATAACTTAGAAACCATCCTGTAGAAGTTTTGAGGACTGAGCCACACTACAGTCGGGTAATGGAAGGATATTCCCTACTCTTTTCTCTCAAGTGTACTTTACATATTATATACTTTAGAATTGCAATATTATGGAAGGAAACTATTCATTGTATGTTTGAAGAATTACTTATGCATCTTGCACTTTATGTAAGAATGATTTCTTGCACTTTGTACTTTGTATCAAATTGAATTATAAGTATAGTTTATATTACATGTTGGAATTGCTAATTTGTATGGCGTACTTTAAATTCTTACCGCAGGAGTTTTGTGTTCTTTTCCTCTTGGCTTGGTACTCCGCGGCATCCCTCTTCTTATCAGTATCCCCTTTTTTGGAACTGGAATGTATACTGAGCATTTCCAGTCTGCGGGCCGTTGTTTTGTTTTCCGTATTTGTTGACAGATTCTTGTTAAGATTTTGATGTACTTAGTTTCTGTAGCTTGAAAAAGTTCTGTTGGTATTCCATCTACTCTAGGCGATTTGTTTTTCCCAATTGTGTTGAATGCAGCTCTCCAGTTTCTAAGATTCCAGGTTTTACATCGAAAGATTATTCTTTGAAGGAATCTGTCATCCTTCCATCCTTTCTGTATAGTTCTTCAGTGTATTGTTTCCATCTTTCCTTTATTTTGTCCTGATCAGACACTGTATTTTTGTGTTGATCTTTCAGTTCCCTTAGCCGTGGCTTGAATTTCTTTGATTTCCTGTATTTTGTGGACCATACTCTTGTTCTTTTTTGTTATTCTTTTCTTTTTCTTTGCACTGGTTATTATAATATATTACTTTGTCTCTGCATTCAAGTAGCTGAAAAGCTGCCTGTTACCTTTTGCTTTTGCTTCTTTTTTTTTTTTTTTTTTTTTTTTTTAATAAACTTTTTATTAACTTTAAAAAAACAACATACAATGCGTAAACAGGAAAACAAATTACACAATATTAAAGTCAACTATAATACAAGAAAAAACAGATAGCTTATAATATACTACCAGTTTTCAAATATAATATTAACAAAGGAAAAAGAAAATTTGCTTAGAGAATTGCAATATACCTAAGCAGAGAGGGAGGTTCTTTACAGTTTGTATGGAACCCAACATATTGCTCAGAAACACCATGAGACAAACAATAAATGCTTTGGAGGGTGTATATCATTGGTTAATAAGTAGTCAAAGAAAGGGAGCCATTTTGTCATAAAATCAGTTTCTTTTGGAAAATGCTGAGATATATAAATAGAATCATAAACTTTCTCCTGGATATAATAATCCCAGACTCTGGAAAACCAACTGTCGATAGATGGGATCTTGGGGGACTTCCAGTTAGCTGCCAAAAGGGATTTTCCGACCATTAGGAGGTCATTAATTAATTCTTTCCTAATGCTTGGGATATCTATGTTGTCCCATTGATTTAGAAAAATTAGCTTAATATCAAAGGGTATTTCATAACCTGTTATTTCTTTTATATTTTTTAAAATCTCTATCCAATAGTTTTTAACTAGGGGACAATTCCACCAGCAATGATCGAAAGAACCTATCAAATTACATCTTTTCCAACAATAAGGTGACTGAGTTTGTGAAAATAATGAGAGTCTCTTTGGTGTTAAATAACATCTGTGGATAATTTTATAAGCTTGAATTCTGTTGTTTATTATGCGAGAATCTCTTATATTAGAAGACCAAATTTTTTCCCATTGGTCTGGGGGAATTACAGATCCACAATCGGTTTGCCAGTCTAGCTGATATTTCTGAGGTTTTAATTCAAAGGTATTAAGAAGCAAATTATAAAGTTTGGATATCAAACCTTTTTGCGTCCAATCTGTTTGATTTAAGAGCTGTTCAAATTCTGTCATAGGGTTACTAAGGATTTGTTTAATTCCAATTTGATACATCATGTGAGAAAGTTGAAGATAAGTAAACCATTGCATTTTTTGTTGTAATTTATGTTCTAAGTCTTGTTTATCTAAAAAACCTGTACTTGTGGATATATCAATTAAACGAGTTAAATTCTGTTGTTGCCAGAAAGACATAAAAGAATTAGATTGGCCTGGGGGAAACCATGTTTGTCCTAAAAAGGATGAAAACCGGGATAATTTTGGCAAAATCTTTTTTTTGTATTGAGACCATATGCTCAGTATATCCACTAAAAAAGGATTATTTATCAATTTGCATAAATGATCATTTTTAACATTCCATATTAAATTCTGTATTACAAGAGGTGCATAATTAGGATGTATCGTTGTAACCCAATTCAAAGAAGTTGGGGTTCGTAAAATCTGGACTACATTCAATAACCTGGTAGCTACTTGGTATGTGTTAAGGTCTGGGTAATTAAAACCCCCTTTCCCATATTTCAGTCGGAGTGTGGTAAAAGCAATTCTCTGTTTTTTATAGTTCCATAAAAATTTATTTAACAAACTTTGCCAATTTTTCATCGTTTTCTGCGGGATCTTGAGTGGAATTGCTCTCATAAGAAATAAAAGTTTTGGCAGAATAAATGTTTTAATTATATGATACCTTTCAAACCAAGAGAGATTTAATTTGTTCCATTTGCCTAAGTTCAATTTTATTTGTTCTATAACTGCATTATGATTTAGTTTAAACAGTTGCTTCAAATCTGTAGAGATATTAATGCCCAAATATTTTATGTATTTAGAGACCCAACGATAATTACAGATTTTTTTTAGATGGGTAATTGAATCTTTTTGAATATAGACTGGGAGCAATTGAGATTTCATTTGGTTAATTGTTAACCCTGAAATATTACTGAATTTTGTTAGTGTCTCCTGTAGGGGAATAATCGATTTAATTGGATTTACCAAATAGAGCAATAGGTCATCAGCAAAAAGGCTTAATTTAAAGTTGTAAATTTTGGTGGTAATCCCTTGTATTTGGGTGTCATTCCTAACAGTCTCTGCTAAGGGTTCCATAGCCAAAATAAATAAAATGGGGGAAAGTGGGCAACCTTGTCTCGTACCTCTCTGAATGGCAATTTTATTTGAAAAAAACCCATTGATTTTAATTTGAGCTGTATTTTGTGAGTAAATCGTGTCTATCATTCTTAGAAATTTATCACCAAAACACATATGTTTTAACACTGATTTAAGATATTGGATCTCAATGGAATCAAAAGCTTTTTCAATGTCGAGAGAAATAAAAGCAGACTCTATATTATTTGTTTGGCAGTATGAGATTAAGTTTAGAGTTTTGTAAATATTGTTAGTCAGGTCTCTAGATGGAATAAAACCAGATTGGTCCTGGTGAATATAGTGGGAAATGAATGAATTTATCCTTTTAGTTAGAACCATAGTGAAGATTTTATAATCTTGGTTTAAAAGGGATATGGGTCTATAAGACCCCGGGTTGGTAACATCTCTGCCCTGTTTTGGTATTACAGTAATTGAAGCATTTGTCCAAGAAGGAGGCATCTTACCACATTCTAAAACTTCATTACAAACTTCAGTTAAAGGTTTGCTTATAAGCATGATAAATTTTTTGTAATATTCTGATGGAAATCCATCAGGACCTGGCGATTTATTATTTGGCAATGATTTTATTGCTTCTGATATTTCCTGTTGAGTAATTGGGCTATCTAAAAGAGATTGATGCTTAGTGTCCAGTTTTTTTAAATTTGCTAGTGACTGTAAAAATTGCAAAATAGACTTCTGATTTGGTTTTTTGGATGTATATAACTGAGTATAGTAATCCTCAAAAACATTCAAAATCTCTTTTGTTGTGGTGTGAGCTACTCCCTTAGTGTCGATTATTTTCTTAATGCACCTTTGTGTCTCTTTGTCTTTGATCTTGTGGGACAAAAGTCTAGAAAATTTGGGTGAATTGAACCAGTAATTTATTTTAATGTATTGTAGCTTTTTTTGGATTTTATTGATATCTAATGATTCAAGTAATTTACGTTGAGATAGTAATTTTTTATAAATTTTTTTACTGCATGTTCTTTTATGGGTAGCTTCTAACATTTTTATATTCTCTTGGAGTTCCTGTTTAAGGATATTTCTTTGTTTATTAATATGTGCTGAAAGAGATATTAAATGTCCCCTTGTAACAACTTTCACTGTATCCCAAAGTATGCTTGGTGAAATGTTTTCTGTTTTATTATCAATGATAGCTAATTCTATAATCTTGTTAATTTCTGTGACTGTTGTTTGATTGGTAATTAAGGACTTATTGAATGACCAAAATTTTGGTTTGAAAAAATTTGGATTGATTTGTAATGAACATTTGACCCATGCATGATCTGACAAGGTAATATTACCTAATTCAGAGCTGACTATATTGTCTGTAATTGAATCAGAAACTAATAAATAATCAATTCTAGTGTAAATGTTGTATTTTGAAGAAAAATAGGTAAAATCTTTTTCATTTTTGTGTTGATACCTCCAAATATCAATCAGGTTATTGTTCTCTAAAAGGCGTGCTAGACCGGAGTAGTCATTCTTATATTTAGATGTCTTCTGTTTGGGTCTAGATCTATCTAGTTTATAATTTATTATATAATTTAAATCTCCCCCTAAAATCTGAGTGCCTTCACTAAATTGTGTAAATTTGTCTAAAGAATTTTTTATAAATGTTAGTTGGTCCTGGTTAGGTGCATATATAGAACCAAAGGTGTATAGCTGGTTTTCAATTGTACCCTTAATGAATAGAAACCTGCCCTTAGAGTCTCTAATTAAGTCATTAAGTTGAAATGGTAAAGTTTTTGAAATAAGGATGGACACCCCTCTTGCTTTGGAAGTCCCAACTGCATGGTATTGTAAATGATAACGATTAGACTTCAAGTTTTTTGTATGTTTAGAATCAAAATGAGTTTCTTGTAGTAAAATAATGTCTGAACCTGTTTTAGATAATTCAGAAATAATTCGTTTTCTCTTAATCGGATTTCCAAGGCCACGTACATTAAAGGAAATAACTTTGAGATGGTCTGCCATATCTATTTTTGTTTGTTATAAGAAAAAATAGTTCTCAAATAACTTATCAGATACTTATTAACGACCAAAAATTAAACACTTCTTCAACTTTGAAATAGCTAATCTTCTGTTTTTTCCTCCTCTTTTCTTCCCCCCCTCTTTTTTATGTTTCTTTACCAAAATTAAAATTAAAGCAGTACTAAAAATACTAAGCTAGAAGCTTAGATACAAAGATTGCAGTAAGCAATATTTTAATTTGTGACAGTAGAATTAAGTATTTTTGCTCTAATACATTTTATCTCAAAAAACAAACAACTAAGCTCTATCAAGCGTTGTAGAAAGGAATCTATAAAAACACTATTTAAACTAATTAACTTTTATAAAAAACAAAAATCACTTTTATATAATCCGTTAATACTATTTCCCTTTCCCTCCCCCAGTTCTTATTAGTAACAGAGCATTAAAAAATACAAAAATATGAAGCTATAAAAACTTGAGTAAGAAAAAATAAAAAGACAATTATAAATCACGTGGACTAGTGTGTTACTTCACGCACTAGCTATTTGTTGAGAGAGAAAAAAAACCCAACCCTTAAAAACTAACTCAACAGAAGCCAAAGAACACTAAGCTAGCAGCTTAGATATACAATAAGCAATATTTTAATTTGCAGCTATAAAATAAAATATTTTTACACTGGTGCACTTTAGAGGCTGAGTTCTAGCAAATGTAAAAAAAAAATTAAAAATCACTACTTAAACTAATTAACTTTTATAGTAACAAGACCCTCCACAATACAATTCCCCTTAACCCTATAACAGTATACCCCTCTTCCCTCCCCCAAATCTTATTAGTAACAGCTCAAAACTATAAAACTGTAGAAATTTTTATAAGGAAAAAAAAACAGTTATAGTTCACTTGGACTAGTGTGTTACTGCACACACTAGCTATTTGGTAAAAAACCAACCCTTTGGAACTATCAACCCAACAGGAGCCACACTGAAGAAACCACCCTAGGCTCCCCCCACCTGGAAAAATAAGATGAACATTAACGTGCAGAGAATTTCCACCTCAACTGTTGACTAAACTCAAAAACACATTCCCACATTAAGCTTAATTCTTTTTTGTTGTTCTTAATTAGTTGTCCAGAATAGGGATTTTACTCCCTTTTTGAGGAGAAGGTGTTGGAAATTTTCTTTTTTGACTATACTTGCTGACATCCATCGGAGTCTCCACATGCAAGTTCTGCAGCAATTGTTCAGCCTCATCTAAATTTGAAGCAATCAGTTGTTTTCCATTATGCATGACAGAGAGTTTAATAAAGTTGCTCCATCTGTAACGAATGTTAGCTCTTTGCAAGGCTAAAGTGACTGATTTTAAGTCCTTCCTTTTGGACAACACTTCACCCGGTAAATCAGGAAAGATGTAAGCTGGCTTTTCGTTGAAAAGAAGTGGGCTTTTGACTCTGGTCACATCCATTAGTTGCTTGCGTATTTTGTGGTCTGCAATTTCCACAATGATATCTCTTGGAAGATTTCTCTTTTTGGCAGCCTGCTCAGATCCCAGTCGAAAAGCCTTAGTGATGGTTAGCTCTGCATCGTTAGGTAAATTGAGCAGTTCGGAGAACCATTTAGTTAGCATTGTGATTAAGTTATCATTAATAGATTGCAACTCTTCTACGTTTCTTATCTTCAAATTGTTTCTTCGTGCAGCCACTTCAAGGTTAATTAGCCTCATTTCATGAGAATCAGAGGTATCTTGGAGATCACGAATATCCCTCTGCGACATAAGAGCCAAATCCAGGGCATTTTCAACTTTTGCATTTGTTTTACTGAGCTCTAGTTTAATGTCTGCCAACTGCATTGAAAGGGGCTGTATTAAAGCCGACATTTGTTTTAAGAGTGACTGTTCAAGCTGTGCTATTTGTTTAGGTAAGAGTAAAAGCTGTTTATTTACCTCTGCACTAGCTTCCAGTATACCCTCGGCCATGTTTGTTTTGCTTTCCAGGCCTTGGCTTTTCTGCACTTCAAAGTCAGCTCCTTCAAAGAGGTTTTGCAAGCACTTAACTGCTTTTGTTGGTGATTTTTTCTTCATCAGCCCCTGCTTTTTCATAGCCTCCTCAAACTTTAAGCTTTAAAAAGCTTTACTTACATGCTTCCAGGCGGGGGAGAGCTGGAGCTCCTTCAACATGCATCCATCTTGCACAGATGCCACGCCCCCTTCTTCTCCTTTTGCTTTTGCTTCTCATTCATCTCTAGCAATTTTAAGAGTTTCATCAGTCATCGATCTAGGCTTCTCCTTTCTTTTGGCTACAGAAATAGTCTTTGCAGATAATTTCTTGATAATATTTCTGCTTTCAACCCATAATACTTCTGGTTCATAATCAATTAAATTCAGTAATACAAATCAGTTCTTTAGATGGTCTTCAAATTCTTCAGGAATGGCATTCAGATTATATTTTGGCACTATAATTCTTTTAGTGTTTCTCTTCAGTGTCTATGTTTTGATATTAACATTTCACAATCTGTATCAGCGCAATCAGCTCCTGGTCTTGTTTTAGCAGACAGAATGCATGCGTATACAAGTTTTCAGCATCACAAAATTTTATGAGTCGCTATCCTGTTTCATTTTGTGATCCTAGTCCAAATTTTCCAACAATGTTTGATTCTGCTTTGTCTCCTATTTTTGCATTCCAGTCACCTATGATTATCAGTATATCTTGTTTAGGTGTATGATCAATTTCTTTATGGACACATGCAGAAAATTTTTTGATGTCTTCCTCCTCAGCATCTGTAGTTGGAGCAAAAACTTGAATGAAGGTTATGTTAATAGGCTTTCCATGAAATCTGATTGATATTAATCAGTCAGACTTTGAGCTATAGCTCCTGACTGCTTGTGCTATGTCTCGTCTCACTATCAGAGCAGTACCATTTCTTTTCAGTTTGTCATTTCCAGAGTTTGTAATTTTGTAACAAATTTTGAATTTTGTAATAAAAACTTTGTCAGTTTCTGACTGTAAATGTCCTAATCCAGTTCACGTTACTTCAATCATACCCATGATAGCCATGTTTAAATGTTCCATTTCTCGTTCTATGATTTTGGGCTTACCTGAATTCATACTTCTTACATTTCATGTCCCCAGTAAATCTGTTGCACAGCTTTGGGTGTTACTTTTGCATTTATTCACATAGCAACTGTATGTCCTTTCAACTTTAGTCTAGTCACATCATTAAGAACAGCGCCATTCGTACTTGTCCTCTGCTCTTCCCCAGTAGTCAATTAAGTGCCATCTGACTTAGAGGTCCTGTCTTCCAGTACTATATCATCTTTCATTTTGGATTTTCTCATCATAGAGTTTCTGAGGTAAGAGATGATCAGTAGTGGTTTACCACTACTACCTTCTATACAGTACTAACCCAAAGTGTCACTGCTGTTGTCACTGTTGCTATCGGTGAAAAATCCTCCGCCAGTGCCACCTACCATTACTGCTTCTGCCCAGTAGCTAACCTTGAAGAATTCCTCCACTCCCATCACCGCTGGAACATTCAGTTCTCCTCTGCTGATGTGATGATTGATTCCTGAAGGGGGTGGTTGCATCTGAGTCTGGTGTCTCTTTCCATGACTCTTCCAGATGTTTAGAATTTGATGGTATCTGTGCTTATGATGGTATTGGTCTTCGCTTCACTGACACATTCAAACCCTCTCACCACATTAAGATGTTTATCTAAAAGGGGATATTGTGCTACTTTTCCACAAGTGTCTTTCTTTCCTTCCTCACACTGTATTTAAAAAGTATTGTTGGTCAATGGGTGTACATAATACAAAGCAGGGAGCAGACATGCTCAGGGTTTTCAAGCACTTTCCCCACTCATGGTCCCAATTGTCACATGAAGGAAAGCCCCGTCATCTCAAAAAGAGTCTATGTGTGAATAAACAGAAAGTGATATTTTGACCTTTCTAGAATTCTTCCGGTCTTATCTCTAGTTGATATGCAGCTCTGCAATGCAAGCTACCTGTGGCAATGTTCAATTCTCAGCATACTCTTGCATAAATCTGGATTTTCTACCCAGATTCTGATGGGGGAGGCCCCTTCCAAGGGGTTAACATCTTTTCCCGGAAGAAGTGATAAAAAGAATGTGTTCCTTATTTGCCAATCTCCTGCCCTATATGCAAACAATGGTGTTCTCATCAATAGGATTTCCTTATTTTGATTGACTGGCTGTTAGCCACTTGCAAACTGGAGCTAATAAATATCGAGCAAGAGGAACAGATAAGACAAAAGGCTGGAGCTTTTGCACTGAAGAAGTGGAAGCTGCTGTTCAGGTGAGCTGGCAACTTTTCTTTGAAGGACAGGTATGTGAACTGCTGGAAACAAATTTTGCTGAATTACTATCCCATCTTTCCTGCATTATAGAATTAACAGACAGTGTGTATAATGATCAGATTGTGGGATTCATCAGGGACTATCAGGGAGACCAAGGTTCAAATCCCCCCTTAAGCCAAGAAACTCTCTCTCGCAGTCCAGTCTATCAGGATTGTTGTGAAGATAAAATGTCAGGGAGACAACCATATAAAACACCCTGAATTAATAGGATGAAGGGCATGATAAAAAGAAGAGGAGGCAAATTACATGGGATTTTCCAGTATATCTCTCCTTCAGGGCTGGCCCCAAGATTTTTGGTGCTCTAGACACCAAAGCAGCTGCCCACCCTTTTCATCACCCCACTGTGACATGAGGAAGTGAGCCTGCTGCCCACTTTCTTCACCATCTGCACTGCACAGTGTCAGGGGGAATGTTGCCAGGTGGCATCCCCAAGGAAACTGGATAGGGCCCTGGAACATACCTTAATTTTTTTTCTTGCTCACATGCTTCTGAGTTCGATGTAATGACATCACTTTGGCCATGATGTCATCACTGCTGCTGGAGCCAAGGCTGGCTGGCCACTCCCGCAAGCATGCAGAACCAGAGAGCCAGTTTGGTGTAATGGTTAAGAGTGCAGTACTCTAATCTGGAGAACCGGGTTTGATTCCCCATGCCTCCACTTGAAGCCAGCTGGGTGACCTTGGGCAAGTCACAGGAGCTCTCAGCCCCACCCACCTCACAGGGTGTTTTGTTGTGAGGATAATAATAACAGACTTTGTAAACTGCTCTGAGTGGATGTTAAGTTATCCTGAAGGGCGGTATATAAATCGAATGTTGTTGTTGTTGTTATAACCACAAGATGCTGGCAGGATCGCTGCAGAAGCTGCCTGGGTGCCCAGATGCAGGTGTCACTCATGAGGCCCTTACCTGGGCACTGAGGAAGGGGAGGTGTCTGGTATTTGGGGAGAGTTTTCCCCAGAAAGTCCCCCCAAATAGCAGACTGTCCAGATGAATACCGGACACCTGGCAACCCTAGCTTGCTCTCTTTGCCCCTCCCCAGGTCTCAGGGAGACATGTCTGTTTCCTGCTCTCCTCCTCCTCACCCCGCCTTGGGGAGGCAGGAAGCTGTCGCCCACCTTGCCTATAGAAGGGTAAGGAGCTGCTCCCAGCAGCTGCCCACTGAGGCTAGGGACACCTTCCTGATGCCATGGACTGGCAGACACCCTTCTAACCATTGTGCCCTAGTCTATTCCCTAGGAGTGTCTAGTGAATGGGCCAGCCCTGCTCCCCTCCAGACACTAACCAGATTGAAATGAGTTTATCTTCTGCAAGGTTGCTTCATCAGGTACTTTCAGACTATGCATTGAATTGAATATTATCAGGAGCAAGCAGGAGCATGACCATCATTCCCATCCTACAGTTACTTCATTGGCTACCTATCAGTTACCATGCTCAGTTCAAGGTATTGGTTATTGCACACAAAGCTATTCACAGCCTTGGTCCAGCATACCTACGGGACCGTCTCCCTCCCTATATCCCTCCATGGCAGCTTTACTCAACTGAACAGGGTCTCTTGCAGGTGCTAGCCTGTACGTGGGCAAAATCAACAGCAGCCCGTATGCGGGCTTTCTCTGTGGTAGCCCCTACCCTATGGAACGGCCTGCCTGAGGAGGTCAGGAGAGCCCCCATGCTCCTGGCTTTCCACAAGCAATGCAAAACTGAATTATCCAAAAAGGACTTTTTCTCAGCTAAGAGGGTGGTATTGTAGGAAAGGGATCCCAGATGTTTCGCTAATAGAAACCATAGATTTCACCATTATGTTGCCTTACATATTATCTGTTGCTTTAAATATGTACTCCTATATACTACCTGTGTTTATGTTGTTTAATGTAAGTCCCAGAATTGATTATATTCTGTTTCAGCAATTTCTCAACCCCATACTGGATCCTTGCTAATACTATGTCTTCGTAAACTCATATTCTATTCATTTACCCCATGGCATTGTTTATGGAAATGTTCTTGACACTGTATGGAAATGCCTGCCCTTGTTCTTGCCACTGATTGTACTAATCTCATATTATGTAATCCGCCTTGAGTCTCAGTGAGAAAGGCGGAATAAAAATGACAGAAACAAACGAACAGGTCTAAAATTACAAACAGTAGACTGCACCTGGTAACTTGATTTTTAAACAGGTCCATCAGCCCTGGGATGTCATCTCTTGTTACCTCTGTGGCTCAGTTCTTTGCACAACCTGTCTGAAATGAGTGGGTTGGATCCAGAACTAAATTTCCCAGTAACCGAAGCAGAGTAATTTCTACCAATTCCCCCTTCTTGCTGCAGACTCCCAGTTGCCCTTCATGCTTTCCCTGGATCCTCTGTTTGCCTGGAGCAACATTTGGGGAGATTAATGGACTGCAACAGGTGGCAGGCCAGAAAATTATGTCTGGCTGAACTTAATAGCACTGCAGTCACTATTCCCAGCTGGTTTGCTTTGCACCAGTTTCAGAGGACCACTGAAGGCCAAGTCCAGGGTGACCCTGGACTCAGAAGGAGTGAAAATTATAAGGTGCAGATGGCATTGCTATCCAAATGCACATCCGTATTATTTAGCAATACAAGCAAGTATAGTGGTTAGAGCATTGGAATAAGATCTGGAAGACCCAGGTTTGAATCCCTACTCTGCTGTGGAAGCTTGCTGGGTGACCTTGAGTAAGTTACGTAGTCTCAGCCTATACTACCTCAGAGGGTTGTTGTGAAGATAAAATGAAGGGTAAAATCAACAGCAGCCCCATATGCGGGTATTCTCTGTGGCCCTATGGAACAGCTTGCCTGAGGAGGTAGGGAATTGGCATTGTAGGGAAGTGGTTTCAGATGCTTCACTAATGAGTAAGGGACAATATAGTTCACCACTATGTTGCCTTACGTACTAACTGTTGCTGTAAGTATGTGCTCCTATGTGCTACCTGTGCTTCAAGCATGACCCTACTGGGTAGTTCTGTGTTGTCTAATGCCGGTCCTAGAATTGCTTATGTTCTGTGCCAGCATTTCTTCAACTCTGTATTGGATTCTTGCTAATACTTTGTCTTTGTAAACTTGCATTTATTTACCCTATGGCATTGTTTATGGAAACGTCCTTGATATTGACTGTATTAAGCTCAGTGAGAAAGGCAGAGTATAAATGACATAAACAAATAAAATGCTTCGACTAGACGAAAGGCGGGATATAAATGAATTAAAGAAATATTATTTAATGGTCAACCACTCCAGGGGACAAGCCATTGACTAGCTGACCTTCTGACTTTCCACACAGTCCACAATGAGGCCACTTGCTCTCCTGCTTCTGCTCTCTGCTTTCGCCCCAAAGGCTGAACTGTGTAGTAAGTATGTGCTATCTTTATATAAGTTATCATTTTGTCCTGTTACATTTATTCTCATATATTTAACTGGTTTTCTGGTAATAACACAAAAGCCTATTTTTTGTGTACATGCCAGTACACAATACTGGCCCCTTTTTTAGCCAGAGAGATTGTGCTCCCAAGGAGTAAACATCACACATGCTGGCACCTCTTTTTTAAAGAAAAAATGGTTGAGTAGCACAAATAAGCAGATGATGCTGAGCTCTATTTCACCTTGACAGCTGAGTTGGGTGGATCTATGGAAGCCCTCAACAGATGCCTGGAGAAGGTAATGGGATGGATGAGGGCCAGTAAACTGTGGCTCAGTCCAAACTAAACTGAGGTGTTGTTGATCAATGACCAAGCCACTTGAGGACTCAGGAGTTAGCAAGTCCTGAGGGAGCTGATTCATTGCTTGGTGGTGGTGCTAGATTCTGGCCTACAGTCAGAGGCTCGGGCTTCCATTCTGGCCAACAGTGCCTTTTATCAGCTGATATGATAGACACTGCCCTTCCTCTACAAGCATGATTTGGCCGCAATGATATGTACTCCGATCAGGTCACAGAAACTTCAACTGGTCCAAAGGGCAATAGCTAGATTGTTGTCAGAGGATGGGTATACCATCCCAGTGCTGAAACTAGCTGATCTGTGGATCTGCCCTGTTGATTAAGCAGTTTATGAGGTTACCAGGAAGGTCTGTATAGTGAGGGACACTCTGGAAATGAAATGTACACCAGTTTGGTGTAGTAATTAAGAGCGGCAGGACTCTAATCTGGAGAACCGGGTTTGATTCCCACTCCTCCACTTGAAGTAGCTGGTTGACCTTGGTCAGTTACAGCTCTCTCTGAGTTCTCCACCGACCCACCTTGCAGGGTGATTGTCGTAAGCTGCTCTGAGTAAGCATTAAGTTGTCCTGAAGGGCAGTATATAAATTGAACGTTATTTCAAACGTTATTCTGCAAGCAAGAATGTTATTCAGCAAGTCATTCATTTTGGACAAGGTGTGAGGTGATCTCATAGAATCAAAAAACAAACTCTGATTAAGGGGTGTGACAGTTTCTCACCTAGACCTAGCTATCAAATCATGAAATGGAGTTTTACTATCTTTAAGACACAGTAAGGTTCTCTGGTTGGATTTAATAAAGAGCCTCCCTGTCTGCATAGGCCCTAAGAGTGTGGGGAGGCCAGGAGGGGTGACTGTTCTGTATTTTTGTTCAGGAGGCCACTGGAGGTAACAATGCATGCTTAACATGCCTTCATTTTGGTGATGGGATCGGAGTCTAAATACTTTGCTGTTCTAGTTATCCTAAAGGGTTACGGGTTCTAGATTACCTCCCTGCTAAATTTAACTTTTGTTATGTATATAGGCAGTGACAGTTGCATCAATTTACTGAAGCAGGACATCCTCAACCTTCTAGCGAAATGGGAAGGGTCTTCCTGCCTTCCAAACTCTCCACAGAAGAATCTGCCTCAAAGCTGCAAACAAATCAAGGATTCCCAACAAGAAGCCACAGGTGAGAAATGGTCTTTGCGAAAATTTAATGCAACCGACATTAAAATCCCATCTTAGTTCTCTGAAATAATAACACCAATCAGTAACAATAGCACTGAATAACAAAATATTGCATTGTTTTAATTCTTTCTCTTATCACACCACCTTCTGGGCCTGTGCAGATGGGCTGTATTTCCTGCAGACGGGAGATGGTGAGGTCTACCAAACCTTCTGTGACATGACCACCAATGGAGGAGGTTGGACTCTGGTGGCCAGTGTCCATGAGAACAACATGTATGGGAAGTGCACTGTGGGGGATCGTTGGTCCAGCCAACAAGGGAACAACCCCAACTGCCCAGAAGGAGATGGAAACTGGTCCAATAACTCCACCTTTGGGTCAGCCGTGGCCTCAACCAGTGATGATTACAAGGTGAGGAATATTGCCTAGAAGATCTGAGGACTGAAATAGTGGGAACCATAGATATAATATATCATCTAGGTCAACTGTGTCTCTGTACATATAAAGCATAATAAATCCACTCGGGCCCAGCCTGCCTTTAAAAGTTTCCAAGGAGGAAGTTTATATAACCTTATACCATAATAAATCTGCCCAAGCCTTTTTCTTGTTTAGGCTGTAAAATAGGAACTTTCTTGAACTGGTTACAAGGAAATTCCATCACTACTTTAGCTATTCCTATAGAACGTCAGCCCCCCAGCATCACTAATTAAAAGATCTCAAATAGAAAGTTTTCATTGCATGAGACCCTGGAGAACCACTTCCAAGTCACATTGTTGGGCTGGATGGACCAATGGTCTCACTCAAGAGAAGGCCACTTCCCATGTCATTTGGAAAAGCACTTACTTTGCATCCAAGGAAGAAGCTTGAAGAGATTTTGATTCATATCACCTTATGTCATAATAAATCTAACCAAGCCTTTTTGTTGTTTAGGAAGGAAATTCCGACACCATTTTAAGAAGTTCAGCTACTCCTGTAGTACTTTGATCTCCTGCATCACTAGTTAAAAGATCTCAAGTAGAACGTTTTCATTGCATAAGACCCCAGGGAACCAAGTCACACTGTTGGGCTAGATGAACCAATGGTCTCACCCAAGAAAAGGTTACTTCACATGTTATCTGGGAGAGCATTTGCTTTGCATGCAGAATATCCCAGGTTCAATCCCTGCCATCTCTAGTTTAAAAGGATTCCAGCAGCAGAACTGGAATCCTATTCTGAGATCTTATTCTGCAATCGTATTCTGAGATCTTAAGAAACTGAGAGTAATCCATACAGACCAGACTGATTCAGATGTAGGTACTTCATATATTCAGGGGCTAGCAAGCACACAAATTACATGAACAAGGTTCAAGTTCAACCCCCAGCATATCCAATTAAAACATCACAGGTAAGAGAACTGGGGGGAAGCCCTGCATGAAACTGGAAGTGTCCTTCCAGCAATGCCAGAATATACTGTATTGGGCTAGACAGACTGATGATCTGACTGCATTAGGCAGCTCCAGATATGCACTCTTTCTTGCCCTATTCTCAACTATCATGATCAACAATGATCCTTCCTCTTTCCTAAATTTATATCTAGTGATACACTTTCCTTCAACAAATGGCTGCTTACCATTTGGTCTTCAATGCCTTTATTTAAAAAAAAATCCCTCTCTTTTTATACTTACTTTTCAGAAAGTCATAGATCCCTCTCAATAGTAGATATGATTTTGACGAGAGATTTAGCTACCATCATTTCTAAAGTAGGTATCTATGTAAGAATTTCTCAGATCATAATCCTATGACTATGATTTATAAGAAAAAAGTTGTACCTTTAGATGGAAATTAAATCAAGTTTTATTACAAAATGAAGCAATTGTTAATGATTGTAAGACCAAGGCTGTTTTCACACTACTAACCTGCTTCTGTAACATTGCAAAACGTCGCGCAAAAAATGCAGAAGATAGCATCTTCTTGTGAGAGTTTTGCGTGATGTCGCGCAAAACTTTCGCGAGAAGACGCTATCTTCCGCAATTTTTGTGCAACGTTTCACAAGGTTATGGAAGCAGGTTAGTAGTGTGAAAATGGCCCAGATTAAAGGAATTTTTTGCATTTTGTCCTCCTTCCTACCCCTTTTGAATCCACCCACCATGTCCCCCTTTTTTATAATAAACCTTACTATAAAAGTATTTTTGGCTTCCTTGGTACAATCCTTTTCTCTGGGATATTCTCCGATTCTCTTCCCTACATGCCAGACAGCTTGAGCACTACCCTCAGTTTGCTATAAGATCATTTTTCATGGTTTCCACCCTGTTACTTATTCTTTTGCTAGGGCTGAGCTGGAAGAGCTGCTTCCCAGCGGATCAGTCTAGCTGTTCTCAGGAGGTACCTAAGTGGTGGCAGGCAACTACCTGCGTATTTTCCAGGGAACTCTTGGCCTAAGGTTGTTCTCAGCAAGGAAAGTCACTTTCCCCCTTTCCTAACCGTAACAATATATTAGTAAACAGAGCCTTCCTAGGATTACAAAACACCAAAGACAAATTATGAATGGATCAATAACGATAAGAGAAGTGGCGGATGCTATAAAAAATATTAAGCCTGGGAAGGCTTCTGGACCTGACGGATTCCCAGGCACTTAAGTGCTTTGGGGATGAATTGTTACAACACTTATGAGGAACTGTATTTTAGAGGGAAATAAGATGCTTGAGACCTGGAAAGAGGCCAATAGTACATTAATGCCCAAAGACATTAACTACAAATTATGTACAAATGATTAACGTATTATTGCAGAAATGTATAAACTTGTTTTGAAACTGGAGACAGAAGAAGAGCAAGTCAAAGAATATATGATTAAATGGGCTAAAAATTTTGGGTATGATATATTAAATGAACAATGGGTAAATATATGGTTAAAAAGGCTGAAATGTACATTAAATTCCAGTCTTGAGAATTTTATAATATGATGTATCAATGGTATATGGCTCCTGAGAAATTGGCTAGAATGTATAAGAGTACATCGAATGTATGTGGGAAATGTACTCAGCATGAAGAATCATTATTTCATATGTAATGGTCTTGTAATTTGCAAAAATATTTTGGGAAAAGTATCATTATTGATACAGACTATTTTAAAGATTAAAGTGCACAAAACCTGAGACATTCTTATTGGGAAAGATAGACTTTCAGTTGTAGAAAAGAGCTGGCACTTCCTTTTTATAAAGGATTACAGCAGCAAGACTACTGTATTCTCAAAACTGGAAGAATCCGACACTGCCTACAATAGAGGAATCTTTGACAAATATGATGGAATGGGCTGAGATAGCACTGATTAGAAAAAAGGCAATAATTTCATTTGTTGGTGAATGGAAACTCTTCTTGGACTATTTGTATGAAATAGATTTTGAAACAATTTCATGATTTCTGGATTAAGTGATTTTGCATTAGGAAAAAGAGAGCTAATGGCTAGTTATATTTGTGTCAAATGATTGTTTTATATGTTATCTTCATTGGTAGGTAGTTTATAATAGTTTAATTGATGTTTTAGATATTTATGATGTGATACGTAATTTTTAGATTAATGGATTAATGACTGTGTTATGTTTATTTATGTGAATTTATTATATTTTACAGGATAAACGTTTTTTAAAAAGAAAGAAAAAAGAGCTGTTGATCATTACTCAGAGAGAATGTAGATTTGACATATGAGTATTTGTTTTGGAGAAAATCAGAAACCTCTTAGTTTAGATTGTTTTTGTTGTTTTTTTGCATTATGTATGTTTTGTATGTTGATTAATTGTATTTCTTTGTTTTATTAGTATATGTGTAATTGTAGTTTTTTAAGGTTTGTTTTTAATTATGTAAATTTTTTAATTTAAAAAATCCCTCTCTTTCCTTGCTTTCCAGAATCCTGGCTATTATGACCTGGCAGCAAAAGATCTGGCTATATGGCATGTTCCCAACAAAACTCCAATGAAAGAATGGCGGGACACCTCCCTCCTGAGGTATCGCACTGAAACTGGGTTCTTGGCTGCAGAAGGAGGTAACCTTCTCCGGCTTTACCAGGTAATGATGGTTGTTTGGTGACTTAGAATTTCTGCCTGATAATTCAGCATTTGGAGTTTGGGAAGATGGAAGTTAAGGCAAGCACTCCTGGGGCTTGCGCATCGTAGTCCCCTATTGTGAATCACAGGGACTTACACTCAAACAAGTATTTGCTCAACTAGAATATTCTGTAAATAAATTATAACAGAGATATCACAATATATTATCTTGCCCTCCTAACAAAGGAATTTGGCCCATAAATGGAAAGCAGTAATCAGTTTGCTTCTCCTTTCAGAAATACCCAGTGAAATTTGGAATTGGCAGTTGCCTAGCTAACAATGGCCCAGCGGTGCCTGTTGTCTACGATGTGGGCAATGCCCCGAAGACAGCCGGATATTACTCTCCAAATGGGCGGAGTAAGTCTTTTTTGTTTGCTTAGATTCTACAGTCACTTTGCCAAAATCTGTGTTCTGACAAAACAAGCAGGAACCACTCGAGTTTTGTGACTCTCCCTTCTCATCTGTACCTACTTATTCATGTATTCATAGTGATCCTCACAAGTAGTTGACAAGACCTCTAGCCAAAAAAAATGTGAAAAAAGGAAACTGGGTATTGCAAACAGCCAGCCAGAAGGATTTAGTGAGGACTAAGTGCCCGGTGCTGCTTCTTCTATATGTTTACATCTCTAAGCAGTATAGGGTCTCATACCTTTGCTTTTATTGCTATCACCATGTTATGCAATTTTTTTTTAACAAAAAGCAGCTTAGGCTGTGTCCAACAAGGACGTTTGTTTTCACCTGGGTTTCCCAAGTGGAGCCCTTTGTATGGATCTTCTGCACAACCCTGTACTGCAATTGCCTTCTGCAAAACCCTGTGCTGTAATTGCCGTCTTTCTGGGTTATCCCTGCCCTTGATACATTCTTTGCCAAACCCACTTTGCTCCAATCTTATGGGAAGGAGCTCAGCCCAAGAGTACTGCCATGGTGTTTGGAAGAAATGAAGCGCACTTTCCTGTCCTCCAACAGTCCCAGCCACGTGGTGGTAGTGCAACCCAGGTCTTATTTGGAGAGCTCCCATACAATTACTAAACAAGGCCAACCCTGCTTAGCTTTCAAGATCTAATGAGATCAGGCTTGCCTGGGCTATCCACGTGAGAGCCCCCACCTACACCACAGGACTGTTTTTTGAGGACTTTTTACAAAAATGGTAATTAATACAGTGCTATAACAATCCATTGCCAGTTATCTTATTCCAGTTTTAAGAGAGCAGTTATAATGAGTAATAGGTATTTCTATTGGTTATAAGGACAGTGCTTTTTATTCACTTCTTTAAAATGTGGCGCTTACCTTTTTTGTAGGGGTATAACTATGTCCCCATAACATTTATAATAAGCAGCCGTCAATCCATTTGGGCCAAGAGCCTTCTCTGCCTTTAATTTTTTGATGGGAAAGTTAATCTCTTGTATTGTTATTACCTGATTTAGAATATTTCTATGCCTAGGCATAAATTCTTTAATTGGTTATAGTAGTTATACCCCTACAAAAAGTAATGAAGGAAATACAAGACAAGAAGATCTTACCACCGATGTGGCTAGAGGCAAACATAACTTTAATACATAAAGAAGGGAACGATCTGTTACTACCACAATCATATAGACCCATTTCTTTGTTGAATGTGGATTATAAAATATTTACAACAATACTGGCGTAAAGGTTAAGAAGATGTATCTCAGATGTAATTCAGCACCAAACAGGATTTGTTCTGAAGAGATACATGAGAGATAATATTAGATATCTCCTCAATGCAATTGAATACTCAAGAAGGAAGGGGGGGGGGTACTACATTTATGTTTCTGGATGCTGAAAAAGCATTTGATAATGTGTCTTGGAAATGTCTTACGAAAGCACTGCAAAAAATGAACTGTGAGACTGAGTTTTTGAATTAGATGCAAAGTATCTATACTAACCAGCAAGCCACAATCCTAGTTAATGGTTTGTTTATGGAAAACATTGAAATAACAAAAGGAACACAACAGGAATGCCCAATATCACCATTACTGTTCATTATTGCTTTGGAAATTTTGGCGGTGAGAATCAGGCAAGACAGCAGAATTGATGGCATAAAGGAAGGGAAAGAGATATATAAAATGAAAAGCTACTAGGGGTGTGCAAGCCAAAAATTTTCGGCTAAAGCCGAAAGCAGAAAGCCGAAAGAGGATTCTCTTTCATATAAGCCGAAAGCCGAAACGGCCAGCCGTTTCGGCTTTCAGCTTTCGGCTTTTTCAATGGGAAAATGCCTCCGGCGTCTTCCCGGACGTCTGGGGGAGGCATTTTCCCACCGAATCAGCCCAAAATTGGTGGGGACCTTCCTCTAGCCCTTCTCTACAAACCCCCCAAGTTTCAGACCGATTGGACTTAGGGGGGCCATGTTATGGCCCCCCAAAGCAGGTCCCCCTATCCTCCCATAAGAAAGCGAAGGAGCAGCATATTGTTAGCATGCTGCTGCTCATCTTCTTCATTATTTCCTATGGGGAAAAATGAAGAAGCAGGCTTCCTTTGCCAGGGGTGGCATTTTGCATGCAAAATGCCCCCTTACCCTCAGGGGCCCTTCTCCCACCCTTCCTCCCACCCTCCACCAAGGCTCAGCCTGCTCCCACTTGGGGGGGGGGCATTTCATGGCCTCCCCAAGTAGGTGCTCTGCTCTCATCTCTAGCACTGACAGCTGGGGGAGGCTTGTCTTGCCAGGGGTGGCATTTTGCATGCAAAATGCCCCCCAGCCCTCAGGGGCCCTTCTCCCACCCCTCCTCCCACCCCCACCAAGGCTCAGACTGCTCCCACTTGGGGGGGCATTTCATGGCCTCCCCAAGTAGGTGCTCTCATCTCTACCACTGACAGCTGGGGGAGGCTTGTCTTGCCAGGGGTGGCATTTTGCATGCAAAATGCCCCCCAACCCTCTGGGGCCCTTCTCCCACCCTTCCTCCCACCCCCCACCAAGGCTCAGACTGCTCCCACTTGGGGGGGCCATTTCATGGCCTCCCCAAGTAGGTCCTCTCAGCCCCTAAAGTCCACCCCTTACAGCCCCACACAAACCCAATTCCCCCCCAGCTGCCACACACAGACCCAAATCCCCACATTAGCCCCTCATAGACCCAAATCCACCCCCAGCAGCCCCACACCCATAACCCCAGGAACAGGCTGGCAAAGGCCAGCCCTCTCCTTTTGTTCCCTATGCTGGGAACTTCTAAACTCTCTTTCCCTGGGCAATTCTGTTCCTGGGGTTATGGGTGTGGGGCTGCTGGGGGTGGATTTGGGTCTATGAGGGGCTAATGTGGGGATTTGGGTCTGTGTGTGGCAGCTGGGGGGGAATTGGGTTTGTGTGGGGCTGTAAGGGGTGGACTTTAGGGGCTGAGAGGACCTACTTGGGGAGGCCATGAAATGCCCCCCCAAGTGGGAGCAGTCTGAGCCTTGGTGGGGGGTGGGAGGAAGGGTGGGAGAAGGGCCCCAGAGGGTTGGGGGGCATTTTGCATGCAAAATGCCACCCCTGGCAAGACAAGCCTCCCCCAGCTGTCAGTGGTAGAGATGAGAGCACCTACTTGGGGAGGCCATGAAATGGCCCCCCCAAGTGGGAGCAGTCTGGGCCTTGGTGGGGGGTGGGAGAAGGGCCCCTGAGGGCTGGGGGGCATTTTGCATGCAAAATGCCACCCCTGACAAGACAAGCCTCCCCCAGCTGTCAGTGGTAGAGATGAGAGCAGCTACTTGGGGAGGCCATGAAATGCCCCCCCCAAGTGGGAGCAGTCTGAGCCTTGGTGGGGGGTGGGAGGGTGGGAGAAGGGTCCCAGAGGGCTGGGGGGCATTTTGCATGCAAAATGCCACCCCTGACAAGACAAGCCTCCCCCAGCTGTCAGTGGTAGAGATGAGAGCAGCTACTTGGGGAGGCCATGAAATGCCCCCCCAAGTGGGAGCAGTCTGAGCCTTGGTGGGGGGTGGGAGGAAGGGTGGGAGAAGGGTCCCAGAGGGCTGGGGGGCATTTTGCATGCAAAATGCCACCCCTGGCAAGACAAGCCTCCCCCAGCTGTCAGTGCTAGAGAGATTAGAGCACCTACTTGGGGAGGCCATGAAATGGCCCCCCCCCCATGTGGGAGCAGGCTGAGCCTTGGTGGAGGGTGGGAGGAGGGGTGGGAGAAGGGCCCCTGAGGGTGAGGGGGCATTTTGCATGCAAAATGCCACCCCTGGCAAAGGAAGCCTGCTTCTTCATTTTTCCCCATAGGAAATAATGAAGAAGATGAGCAGCAGCATGCTAACAATATGCTGCTCCTTCGCTTTCTTATGGGAGGATAGGGGGACCTGCTTTGGGGGGCCATAACATGGCCCCCCAAAGTCCAATCGGTCTGAAACTTGGGGGTTTGTAGAGAGGGGTTAGAGGAAGGTCCCTACCAATTTTGGGCTGATTCGGTGGGAAAATGCCTCCCCCAGACGTCCGGGAAGACGCCGGAGGCATTTTCCCATTGAAAAAGCCTAAAGCCGAAACGTTTCGGCTTTTTTTCTTTCGGCTAGCCGAAACGTTTCGGCTTAGCCCGAAACGTTTCGGCTAACCTGAAGGAAGCCGAAACACTTTTGTTTCGGCTTTCTTTCGGCTTTCAGAAAGCCGAAATGCACATCCCTAAAAGCTACTATTGAATACTAAGCTACTATAAAATAAAACTCTACTATTGGCAATGATAGAAGAACAAGAAGAGATTGAAAAAATAACCGACTGTGCCATTACTACAAAGCCTGTAAAATACTTAGGAATAAATATATTGGCACAAAATGAGAGCAATAAGGACAATTATCAAAAAATTTGGACAAGCATTACTGAAGATCTGCAAAGATGGGAAAATTTGAATATTTCATGATTGGGAAGGATTTCTGCTATTAAAATGAACATATTGCCAAAATTGAACTTTTTGTTTTAAATGGTGCCAATTCAGATAGACCAAAAGTTTTTAAACAAGTGGCAGAAAGTAATAAACAATTTTATATGGATGGGGAAGAAACTAAAAACAAGATTTAAAGTATTACAGGATGAAAAAAAACTCAAGAAGGATTGGTAATACTGAATATTAAATTATACTGCCAGGCAGCAGCATTGGTTTGGATAACCGATTGGATTATAAATCAGAATAGAAGATACGTTAAATTAGAGACAACTGATGCTAAAGAGGGTATTAATAAATATTTACGGCTTAAGAAATCACTAAAATCAATTCAAAAGCAAGATGGTGTTCATATATTAAGAGATGGACTACTTAAAATATGGTTTCATTGCAGAAATAGACTGAGCCCACCAATTTTTCCACTGATATCGCCAATAAATGCTCACTGTGATGCCAACACTAGAAACAGAATTGACCAGTTTAGTTATGAATTTATGACAAATAAGCAAGGTAACATGAAAACTTGGCAAGAAATTCATGCTTAAGGGGGAAATATTCGATGGTTAATATGTCATCAAATAGTATCTAAGCTTAAAGAACAAACTCTCAAAGGCGGCGGCAGATTAAGAGAAAAAACAGAATTTGAATTACCGATAAACTGTGACCAGAAGCATTTATTAGGAAAAGTCTATAAAATTCTACTGCAACACCACACAGAAACAGAACAAGTAAAAAACTGTATGGTGAAATGGATAAATTTCGGAGAAACTATTTCCATGAATCAATGGGAAAATCTATGGACCAAAGATAATAAATTTACAGATTGTCAATTGTTAAGAGAGAACTGGCATAAAATGTTCTTTAGATGATATATTATGCCCAAAGATATTGCGGGAATTAGTAAGAATTATAGTGGGCAGTGTTGGAAATGTCCATGCACAGATGCAACATTCTGTCATAAGTAAGCACAAAGCTATTGGATGAAAATGTATGAAGAGATGCAGAAGATTTTCAGGCTCAGGTTTGACCTGAATCTGAAAAATATGCTGTTAAATATCTTACCAAGTAATATTACAAAAGAACAGGGAGATCTCTTCCGGTATATGGTGACAGCCACGAGACTACTATATGCAGCAAAATGGAAAACAGATTCTTGTCCTGATATGCCCGAGAGGATAGTCAACCTATATGAACATGCATCAATGGCTAAATTAACCTCCTATGTGCAAAACAGACCAATACTGGAATTCCAGAAAAATGAAAAGATTTCTTTGATTACTTCGGTCGAAACTAAGATAAATTAAGGTAATCATAATACACAGGCAAAATATGGAAGAGATGACTGATGAAAAATTATTGATATTAAAGTTTGGGTATAAGCAATCAAGGAGAGGGGACGAGAACTATTATATAAGCTAGTTGTGCTGTTAAATATTTTGAATATACTTTTCTGTTGTAGCTCAAATATAGTGCTTTTTATTTTATATAAATGTCTATGGACTTTCCACTGTCATTTCTATCTTTTCTTTTTCAATAAAACTTATATTATTAAAAAAAAACCCCTAAAAATCCAAAATGTGGCGCCCACCTTGGAAGGATGGCAGACATTCCCTGTGGAAATGTGGAGTTTGAAGTTGATAGGCAAGGAATTCCCATCGTCAGTTATTTTAAGCAGTGTTCAGCAGACAATTTCATTCCCATCCCTTCGTTCTTCTTGCCTTTCCTACTCTTTATGATTTCTTCTGTGTTCTCTCAGATGAATTTGTTGCTGGCTTCATTCAGTTCCGAGTGTTCAATCATGAGAAAGCAGCCATGGCTCTCTGCGCTGGGGTTAAAGTCACCGGATGCAACACAGAACATGTGAGTATCCTGGCGACAGGAACTTAGCTTCCAGAAGGGATGGTTCTCAAACCTCTTTCCAACAACAACCACACTCAACAACCACAGCAAGATTCAAGTCCAGTAAAACCTCAAAGACCAAGATTTCCAGGGCATAAGTTTTAGAGAGTCCAAGCTCCCTTCATCAGATATCTGTTGTTCTACCTCAAACCAACAGTTACCCATCTGAAACTAGCTCTGTAACTTATTACCTATTTGTTGGACTCTGTATGGAAAGGTAGTCACTAAAACAAGCTGAGGAGAAACCAGTGCTGCTCAAGGGACACATCTGTCTAGTATTCAGTGTCTTTATTAATGTATCTGAAAACAGCATACTACTCTTTTTGATCAAAATAACACTTTGCTACCTTCCTGCTTTTGACCTGTATAAGCTCTAGTCCCTGTTTTGGAGGTATTTTCAATTGAGATTAATATTTGCTGAATTTTGGTCTAATTCTAATCCCGTCTCTATAGGGTTGGCAGCTCCTCCCAAGTTGTGCCATTTGTTTTACTCTCCCTTCTTTTTCTTAGCACTGTATTGGCGGAGGAGGATATTTCGCAGAAGCAGCTCCTCGGCAGTGTGGGGACTTCGCCAGCTTTGACTGGGATGGATATGGGACTCACCGTGGCTGGAGCGCTTCTAAAGAGATAACTGAATCTGTTGTACTGATCTTTTACCGTTGATGGCTGGTGTGGCAGAAAGAGGAGTACCGGAGGCACAGTCTTGACCAGGGCTTTTTTTCTGGGAAAAGAGGTGGTGGAACTCAGGTGGTGGGTTTCCCTTGGTGCAAATGGTCACATGGCTGGTGGCCCTGCCCCCTGATCTCCAGACAGAGGGGAGTTTAGATTGCTCTCCGCGCCACTCCAGCGGCTCAGAGGGCAATCTAAACTCCCCTCTGTCTGGAGATCAGGGGGTGGGGTCACCAGTCATGTGACCATTTTCAAGAGGTTCTGGAACTCTGTTCCACTGCATTCCAGCTGAAAAAAAGCCCTGGTCTTGAGCATGAAAACCTGTCTTCTGTGCATATAGGCTGTCAATGGAACTGAAAATTAAAAAAACTGAACGGAGATGTACCTTTTGTGCAGTTTGTTCTTCTGAGGATTTCTCATGTGACTACTAGAGTAGAACAGTATTCCAAACATGTGCAGTCACCAGCTAGTTGCAACTAAGAACACCTATAGCGGGAGCTGACCAATGGTCTCTCAAATCCAGCATCCCATTTCCTATGGTGGGCAGCCAGACATCTCTCAAGTCAGAGTGTGCATTTGGAAAGTATATAATCGGGGACTTCCTGTTTGGGATCCATGGAGGTCTAACGCAGCTCCACTTGCGGAGCTGACCGGACTGCCGTTTTAACCGGCCGGCGGGGTGAAAATAGCCCGCGGCCGACTGCTCTCAGGCGGGGAGCAGGCAAAGAACGCTCAAGACCCTAGGGTGAGCTAGATCTCGGACGAGGGGGGGCTCTACACAGCGAGTCTCCCCCCGATCCTTGAGGTCCCACCTTGCGACGGGTCGGCTATAATCTCTGCGGCAGTTTTGGGGCCAATTCGGCTGGCATAAGACCTACATACCCAAGCATCGATTGGGGGAAGAAGCTGAGAGGAGAACTTAAAATCGAAACAGCGATTACAACCCGAGAAAAGTGAAGAGAAGGTAAAGATCATTATCTTCTGAGACGGGACAGATTGATAAAAACAGAGAGGAAAAAAAGTAGATTTTTAAACTGCAACAGACTAGTGAAAAGGAGGGGAAGACTCGGCAGGAATCGAATTTAAAAAGAGACTAAGTTTAAAGAAGTTATTAAAGAAATGGGACTATTGTTTTGAATACCTGTGGCTTTGGAGCTGTGAGAAAAAGACACCATCGCGAGATCTGCTGTGGGAAGACGGGAGACAGGAAGTGCGTAATAACAATAGAGTGGCTGGAGAGAAGCGGCCCTTGCTGGAGGGCAGGAAGTAGGGAATCGCCATTTTTGAAAGGGGAAGGGTCGCGGCTTCAGCGGAAGAGGAAGTAGGCCATCTTGGATTACAAAATCATAGAGAAACCATAGAGAAAAGACGCCCGACATTTTGGACTCTTTAAAACTTAATTTCTATAAGAAGACCGGGACATTTAAAATAGAAAAACGTTAAATTTTACGCCACGGAGTTAAGGAAGAGAGCGGATTCGTGGGAGCGAGCTAAAGCAAGCCCCACGATGTCAAAAAAAGAGTGGCAATCGGCAATAGAAAACCTGGATAAAAACCTGGATAAAAAACTTTTAGATATGATTAAAGAACTTAAGGACACGAAATTGGAGCTGATAAAAGAGGTTAAAGAGGTTACACAGACAGTAAAATCGGAGCTGTCAGAAGTGAAAAAAGGTATGGAAACAATACGAAGTGAATTACAAGGAACGCAGCAGAGAGTTAAAACAGTAGAAGACGCGATGGAGAATTTAGCAGACACGCAACAAACAGAGATGAGATTGGTGAAGGGGAGAATGTCAGTTGCAGAAACTAAACATATGGAGAAGCAGCTACGTTTTCGTGGCTTGCCAGAAGTGGAAGGAAAGTCAGCGCAAGAACAGATGACTGAGGTGTTGGCTGAGTACCTGGGGAAGGAGGAGGAGGAAGTTGTGGCTATCCTAGATGTGGCATACCGTGTGAATTCGAGAATAGCAACCCAGAGGAAACTACCAAGAGATGTGATTGTGCAGTTTACAACACGAAATATGAAAGAGAGGATTGTGACAAAACAGTTTCAAGATCCATTGGAGATTGATGGCAAGACGATTATTATAATGAAGGAACTGCCCAGATCAGTGTTACTGGACCGGAAAAAATATAAAGTGCTAATTCAGATTTTGAAGGACATGAAAATCAGGTACAGATGGGAGTTACCGGAAGGAGTGTCCTTTGAGTTTGGAGGGGCCAAAAAACGCATCAGATCTGAGCGAGAGATGGAGCGATTTATTAAGGACAATGAAAAAGACTTACCAACAAGATCATGAGTATGGAGTGTAAAGTATTATCTTGGAATGTAAATGGACTAAACTCACCGAATAAGAGGAAAAATACTTTTCGCTGGCTACTAAAACAAAAATGTGACATTGTTTGTTTGCAAGAGACCCATATCAGAAAGCAGGATGTAAAATATTTAAAATCTGGAAAATTGGGCAAAGAATATGTAGCGGCCTCCAACAAGAAAAAAAGAGGAGTGGTGTTGTACATAAAAGAGGAGCTACAGCCAAAATTTGTTATGAGAGATGTGGAAGCTAGATTTGTAGCAGTGGAATGTATTTGGAATTTAAAGAGAGTGTTGGTAGTCGGACTTTATGCACCTAACGGTGCAAAAGAAAGCTTCTTTGAGGATTTAAGGAAGCATTTAGACGATCTTGCATACGACCAGATAATTCTTGCTGGAGACTTCAATGGAGTGACAGACTTGGAACTAGACAAAAAGACTACAACGGCACAAAAGAAAAGAGGACTATTACCAAAGCTTTTTTTTGAGTTGATTCAACAAGAGACTCTTGAAGATGTATGGAGGAGAGAATATCCTAAAAGCAGACAGTTTACTTTTTATTCTGCAAGGCATTCTACATTATCAAGAATTGATATGATCTGGGCCTCAAAAGACTTAGCATTATGGACTAAGGAGGTAGAAATAATGCCTATGGTAGGCTCAGATCACAACCCAATTATGTGGAAATTTGGAAAAAAGAGAAAAAGGAAAGCATGGAGAATAAATGAGGACTTGTTACAGGAAAGAGAGAATATGGAAATACTGAGAAGAGAGACAAAGTTTTTTATACAATACAACGTGAATAAAGAAGTACCAACCAATAAAGTTTGGGATGCTTACAAGGCGGTTGTAAGGGGCATACTAATGGACTTAAATGGTAGAGCAAGAAAGAAGAAAGAGGAGAAAAGACAAGAGATTGAGGAGAAAATAAAAGCCAAAGAAACACAGCTAAAAAAGAGACCAGGGAAAAAGAAGGTATACCAGGAAATTAAAATACTTCAAGAACAGCTAACAGCAATGAGCAATAAAGAATTGGAGTGGAATCTCAAAAGACTGAATCAAAAAGCGTTTGAGGGTGCTAATAAACCTGGGAAGTACCTGGCATGGCAATTGAAGAAGAAAAGGGAAAAGAAGATAATAAATAAAATTTGCGAAGATAACAAAACGTATTTGGAGCAGGCTACCATTAGTAGAGCCTTTTATAAATTTTACGCTAAGCTGTATAATAAAAAAGAAGTAAACAAAGAATCAATAGCGTCATATTTGGAGAAAACCAAACTTCCAGAAATCTCGGAAGCTTGGAGAAATAAGTTGAATAGTGAAGTAACTGACGAGGAAATAAGTAAGGCAATACAATCTGCAAATCTAGGAAAGGCGCCAGGGCCAGATGGACTTACGGCTAAATTCTATAAGACAATGGCTAATGAACTGGCACCATTCCTAAAAGAGGTGATGAATGGGGTTTTAAGGGATCAAAGGATTCCAGAAACTTGGAGTGAAGCGAATATATCATTGATCCCAAAAGAGGGCCAAGACCTGACTAATGTGAAAAATTATAGACCTATATCGCTACTCAACAATGACTACAAAATTTTTGCGAAGATATTGGCGGAGAGATTGAAGGGGTGGCTCTCGGAAGTCATAGAGGAGGAACAAGCAGGCTTTTTGCCAGACAGACAAATAAGAGACAACTTAAGGACAGTGATCAATGCTATTGAATATTATGACAAGCGTTGTGACAAAGAGGTTGGTTTCTTCTTTGTTGACGCTGAAAAAGCGTTTGACAATTTAAACTGGGACTTTATGTTTGCCACTATGGAAAAGCTACAATTGGGAGAAAGATTCATCAGAGCAATTAAGGAAATTTATAGAGACCAGACTGCAGCAATTGTGGTGAATGATGAATTGACCAAGAAATTGACGATAAGTAAAGGAACAAGACAAGGTTGCCCGTTATCTCCATTGTTGTTCATTTTAGTATTGGAGATTCTGATGATACAAATACGTCAAGATGATGAAATTCGTGGAATAAAAATAAAGGACTATTCATACAAGGTCAGAGCATTTGCGGATGACATAATGTTAATTGTAGAGGACCCATTGGAGAACATGCCAAGAGTGATAGATAAGATCAAGGAGTTTGGAGACTTGGCAGGTTTCTTCATTAACAAAAAGAAGTCAAAGATATTATGCAAAAATATGACTAAGCAGAAACAACAATTGTTAATGGAAACAACGGATTGTGAAGTAACAAGTAAAGTGAAATATTTGGGAGTCGAATTAACTGCAAAGAACATAGATCTATTCAAAAACAATTATGAAAAACTATGGACTCAGATAGAGAGAGACTTGATTAAATGGAATAGATTGAATTTGTCGTGGTTGGGTAGGATTGCAGCAGTTAAGATGAATGTGTTACCAAGAGTAATGTTTTTGCTACAGACAATACCAATCATCAGAGACTCCAAACAATTTGAAAAATGGCAGAGGAAAATATCAGATTTTGTTTGGGCAGGCAAGAAGCCTCGAGTGAAAGTGAAAGTTTTACAAGATGCAAAGGAAAGAGGCGGAATGCAACTGCCCAATCTGAGACTTTATCATGATGCAATCTGCCTAGTTTGGTTGAAAGAATGGATGACATTAAAGAATAAGAAACTATTAGCCCTAGAGGGATATAAAAAAATATTTGGATGGCACGCATATTTATGGCATGACAAAGTAAAGGTCAACTCGATGTTCCTGCATCACTTTGTTCGGAGAAGTCTATACATAATCTGGAAGAAGTACAGAATTTATCTACAAGAAGGAACCCCTTTGTGGGTGGTTCCATATGAGGTGATAGACCCGAGAGCTGTTGATAATGAACAACAATGTTTAACGTATAAAGAAATAACTAAAACTGAAGCATCCAAACTTAGAATAAAGACACAAGAGGAACTATCACCTAACTACGATTGGTTCCAGTATAGACAGATCAGAGACTTATATAATTCGGACTCTGTAAAGGGAGGTATACGAATAGAGAATTCGGAACTAGAGCAGACCCTTCTTAAAGAAGATAAGAAAAGAATATCCAAGGTATACCAAGTACTGTTGAAGTGGTATACCGAGGATGAGATAGTTAAAACACAAATGGTGAAATGGGCTATAAACTTTAATAAAGAAATAACAATGGAGGCATGGGAATACTTGTGGAAAACTACAATGAAGACAACGACATGTATTAATATCAAAGAGAACATTCATAAAATGATCTATCGTTGGTACATGACACCAAAGAAGATTGCGCTAGGGAATTTGAATACTTCTAATAAATGCTGGAAATGTAAGAAGCATGAGGGCTCCCTCTATCATATGTGGTGGTCGTGTGAGGTAGCCAGGCAGTACTGGGGGGAAATAATAAGAGAAATGAGTGAAATTTTACAATTTCAAATTAATAAGAACCCAGAACTCCTGCTACTGAACTTGGGAATGGAGGGAATTCCAGCCCAACACAGGACGTTGATATTTTATATGACAGCAGCAGCTAGACTTTTGTATGCGCAAAAATGGAAAGTACAAGAAGTGCCAACTATGGAAGATTGGACTTACAAATTGCTGTATATGGCTGAAATGGACAAGATGACAAGAAAATTGAGAGATCTGGACTCAGGGCAGTTCAACACAGACTGGGAGAAGCTGAAACAATACCTGGAGAAGAAATGGGAGGTGGGAGGAAAACTGTGGCAGTTTGAGAACTACTGAAGTATTGAAGTAGAGGGGGAAGACTTTACCGGGGGGAGAAGAGATAAATGTGAATTAATAAGCAGTCAGATTAATAGATTGACATATATATAGATATATGTAGGTTAACAAACAGAACATAGAGAAAATAATTAATTATAAGGACTAAATATAAGGAGCGATTAACTAACAATATTTTCTTTTTTTTCTGACAAGTTTTGTACCAAACTGAATGTCTGAAGATATAGATGGGTCAAATTGATTGACTACGTGAGGAGAGATATATAGAACTATTATAAAAAGATAGAATGAGTAATATATATAGAGAATAAGTCAAATTGTTTGATATAAACGAATGTATGATCTATATGGTTTATGATATATAGAAATACCTGAAATTGAAAAATTGGGATAAATTGTTTATCTAAGATAGAAACAAAGGCTTACAGTTTGGGCATATAATGTTAAAAATAGTTAAGGATGTACTGCTTAGAATAATGGAGAATATATATTTGTTTTAGATAGAGGAAGCTAATAAAAGTAAGGGAAAGGGGACAAAGGGTTGGAAAGCTGTTGGAAGTCAACAAAAAGGGGGGGGAAAGGGAGGGGGTTAGAGATGAAAAAATTGGGGAAAATTGAATGTAAATGTGGAAATAATGGATTCTAACCCAATAAAAATTTTTCAAAAAAAAAAAAAAAAAAGGAAAGTATATAATCAAGACCCAAAGCAAAAACAAGGAGCTCTTTTCGGCACAGAGCATTCAGGGCAACTGCTCCAGTTCCCATACTGGGGGAACCTGAACACCAGGCAGCCAGGGGCCATGCTGCCCCTACTGCTCCCAAGTCTACCCAGGCAACCGCTGCAGCAGAGACCAAACAAGCTGGCTGGCAGGGCCAGCCACCACAGAAGAAATCAAGCAAGCCCAAGCTGCAAGTGGCCAGTTTGCTTGCTGAGGTCAGCACTGCAGCCTCAGCAAGCCAGCCAGCTGGCCACCCAGGTCTCTCCCCTCCCCCACTGAGGAGGTAGGGCTGGGAGCAGACCAAGAGGCAGGGCCCTTTCCAGGACTGTTTTTGCCTCCCGGTCTACTCCTGGTCAGGGCCTGAAGTGGGAGCAGCAAAGCCTCTCAAGCACACAACCTTCCACCACCTCTTTGTCAGTGTCCCCACCATCTCCAACAGTGCCCTGAGACCACAGTGTGGCATGATATGGTTTGGCATGAATATCTGACTTGACAATTGTTAAATCCACTCCCTGCCTCCATAGGCCATTGCACCGAAGTGCTGAGTGCAGGGGGAAAAACAGCTGCTGACGAAGGCTTGCCTGTACTTTTGGAAGCTCATACCATGGTTTGGCTCTAAACTGTGGTTCTTGCAAACTTTACCATAGTATGATGCATGAATTGAATTACATGGTGGATCAGTTCCTGGACACTGAACGGAAACATTCTGTGAGAATGTCCAGCCCTCCTGGTGACAGCTGTTATGAAAATATGGGCTGCAGGATCCCAAGTGGTAGGAGGGGAGAAGATCATCATGTAATCTTGGAAAGAAAGCAAATCCAACTCTGTTCACTGCCCTCCTGCCCTTTGTGTGTCAACAATTTCTGGCTACTCTGAACACTCTGCTCTGATTTGTTCATCAATGCTCCAAAGTCAATTTGGCTGTTGATAGAGACAGGGGGACAAACACAACTGATCAGGTCTTTCCTCCTGGTTAAGCCATTGACACTCACTCAGAAGCAGAGAGGAAGGTAAGCTGTTGATTAGGTGAGCTGGGGATATTTCTTTACACCCCCACACCTACCCTGCTGTGCCATATTGTGTTGTATCAAAAAAAGCCACCGCTTTTCCCCAAAACCGATGTTAGTCTCCCATGCAGAGAACAAATAACTGAGATTAATTTCTTTACTAAGGCTGATTTTTACAAGCAGAATAAACCAAGAGTCCAGTAGCACCTTAAAGACTCACCATAGATCAAATACATTTTGTTAATCTTTAAAGCACGCTGGATGGTTGTTTTATTCTGTTAAGGCGGGGGAAATAACATAACAGCCCGACTCTCCTATCCTGCTGAATGGGTCTTGCTATGCCAAATTTGTTTTGCAAATTCCAGCCTACCTATATGTCAGCATCCTCTGTTGTGGCAGGGGGGGGGGGGTCACTGATCAGATTGCTCCCTTTTGCACTGTACATCCTCTTCGGGTGACTATGGGTTGGAGGCAACAGTGGCTTCTGGCGGCTGCTGATTTCAATCGCCCACTGCACAGGGATGAGCTCAGCATCATAGCTGTATCAGGAGAGAAGTGACAGCCAGTGGGCTGGAAGCACGGCAAGGAAAGAGCTAGCAATGGAGCTGCAACTAAAGTGGCACAACACTGCCTTCCAACAGGGAAGCCGATTCTCATTGCCAATGGCATGAATGGATCAATAGAGAGGGGCTCTTTCTGGTCCTGTAACCTCTGGACTATGCGCAACCTTAAAGAGGAGAAAAAATGGAACAGATTTTTGCTGGATTAGGTTCAGAGAGTGAGGGGTAGAATAATGCTGAGAAATCAGGGTTACACTTACCTGTAATCACTTCTCACGAGATTTCGTGCGAGATTTCACTGTTTTCCGGAACAAGGTAAGCCGTGTGGAAACGGCCCAGGTGCAGGGCAAATGCAGAGAGATTTTTCTAGCTTCTAGAAGGGCACTCCTTCCCCCACACAGTTTCCTACCTAAATTCATGTGTTGTGAAGGAGAGGCACCTGCTTCCTGTCCGGGGTCTGAGTCCCAGCCCTCAGACTTGCCAGGAGGGAACAGTGGGAAGCAAGTCAGGAGGCAGCGGCCCTGCCACCCCAGCCAGCAACCAGGTCCAGAACCTGCCTACTCCAGGGGGAAGGGGTGAAAGGCCAAAGCCTCAGAGGGCTGGAGGGAGCAGGGAGAGACCAGCTAGTCCCATCCTCCAGGGGGAGGAGAGGGGGCTAAGCAGGCCAGAGGAAAAGGGCCAAGGCAGGGGGAATAGGAACCCAGCAGCAGCCCAAACAGAGCCCTTACCAGCCAAATAGGAGAAGCAGCCACTACAGCCCAGAGCCACACCCCGGCGAGAGGACAGTAGCCTGGCTCAGGAGTTGCTAGGAGCCAAGCCCCTCCAGGTGGAGCTGCCACAGGCATTCTGGGGGAGGAGATGGGTAGCCCCGCCCAGCATCAATGAGCAGGCAGCCCAGAAGCTGGCCAGGGCAATTCCTCGCAAGCAAGGCCAGGGAAGCTCAGCAGCACAGAAGCCTACTGGGGCAGCTCCTCGCGAGCAAGGCCAGGCAAGCTCAGCAGCTCAAAGGCCTACTGGGGCAGCTCCTCATGAGCAAGGCCAAGGAGACCTCAGCTGGGGATGGCTCGCATTCAACCCCACCCTGCCAGCAAGGCAAGGAAACCTGGAAGGGATTAGTGATAGGAGGGAAACACTTGAGGGAAGGCACAGCTGGGCCAAGTCAGGAGAGGGAACAAGCCTGGAAGGAGGGCGGGGTGGAGAAAGGAAACCCTATAAAGTGTGGCTAGGAAGAGCTCTGAGGTGATGGGTGTGAGTAAGGAGTGATGGTGTGGAGTGAGAGCAGAGCAGTGTGAGAGTGGAGGCTTGGAGGAGAGTTCTGGGAGGAGGAGAGGATGGAGGACACAGGGGGTGAGAAGGCCAGGTTGAGCAGGCCAGCGAGTGGACTGAGAGGGAGTCTGGGTGATGTATACCCCTCCTTCCACAGAGCAGGGTCCTGCAGCATCCCTGGTGCCCCTCTGATGTCAGGGCTGGCCCAGCTAGTGTTCCGCCCAGCGGCGGCAGCAACAAGCCCTGACACTTCCCTCAGTTCTTCCTTTCGTCACCATCAGGAAAGCATGTCTGGTATTTTGGCTCCTAAATTTCAATTTACCTCAGAGTGCCTTCTTCCATTCTGGTCAATTTCCTCTTTAACAACCATAGAATTCTTCATGGCTCAAAAGACTTTGTTCAAGAAATGTACCTAGTGCTCTACCAAAATGACTCAAACTGATCAGCATGAGTTTTGTGTCCTTTGCCTCAGGGAGCCTACCTCATACCAACAGTGCCAACACTTCACTCCATTCTGCAGTTGGTTCCAGCCTTGGTGCCAGGATCTTCTTTTCCAGCCATTTCCCCTGCATTGGCAGCATGGAAGGCTTTGTTAGATGTCACACAACTTGTGTCAGTTCCAGGAATGCCCTCGTCAGCTCCATCCTTTTCCATACTGACCCTGCCTTCCGTTCCGATGCCCCTTATTCAACAGGAATGCATGCTCGATTCCGACTCTGAAGAGGATGAAATAGCATCCAAGTTTGACCACGTGTCTGAGATGGCCTCAGAACCCAATCCAAACAAAATTATAGAAGGCTCCATTTCTGCCTCTCCCATAGAGGACTATAGGATGTTCTCTAAGCAGATGCTGAGAATGGCTCAGGCTCTTGAATTGAATGTTTCCCCTGTCAGGTCCAGTGTATATCTAAACTGTACTGACTCCATTTTCTAATGCTTCTAGTGTTTAAGTGCTTTCTTCCCAGGTGCACCAGTTCCCAGGCAGCATTCCCACCGGAGGAGACTGTTTTGTCTAACACCGTTCCACCAAGCATTGGCCTTGAAGGAGAGCAGCTTCCCAGGACTGAAAGATGTTGTTTTGAGAACTGTGGGGGGAGGCTAATTCTGATCGGTATTGTTACTCTGTACCTCATGCTTTGCCCTTCATTGGTAACAATGATCGTGTACCATCCTGAGTCTCCTATTCAGGACAGTGGACTATAATGGACCTTTTCTGCAGTAAAGTTTCCTTATTCAAACAATGGACTCGTGTTTGCTTCTAAAGGGAAACCTGTAGTGAGAGCCTTATCTAGCCACAGTCTGACATTTTGTTACCAATCATGCCTGAGTCGGGCCCAGCGGAATCCAAGGTAGTCCCGGACAGGGATCCTTTGTTTGATCCGTATGCGTCCCCCGACAGTCAAACAGCGCAACCCCAAGAATCTCAGGTGCCAGCCGGGGCCGGAGCTTCGACTTCTACACCGCCTCTCATCGACCTAAGCAGTGAGGGGACAAGGCCGACGGCTGCCGCTCTCCCCTTGATCTCGCTACCCACCCCGTCGGAGTGGGGAGCCAGACCCAGAGAAACGCGAGAGCGCCGGGCCGGAGGGCTACATCCAAGAGTTTCGATGGACGGACGCCGAAGCCTAGAGACTGTCCCTGAGCTGGATAGCAGCCAACCGTGGCTGTTTTGGAACAGGACGGCCGAACAGACGGACGGGAACACATCCCGCCGCGGCGCCCTGAGTTGGGATTATTCGGAACTTGCCCCATGGAAAGAACCAACGGAAGTTCCTGAACAAAGTTGGGTGCAAATGCAAAGTCGCACCCATGCTGTAGATTCCGGCATCTCGGCAGTGACGGGCCTAGCCAAGGGAATTCTAGCAGCGAGATCGCGAGTCGACCAAGGAGATCCTCCGCCTTGGGGGCCGTTTTCCCCGGTGAGTACAACCGAGGGAGGTTCCGTGATGGGGCAACCGGGTCCTAGCCGAATGCAACAGTTGGAAGCTAGGCTGATCGATATGGAGGAAAGTTTGGCTCATGCCATTCACCTAATCTCAGCGATGGGGGCAGGAGAGAGAATCTCACCTGAAGAAATGGCGGTACAAATCGCCACCCTCCAAAGTGTTATGTCCTATCCGGTTGAGGACGCCCCGCAGCAGCCGCTGCCTTCGGGAGAGGAGGAATCCTACCCTGGAGAACCGGGAGAATCGCCCGCGGAACTCCCTAGAATAGACGAAACTCCGCCGAGCGGGGATACTCCAGCTGAGGTACCTGGAGAGACTCTGACGGAACCCCCTAAGTCGGACGGGGATCCATCTCCCGAGGAGACTCCAGCGGAGGAGCCTAGAGAAGGGGAAGAAGGGCCAACCCGTCCAACCGAGACGAAGGTAATACCCCCTCCCGCTTCTCCAATAACAGTTCGGCCGGATCAGACAGAAGAGCCTCCGGCCCCTTCTGGGGAGGAATTACCGCAACGACCGCAAACCCCGAGGGACGGTCTACCGGCGCCACAAGACCAGAATCCACAAGACCAGCCTTTGCGTCCCAGAGACACGACGCCGGGAGGGGCAAGCCCGCGCGGCCCACCACCCATCAGGCCTTCGCCGCTGCGGCCCCTTCCGCTTCGACCGCAACTAACCCCTTTGCAGCAACCGATACGTTTGCCACTTGAGCAGCCCGTAATACCACCTCCGAACCAACCGGTGGGGCCTACACCACTACGACCCCACCAACCCGCCCCTCAGCGGCCGGTCACTGCTCACCTGCACCGGCCACCTCCACCTCAACTGCTACTGCCAGCACCTCCGGTATTGCCACCACCAGCCCGACCAAGGTTGCTGCCGCCTGCCCGACCACGGCTGCAGCCACCGGCCCAGCCGAGGGCACCACCGCCAGCCCAGCCGAGGCCGCCACCCCCGGCTCAGCCGGTGATGCCGCCGCCAGTGCAACCAGCGCCGCTACCACAACCGGGTCCCCCCGTACCTCAAGTGCCATTGATGCTTCCGACGGACTTCTACCCAGCACCGGCTCCGAGGCAAGACCTCCCGATGGGCTGGGTGAAACTGGAAGCTACTTTTGATGGGGATCCCTCCAAACTGGGATTTTTCCTAGTGCAAGTCGTGCAATTCTTTAACCGGTGGGGACACCTCTTCGGCAGCGAGGCCAGTCAAATTGAACATCTCGGCTCCCGCTTACAAGGCAAAGCAGCGGACTGGTATGTAGGACTATACAATATCGGGGCCCCGGAGCTCAATACTCTCCAGGGGTTGGTGGATGCTATTCGAGCGCAATATGAAGACCCCTTAGAGGAAACCAGGGCCCGAACAGAATTGCAAGCCATCAAACAGGGCAGCATGTCGGCGAGAGACTATATCACAAAATTCTGACAATTGGCTGCCAAATGCCCTAGGTGTGAGGAGTCCACCAAAATCATCCTGTTCAAGCAAGGGCTAAACCCGAGACTTCTGGACAGAGCCCTTATGCAGGACAACCCCCCTACGTTGTTAGGTTGGATCCAACTTGCATGCGAAGTTGAAAATCGCATTTTGGAAGTCCGTTTGGTTGAACAACAACAACAAACGGGACAAAGAAGACCCTTGACTTTACAGAAGGGAGGACGGGGAACTGGGTATGCCACCCGTGGAGCGAGAGATGCTAGATGGCAACAAGGGCTGTGTTTGCAATGCGGACAAGCCGGTCACTTTGCAGCACAATGCCCCTACCGGCCTGTGCAAAGACCTCCGCTTCAACTACGGCGTCCAACCCTTGCTCCATTCCCTACTCTCCAACACCCGATTCCCGCGCCACGCGCGAACAGAGGCCGCGGCGCTTCCCAAAGGCCCGCCTCAGAGAGAGGACTGGAAGCGGAAGAAGTTATGGAATACGACCCCGCTTCCCCAAACGCAGAGGTAAATCCAGAAAGCCCCCAGTCGGGAAACGAGATGGATCTGTCGTAAAAGGGCCCAAACGACAGATCCGCCCCAAGCCCGTCCCTGCCCGGAACCGGCCACCTGGGTCCATCTTATTCATGCCAGTGACTTTACTTAACCCGGAGAGGAAGATGCACATCCGAGTGCAAGCCCTCATCGACTCGGGTTGCTCGAGAGACATTATCGCCCCGGCCCTAGTCAACGGACTAGTTCTACCAACTCGTGAATTGCAAAACCCAGTAATTTTTGAACAAATGGATGGCACCAATATGAACCCTGTTACCACTGAAACCATCCCAATAATCACCGACATGGGCCAACACTGGGAGAAAAGGTCTTTTGTCATCATGAATTCCATAAAACGGAACTCACTTACCTTGGGTACTGCATCTCCCAAGAGGGTTTAAAAATGGATCCAGCCAAAGTACAAGCGATCCAAGAATGGCAAACTCCCACCACCCGTAAAGAACTGCAATCCTTCCTGGGTTTTGCCAACTTCTATAGAGACTTTATAGCAAACTTCGCCCAAATCACGCTCCCCTTAACAGAACTGTTGAAAACAAAAAATAAAGGGGACCAGGCTAAAAAACCCTCCTCTAAACTACAATGGACCTCCGATTGCCAAACTGCTTTCGAATGCCTGAAAAAGCAATTTGTAACAGAACCCATCCTCTGCCACCCCAACGAAAAGTCCCCTTTCATAGTGCAAGTCGACGCCAGTGATACGGCGATAGGGGGGGTATTATTGCAGAAGGGGGAGGATGGAAAATTACGGCCTTGTGCATTCTTGTCTAGAAAGTTTACGGAGGCAGAAAGGAATTGGAATGTGTGGGAGAAGGAAGCTTTTGCAGTAAAGGCAGCCCTTACTAACTGGAGACATTGGCTGGAGGGGGCACAACACCCCTTCGAGGTCTGGACAGATCATAAAAATCTGGAGGCCCTCCGAAGCCCACGCAGACTGAATGCCAAGCAATTGCGATGGGCGGAATTTTTTTCCAAATTCAACTTCACTCTAAATTACCTCCCGGGCAAAACTAACTTTCTGGCAGACGCCCTATCGCGCATGCCCCAACACAAAAGCAAACGGGAGGAGACTGTAGACACGGTCTTCTCACCTACGCAACTGGGAGGCGTGGTGACTACCCGCAGCCGAGCAAGTCAGCCCCTCCCAGCCAACCAGGAGTGGAAATCGAAACTTAAAACTGAGGTGGAAAAGGAGGGGGATAAAGCACCACGAAACAAACTGGCCCAATCCCCACAGGGGGATTGGCTAGCTGGAAGCAAGTTTTATGTCCCAGACAGCCTCAGACGGGAGGTATTACAGCGCTGTCATGATGCTCCCACTGCTGGTCATTATGGGTATCTGAAAACGTTGCATCTAATCCAAAGGCAATTCTGGTGGCCAGGCATGCGCAAAGACATTTCCCAATACGTTAGCTCCTGCCCCATTTGCCTCAGCGCCAAAACCCGGAAAGGAAAACCTCCGGGTCTCCTACAACCATTGGAAACACCTAACAGACCTTGGGAAGTAATATCTATGGACTTTATCACTGATTTACCCCTTTCGAAAGGACATAATTGCATTTTAGTCGTAGTAGATCTGTTCTCCAAACAAGCTCATTTTATTCCATGTACTGCTATACCCACCGCTCGAAAACTGGCGGATTTATTTTTAAAACACATCGTAAAATTACATTCTTTTCCGTCCAAGGTGATTTCGGATCGCGGCGGACAGTTCGTTGCCAACTTCTGGCGGGAGCTTTTGATAATGTTGAATATTGAGCAAGGCATCAGCTCAAGCCACCACCCACAAACCGACGGGCAATCCGAAAAAACTAATCAGATCCTAGAACAGTTCCTCCGTTGCTACATTAATTTCCAACAAGATAATTGGGTGGACCTTCTCCCTCTGGCTGAATTCTCATATAACAACAGTGTGCATGCTTCTACTGGGGAGGCCCCTTTCAAAATTGTATATGGAGCTCACTTCAATCCCTTCCCGTTGGACACTCCCCCTCTGCATTCCTCTAGTTCGCCAGATGTATCTTCGTGGTGGGGGGAGGCTGCGCAACAGTGGACTCTTATTAAGAAACACCTCGAAAAAGCCAAACTGGATTACAAAAAGTACGCAGATCGCCATCGTGCGGCCGAATGGGATTTACAACCGGGAGATCATGTGTATATTTCCACCAAGAACCTGAAACTAGCTCAAACAAGCCGCAAACTAGCGCTAAAGTTCCTTGGACCTTTCCCTGTACGCAAAGTAATAAATAAAGTGACTGTTGCTGTAAATCTACCCAAGAACTTGCGCCATGTTCATGATACGTTCCATGTCAGTCTCCTGAAAAGAGCTCCCACCGACGACAAGTGGCACATCAAAGCTCCAACCATTCCAACTTTAATAGACGACCAAATACACTATGAGGTACAACAAATTTTGGACTCTAAATTCAAACGAAATCAGCTTTTTTACCTCATTAGGTGGAAAGACTTTGACTCTGGTTACGATGAGTGGGTGAACTCTGTACATGTTCATGCTCCTAGATTAACCAAAGCTTTTCATACTCGTTACCCATATAAACCAGGGGGGGATCTGTTTTAAGGGGAGCAGAATGTCAGGTCCAGTGTATATCTAAACTGTACTGACTCCATTTTCTAATGCTTCTAGTGTTTAAGTGCTTTCTTCCCAGGTGCACCAGTTCCCAGGCAGCATTCCCACCGGAGGAGACTGTTTTGTCTAACACCGTTCCACCAAGCATTGGCCTTGAAGGAGAGCAGCTTCCCAGGACTGAAAGATGTTGTTTTGAGAACTGTGGGGGGAGGCTAATTCTGATGGGTATTGTTACTCTGTACCTCATGCTTTGCCCTTCATTGGTAACAATGATCGTGTACCATCCTGAGTCTCCTATTCAGGACAGTGGACTATAATGGACCTTTTCTGCAGTAAAGTTTCCTTATTCAAACAATGGACTCGTGTTTGCTTCTAAAGGGAAACCTGTAGTGAGAGCCTTATCTAGCCACAGTCTGGGGATGCCACAGTCTGACATCCCCAGCTAATCCAAAGTCTCAAAGACTGATCACAGTGGGCGTTAGGAGTGAATATTTGGCAAGCAGCAACATTGTGAGATTCCCTGAGGCAAAGGTGACAAAGCTCATGCTGATCGGCTTGAGTCATTTTGGTAGAGCATTTCTTGAACAAAGTCTTTTGATCCCTGAAAAATTCCATTGGTGTTATGGAGAAAACTGACCAGAATGGAAGAAGGCACTCTGAGGTAAATTGAAAACTAGGAGCCAAAATGTTAGATGTGCTCTCCTGACAGTGGCAAAAGGAGAACTGAGGGAAACAGGCACCACTGCTTTGGTGGGAAACCGTGCTGTGGGAGGGGCACCCTAGGAGCCTTCTAGAAGCTAGAAAAATCTCTCCACAGCTGGCCTGCACCTGCACGGTGTCCAGTGTAGGACTGCACAGAAGATGGATGATGAAAACAGGGTTCTCATTATTAAAAATTAATGAAAGTGAGGCTGTGTCAATCGTACCCCTGCAACTCCTCTAGCCAGCAGGAAAGCACATGGGGGCACAACAAGGGCCCAACCCAGCCAAGAGGCAGAGATCTGGCCAAGGAGCTGATTGGTTGGGAGGAGATGATGGGGCAGGATCAGAGCTGGAGGAAACCTTCAAGGGCCAACTGGCCCAAGCTATAGGGAATGGAGAATGTAAAGGCCACGAGGGCCTATTCAAACCCTCTCAGCCTCAGGCCAGGGAGGAGGTGTTTGGGCAAGATTGATGGATCTCCCCCAGCAACCAGTGGACGATGGGAGGAATGGGAGTGGTGAAAACTTACCGAGGGGGGGCACGATCCTTGTCTCTGAAAGATGATGTCACTTCCATTGCAACCTTGAAGCAATGGCGTCGGGCTGGGGCCAGTTCTTTAGCACACAGCCAAAAAATACAGTATTTTTGGCTAAAAATGCACTTACTCCAGCTAGGAACCGGAGGAGGCTTCAGCCACCACACACAGCTCCTCCCTTCTCCACACCAGTACCCTGCTTTGCCATACCAAGCCACATTTCTATGGCTGCCCTTCCCTGAGGCAGGCCAGTGGGGCCTTTCTTTCTTTCTTTGATTATGAGCAGGGCTTTTTTTCTGGGAAAAGACGTGGTGGAACTCAGTGGTGGAACTCAAGACCGCACAGTGATGTCACTTTGGGTCAGCTGGAACAAGGGGGGAGTTTTTTAAAGTTTAAATTGCCCTTGGTGAAAATGGTCACATGGCTGGTGGCCCCGCCCCCTGATCTCCAGACAGAGGGGAGTTTAGATTGCCCTCCACGCTGCTCCAGCAGCGCAGAGGGCAATCTAAACTCCCCTCTGTCTGGAGATCAGGGGGCAGGGCCACCGACCATGTGACCATTTTTAAGAGGTGCCAGAACTCCGTTCCACTGCGTTCCTGCTGAAAAAAAGCCCTGATTATGAGGCCCTGTAAGTGGCAGTGGTAGACAGTGAGGTGGAGAATCCTTGTAAGCTTTTTATTGCCTTACAAGGGCCTTGTGAGGCCTCATGTTGATCTCTGTGAAGAGATGGGGAAGACATTTTCTCATGTGGTCTGTATTACTTAGTTTTACGTCGTGAAAACATCTGCTTTTCAAACACCTTTCTGGAAGGTCTCTGTGCAGTAACTGCTGACCTTGGATTACATAGAATTGTCTGAGAAGGGGGACTGGTCATGGAGATGGTTGAGATTTGGTGGAAGCGAGATGGATGGGTAGTCCTAACTGGCACTTTTCAGTAGCACGATTTTCTCTCACCATGTTGACTGCTCTACTTCATTGAAATACCATTTTGTAATGGCTTCACCACAGTAAAGTACTGAACTGTACGCACAAAGGATGCTATTAAAGTATTCTCTCTTGAAAGAAGAACAGCTCTTTGTTTTTCCTTTACCATGATGGTAATCTTGTGCAGCAGTTGCTAGCAAGGCAAGAAAGGACAAAATTAACATATCTGAGAAACAGATTGAGAACCCTGAGAAGCTCTGGGGTATCTTTGGTAAAGGAAACATTTGTGAATTGGGCTGCAGGCTGTGGGATTCCAAGTACATCAATGAGACTATGTACAATCTCTCAAGTGCTGATGACCTTAAATTCCAAACCGAAGCTATGTAGGCCTTTCAGCTTTCACTGAAAAGAGAAAATTGTTATATTTTTCCTTTGGAGAAAGAGAATGTGGCTGTGGATAACAGTGTAAGCTTAGACAGCCTTTTTCTTTTGGATCCATCCCCTTATCTCTATTTCACATGTACATCAATGTATAGTTATACCCACTAAGGTATCACGCAATGCACAACCTGCCATTTCACACACAGTGCAGCTACCATCAGTACATGTACATTTCTCAAATGGCTGCTTTCCAGGGCCTTACAGAGCAGGAAAATGGTACCGGCAGGCAGGAGGCTAAAGCTCCTTCTCTCTACGTACCATGGCCATGATCCAAATTGAGTCTGCACATACCTGGGAATTAAATCCCAGCTGGGAATTCCAGAACACACCTGTACTAAGTCCGCATGGGGGTTACATGGACATTGTAACATTTGAATTGGCCCTCATACGTTCATCTCCTGGGCACCGGTCTGAGACACCAGAACAATTACCCACGCTGATCAGGAGGGCTTTAAACTAAATCCTGTGGGGTAGAGAGACAAAAATTCAAAGCCTATAACTGGAGATGAGAACATTAAAGATCTGCGGGGAGTGGCACCTACGCTAGGAAACATTAACTTGCAGATATGTACCAAAGCAAAAAACTCAGTACATATAACCCAGAGATTTTGATGTTTCCACAGTAATGCTCAGGGTATGGGAAACAAGCATGAGGAACAGTCCTATTACAGGAAGGTCCTATTACAGGACTATGAGGCATTACTGAAACTTGGTGGAATGATACTCACAATTGGAATACTAGGATTGAGGGATATAATTTGTTTAAAAGGGATAGACAAATAAGGAAGAGGGGAGAAGTAGCATTATATGTAAAGGAGATATATCCTTGTGAGGTTGATAGCGACCTTGGTGGTCAGGAAGCAATTTTCTCCAGGTCAGTTTGGCCAAGGATGCTGGAGGTTTTTTGCCCCATAATTTTTTATCTGTTTTATCTTTCTAGTAGTTGTGCATAGAAGAACCATTGACATTTATGACTTTTAGCTATTAGATCTTCCCTTGTCTTCAATTTACACTCTCCTTGTGAGAACTCTAATAATTGTCCGTAAGTCAAACATCTCTGTTTAGTTTCATTTCACCTCTATAAAAAGCTTCCTGTACTGAAATCTAAAGCGATAGTCTCAGTTTATATTTGTTCCAAATTCTCAAGATGGCTCTCCTAATATAGTAATTTTTAAAGTCTACGTTGACCTTTACTTTATCATACTACAAATAAGCACGCCATCCAAATCTCAAGTCATCATGACCTTGCAAAGTCAAGAGCCTATCATTTCTCAGAAGCATCCGTTCCTTCATCCACATTAGACATGAGACAGCAAAATACAACATCAAGTCCAGTAAACCTAGCTGTCTCTTTCCTTTGCATCCTATATAATTTTGCATTTAACTCTTGGTTTTGTTCCCTTGCAGTATAAATATTGATATATCCTTTTGCCACTGTTTAAATGGTAGTTCTAAAGTTAAAACAGGAATTGTCTGGAACAAAAATAACAACCTAGGATTTCCTTATTTTGATTGCCTGGCTGTTAGCCACTTGGGAACTGAGGCTAATAAATATCAAGCGAGAGGAACAGATAAGACAGAAGGCTGGAGCTTTTGCACTGAAGAAGAGGAAGCTGCTGTTCAGGTGAGCAGGCAACTTTTCTTTGAAGGACAGGTATGCTGTTTAAATTAATGGGTACATGTGAACTACTTGAAACAAATTTTGCTGCAATACTATCCCATCTTTCCTGCATTATAGAATTAAAAGACAGTGTGTATAATGATTATATTTTGGGAGTCATCAGGGACTATCAGGGAGACCCAGGTTCAAATCCCCCTTAGCCAAGGACTACTGCTGAACTTAATAGCGCTGTGGTCCCTGTTCTCAGCTGATTCAATGTTTTTGCCTTGCTTCACTCATCTGAACAGGGTCTCTTGCAGGTGCCAGCCCACACATTGGCGAAATCAACAGCAGCCTGCACACGTGCTTTCTCTGTGGTGGTCCCTACCCTATGGAACAGCCTGCCTGAGGAGGTCAGGAGAGCCCCCACTCTCCTGGCTTTCCACAAACGATGCAAAACCGAATTATTCAAAAAGGCTTTTTATTCAGATAGGAGGGAAGTATTGTAGGGAGGGGGTCTCAGATGCTTTGCTAATGAGTTAGGGACCATAGACTTCACCATGTTGCCTTGCATATTATCTGTTGCTTTGAATATGTACTCCTATGTGCTACCTGCTTCATGTTATCTAATCTCAGTCCTAGAAATGATTATGTTCTGCTTCAGTATTTTTTCTACTCTGTAATAGATCCTTGCTAATGCCACATCTTTGTAAAATCCTATGACATTGTTTGTGAAAATGTCCTTGATACTGTATGGAAACGTCCTCAATACTGATTGTGCTATGTAATCCACCTTGAGTCTCAGTGAGAAAAGCCGACTATAAATGAATGAATGAACGAATGAATGAAATACATATTATTTACTGGTCAACCATTCCAGAAGGCCAGCCATTGACTAGCTGCCCCTCTGATTTTTCCCACAGTCCACAATGAGGCAACTTGCTCTCTTGCTTCTGCTCTCAGCTTTCGTCCCAGAGGCCTAACTGTGTAGTAAGTATGTGCTGGAAGGACGGTGGGTTGGGTCACTGGTGTGGAATCTGGGAGAATCTGGTCTAGAATTTTTTTTAAAAATCAGGGCTTTTTTTCAGGGGGAACGCCGGGGAACAGAGTTCCGGAACCTCTTGAAAATGGTCACATGGCTGGTGGCCCCACCCCCTGATCTCCAGACAGGGGAGTTTAGATTGCCCTCCACGCCGCTCCACGGCGCGGAGGGCAATCTAAACTCCCCTCTGTCTGGAGATCAGGGGGCGGGGCCACCAGCCATGTGACCATTTTCTCTGAGGGCAACCCACTGAGTTCCACCACCTCTTTTCCCAGAAAAAAAGCCCTGAAAAAAATTAAACCATAAACCTAACCCCTGGTCTGAAGCAAAACTCAGAGCAAATATGATGAAGAGAGAACCACATCCGTCACTCCAAGCGCTGTAAAGGAAGGGTGGGATCAAGTGACACGAGACTTATTCTTCCATTCTCAGAGCAGAAGATCAGGTGATGGCAGCAACACTATTGGCTCGAAAGCAAATTCACACAGCCCCATATAGTTGTAAAGTGATGAGTCAAAGTATCTGGCTGACGCACAGAGGGGACTGATGAACACTTCTCCTGCCTATGTTATTTCCTGCCCACTCCTCAAACCACTTCCCCAATCACCCTTCTAGCTGGGTTTCAGATGCAGAAAATGCCACCCTGGTAAGTACATATTTGTTTGCTACACTGGAAACTAAGGTGCTGGGGGAGACAGGTGCCTTGAAAGGCCTGCCATCATAGCCAGGTTCACAGTTTGCTTACTCCTGTTTTCGCTCAGTCCAATCTCCTCCTCCCCCACCACACCCCCCCCAATGTGATTTGCTCTCCTCGTGATGTATTTGCTTACTTCATCCACTGTGTGCCTTTCTCACCATGAGCATACACAGGAAGTCCAGTGCTGATCATTCAACACTACCCACAGCATGTGGCTCCAAGCCAGGTTATCATCACTCCTTGAAATTTCCTGCCGCTTTGCTTGGGGCTGCCTGACAGACAACTACAAGGGCTCAGTTGAGATACCTCTCAGGATGCTATCAGAATGCAGTTTGCTTCTAGTTGCAGGGATGACTTTCAGCAGGCGACTGACAAAGTGGAAGTGTGCGGCCAACTGCATGTAGGCTCCACCCTTGCCCTTTGTGGCTGATAGTGTTAAGCCGGGCTGAATTGGTTGAGTAGGTCCAGGACGTAAAAATGCTTCTCTATGGGAGGGTGTAATCTCAACCACTTAGCAGAAGGCAGTGGTGGAACCCCTCCCAAAGAAGGCATCCCTGGATCAAATGACCTAAATAATATTCCACCATCCAACTTGGGTAGTGAGTGACCACCATTCCGTTCCTGGGCAAGGTGTGCAAGCAAGTAAAGTTGGGCAATTTGGGGGGCAGGAGATTGTCTGGACCCATTTCAAAGTGGGGGTTCAGGCCTTGGTTTAGGACAGAAACAGCTTGGTCGCCCTGACAGATGCTCTTTGTAGGGGAGGGAAAGTAAAGGGGGGAGCATGTCCCTGTTGCTCCTCCTGGACCTCTTTGTGCCTTTTGATACCATTGACTGTAGTTTCCCTCTGGAGAAACTGGCTTTGGGGCTGCCTTTGAAGACTGTTCAGAAACTTCCATCAGTCCAAAGTGCAGTAGCCAGGTTATTGTCAGAGGATGGATACAGGGATCATATCATCTACGTGCTGAAACTGGCTGATCTATTGATCTACCCTGTTGATTACGGACTTGATTAGGTTACTAGGCAGGTCTGTATAGTGAGTGATACACTGGATGGAAATGAAATGTTCGGAAATTATTCAGCAAGCCCTGGACATTCATAATGGACAGAGTGTGAGGAGATCTCATGGAATCGCAAAACGAACCCCGATTAAGGAGTATGACTCTCACCTTGACCTAGCTATCTCATCATGAAATAGAGTTTTTCTGCCTTTAATCCACAATAAGGTTCTCTGGTGTCATTTAATAAAGAGTCTCGCTGTCCCTCTGTCTGCACAGGCCTTAGGAATGCAGAGGGACCACTGGAGGAGTGACAGTTCTGTATATGTGTTCAGGAGGGCACTGGAGGTAACAATGCATGCTTAACATGCCTTCATTTTGGTGATGGGATGAGAGTCTGAACACTTTGCAATTCCAGTTATCCTAAAGGGTTATGGGTTCTAGATTACCTCCCTGCTAAATTTAACTTCTGTTGTGTATATAGGCAGTGACAGCTGCTTCACTTCACTGAAGCAGGACATCCTCAATCTTCTAGATAAATGGGGAGGGACTTCCTGCCTTCCAAACTCTCCACAGAAGACCCTGCCTCAAAGCTGCAAACAAATCAAGGAGTCCCAAGAAGAGGCCACAGGTGAGTAATGAAGTCTCTGCTCATTAGACAGAAAATTTAATGCAATCTACATTAACATTCCATTTAATTTCTCCAAAATAATAACATCAATCAATTACAGCACTGAATAACAAAATTCTTTCTCTTAACACACAACACAACCTTCTGGGCCTGTGCAGATGGGCTGTATTTTCTGGAGACGGGAGACGGTGAAGTCTACCAAACCTTCTGTGACATGACCACCAATGGAGGAGGTTGGACTCTGGTGGCCAGTGTCCATGAGAACAACATGTATGGCAAGTGCACTGCAGGGGATCATTGGTCCAGCCAACAAGGGAGCAACTCCAATAATCCAGAAGGAGATGGAAACTGGTCTAATAAAGCTACCTTTGGGTCAGCTGTGGCCTCAACCAGTGATGATTACAAGGTGAGGAATTCTTCCTAGAAGATGTGTGGACTAGAGTAGAGGAAACCACAGATACAATATATCATCAAGGTCAACTTTATCTCTACATATGTAAAGCATGCTAAATCACGTCTGGCCAAGCGTGCCTTTAAGAGTTTCCAAGGAAGAAGCTTGAAGAGGTTTTGGTTAGTATTACTTATGCCACAATAAATCTGCCCAAGCTTTTTTGTTATTTAGGCTGTAAGACACTAACTGTCTCTTGAACTGGTTACAAGGAAATTCCGACACCATTTTAAGAAGTTTTGCTACTCCTGTAGTACTTCTGTCTCCAGCATCACTAGTTAAAAGATCTCAAGTAGAAAGTTTTCATTGCATAAGACCCTGGAGAGCCACTTCCAAGTCACAATGTTGGGCTAGATGGACCAATGACCTCACCCAAGAAAAGGCCAATTCACGTATTATTTGGGAGAGCATTTGCTTTAATACAGAATATCCCAGGTTCAATCCCTGTGTTCTCTAGTTTAAAACGATTCCAGCAACAGAACTGGGATCCTATTCTGAGAATATTCTGCAATCGTATTCTGCGATGTTAAGAAACTGAGAGTAATCTAAACAGACCAGACCGACTCAGCTGAAAGCAGTTTCATATATTCAGGGACTAGTAATCAAGCACATGAATTGCATGAATAAGGTTCCAGGTACAAACCCAAGCATATCCAGTTAAAATATCGCAGGTAAGAGCAGGGCTCATTTCGAGGGGGAACGTACAGAAACACAGTTCCGGCAGTTCCCCAAAGAGGTCCCATGACAGGTGGCCCTGCTCACCTGACTCTCAGCCATTTTGGGCCCATTTCGGCTTGGATTGGGGCCAAAACGGCCTGGATCGGGCCTCTGACAGGTGGTGGATCACTCTCCTGCTCAGCAGCAGCCCAATCCTGACCATTTTGGGCCCCTTTTCAGCCACTTTTAGCCCCTTTTTGCCGGTTTGGGCTCAATTTTGACCCTGAATGGCCAGGATTGGGTCCAAAACAGTCAGGATAGGTGATGTCAGGGGGTGTGGCATATGCGAATGAGTTATGCCAATGAGTTCCTCCCACTCTTTTTCTATGAAATGACCCCTGAGTAAGAGGACTGGGGAAACCCCCTACAAGAAACTATGAAGTGTCCCTCCAGCAGTGCCAAAATATATAGTACTGGGCTAGACAGATAGATGGTCTGACAGCATAAGGCAGCTCCAGATATTCACTCTTTCTTGCCCTGTTTCAAAGTATCATGATCAACAATGGTCCTTCCCCTTTTCTGAATTCATATCCAATGATACACTTTCCTTTAACAAATGGCTGCTTACCATTCGGTCTTCAATACCTTCATTTTTAAAAAAAATCCCTCTCCCTTGCTTTTCAGAATCCTGGCTATTATGACCTGGCAGCACAAGATCTGGCTATATAGCATATTCCCAACAAAAACTCAATGAAAGAATGGCGGAACACCTCCCTTCTGAGATACCGCACCGAAACTGGGTTCTTGGCTGCAGAAGGAGGTAACCTTCTCCGGCTTTACCAGGTAATGATGGTTGCTTGGAGATTCAGAATTTCTGCCTGATAATTCTGCATTTGGAATTCAGAAAAATGGGAGACAAGGCGAGCACTACTGGGTCTTATGGATTTTAGTCCACTATTGTGAATCACAGGGACTTACACTCAACTAGTATTTGCTCAACTTGACTATTTTTTACATAAAGGGTAACAGAGATATCATTCACAATATATTATCGTGTCCTGCTAACAAAGGAAGTTGGCCCATAGACAGAAAGTAGTAATCAGTTTGCTTCTCCTTTCAGAAATATCCTGTGAAATTTGGAATTGGTGGTTGCCCAGCTAACAATGGCCCAGCGGTGCCTGTTGTCTACGATGTGGGCAATGCCCAGAAGACGGCTGAGTATTACTCTCCATATGGGTGGGGTAAGTCTTCATTTGCTCAGATTCTACAGTCACTTTGCCGAAATCTGTGTTGTGACAAAACAAGCAGGAACTAACTTGAGTTTTGTGATTCTCCCTCCCTCATCTGTACCTTATTCATCATGTATTCATAGTGATCCTCACAAGTAAATGACAAGTCCTCTAGACAAAACGTTGTGAGAAAAGGAAACTGGGTATTGTGAAGAGGATGTAAAGGGCTGGCCCAAAGGACCAAATGAGGGCCAAATACCCTGTCCTTCCACTTCTATATTTTTATATCTAAGCAGCAAACGGGTCTCATACCTGTGCACAATTGATATCACCATTCTACGCAACCCTTTGGTAACAAGAAGCAGCTTAGGCTGTATACAACAAAGTTTGTTTTCACCTTGCCTTCCCAACAGGAGCCCTTTTTATGGATTTTGTGCACAACCCTGTGCTGTGATTGTCTTCTACCATAACCTTGTGTTGTAATTGTCTTCTTTTTGAGTTATCCTCGCCCTCAATACACTCTTTGTTTGTTTGTTTGTTTGTTTGTTTTTGTTCGTTCGTTTGTTTGTTCGTTCCTTTCTCACGGAGACTCGAGGCCAATTACTAGTGTGAGATTAGTACAATCAATATCAAAGAGAATGGTTGTTGTGGATTTTCTGGGCTGTATAGCCGTGGTCTTGGCACTGTAGTTCCTGACGTTTTGCCAGCAGCTGTGACTGGCATCTTCAGAGGTGTAACACCAAAAGACAGCGATCTCTCAGTGTCACTGAGACACAGTGCTGGCGAAACGTCAGGAACTACAATGCCAAGACCATGGCTATACAGCCCGGAAAATCCACAACAACCTAGTAGGGAGGGATTCAGATTTTATTCTTCTCCATTTTTTCAACCGGTGGAGCCAAGACGGAACTCAACCATATGCCTGGCGGAACATCTCTGACTTACAGGCCCGGCAAAACGATAACACATCCTGCCGGGCCCTGGTCTCAGTGGACAGAGAGTTCCACCAGGCTGGAGCCAGGACCAAGAATGCCCTGGCTCTGGTTGAGGTCAGGTGGGCCTCCTTGGGGCTAGGGACCACCAATAGATGTTTCTCTCCCAATCGGAGGATCCTCTGGGGCACGTATGGGAAGAGGCATCACTCTAAGACATCATATACCCACCAATCACCCCAACCTCCATATCTGTAACATTTGGAGTAATTTCCATTACTCCAGCAAGTCTCAGGTTCGTATGCTCTGATTTCCACCACTGCTCTTCTTCCTTTTTTTGTGGCAAGCTGTAGTTCTCTTAAAGTCTATGGCGTGTACTGTTTTTCCCCATCCGACTTTGGAGGGCAACCAAAACTATTCTTCGCCACGTTGGACATAAGAGCAAGCTTTACGCTTTGCAGGCAAAAGAGGAAGTGCATGGGGGGGGGCACTCAAACCCGAGGCTCATTCACGGTCATCTGGACAAAGAGGAATGGGCTGAAGCCCGTTTTGCGTGTGTAGGAGAATGAGGTGGTGGAATAAAATGTGCCACTTCAAACTGCGGGGTTTGCATTCTGGAGTACTAGCTCACCTCGATAGAAAATGAGCCTGTCATGTTGGGACCAGAGCCTCTATCCCTTCTATAAAGCGAGAGCTTTAAATAATTTTTTTAGTGTTAACACGAGTAGAAATCTCATGTTAAGCCAACATAGTGGTGAAGTCTATGGTCCCTTACTCATTAGTTAAGCATCTGAGACCCCCTCCCTTCAATATTGCCCTCCTATCTGAGTAAAAAGCATTTTTGAATAATTTGGTTTTGCATCCTTTGTGGAGAGCCAGGAGAGTGGGGGCTCTCCTGACCTCCTCAGGCAGGCTGTTTCACAGGGTAGGAGCCACCACAGAGAAAGCCCATGTACGGGCTGCTGTTGATTTTGCCCATGTGCCAGCTAGCACCTGCACGAGACCCTGTTCAGATGAGCAAAGCTGCTGTGGAGGGACATAGGGAGGGAGGCAGTCTCGTATATTTCCCAAACTCCCTTGATTCCAATCTTATGGAAAGTAGCCCAACCCAAGAGCATTACCATGCTGTTTGGAAGAAATGAAGCACATTTTCCTTTCCTCTCCAACAGTTCCCATCCACATGGGTGGTAGCAGAAAGTCCTGTCAAGTTATAGCTGACTTATGGTAACCTGTGGTGGGGTTTCCAAGGCAAGAGACGAACAGAAGTGGTTTGCCATTGCCTGCCTCAGCATACCAACCCTTGTCTTATTTAGAGGTCTGCCATACAATTACTAACCAAGGTCTGACCATGCTTAGCTTCCAAGATCTAATGAGACTGGACTTGCCTGGGCTATCCAGGACAGAGCCACATAGGTGCCATTTCCCTCCCACATACATTTCTTTTTACTGCTACACCACAGGACTGTTGTTTGAGGGCTTTAAAAAAAATAGGTAATACAGTGCTACAACAATCCATTGCCCCTTATCTATTTGAATTTTAATAGAGGAGTTATAGTGGGTGATAGGTGTTTCTGTTGGTTATGAGGGCAGTGCTTTTCATTCACTTCTTGAGAATGTGGCGCCCACTTTGGGTGGATGGCAGACGTTCTCTGGAAATGTGGAGTTTGAAGCGGATAGGCAAGGATTTCCCATCATCGGGTATTTTAATCAGTGTTCAGCAGACAATTTTGTTGCCATCCCTTCATTCTTCCAGCGTTTCCTACTCTTTATGGTTTCTTCTTTGTGTTTTCTCAGCTGAATTCGAACCTGGCTTCATTCAGTTCCGAGTGTTCAATAATGAGAGAGCAGCCATGGCTCTCTGTGCTGGGGTTAAAGTCACCGGATGCAACACAGAACATGTGAGTGTCCTCACGACAGGCTCTTAGCCTCAACCAGGGATGATTCTCAAACCTCTTTTCAACAACAGCCACGCTCCATAGCATACAACAAGATTCAAGTCCAGTAAAACCTTAAAGACCAAGATTTCCAGGGTATAAGACTTTGAGAGCTTTCTTTGTTCGATACTTGCTATTCTACTGCAAACCAAAACAGTTGCCCGCCTGAAACTAGCTCTGTAACGTTACCTATTTGTTGGACTCTCCATGGAAAACTAGTTACCAAAACAAGCTGAGGCCAAACCAATGCTGCTGTCTCATATTCAGTGTTTTTTTAAAATGTATCCCAAAATGGCATACTAATCTTTTTGATTAAAATAAAACATTGCTGACTTCCTGCTTCATTCTGACTCATATAAGCTCTAGTCCCAATTCTAATCTCATCTCTATAGGGTTCACAGCTCCTCCCATTTACTCTCCCTTCTTTTTCTTAGCACTGTATTGGCGGAGGAGGATATTTCCCAGAAGGAAATCCTCGGCAGTGTGGGGACTTCACGGGATTTGAGGGGCGTGGCTACGGGACACATGGTGCCTGGAGCGCTTCTAAAGAGATAACTGAATCTGTTGTACTGCTCTTTTACCGTTGATGGATGGTGTCGTAGAAACAGGAGTACCGAGGGCACAGTCTTGAGCATGAAAACCTGTCCTCTGTGCATATATGCTGTCAATGGAACTTAAAATTAAAAAAAACTGAACAGAGATGTGCCTTTTGTGCAGTTTGTTCTTCTGCGAAAGCTTCCAAGTAAAGGACTTCACAGGTGACCACTAGAGTAGAACGGTATGCCCAATACGCACAGTCACCACAGAAAATGTGCTGGTCCCAGCTAGTTTCACCTAAGAACACCCACAGCTGGAGATGATCAGTGGCCCTTCAAATCCAGCATCCAGTTTCCTACAGTGGACAGCCAGACTTCTTTCAAGTCAGAGTGTCCATTTGGGAAGTAGCTAATTAAAACTCAAAGCAAAAACTAGGGGCTGTTTTGGGCACAGGGCATCCAGGGCAGCTGCCCCAGTTCTGAAGCTGAGGGACCTGAACGCCAGGCAGCCAGGGGCCACGCTGCCCCTACTCCTCCAAAGGTGACCCAAGCAACCACAGCAGCAGACACCAAACAAGCTGGCTGGCAGGGCCAGACTCCACAGGAGTAACCAAGCAAGCCCAAGTCCCAAGTGGCCAGCTTGCTTGCTAAGGTCAGCAACCTCAGCAAGCAAGAAAGCAAACTGGCTGCCCAGCCCAGCAGCCATGGCAAGTCAGCTTCATCCCCCTTCCCCTTGTTGAGGGGTGGAGCTGGGAGCGGGCCAAGAGGCAGGGCCCTTTCCAGGGCTGTTTTTGCCTCCCAGTCTACCCCTGGTCAGGGCCTGCAGGAGGAGGAATCATCCTCTCAAGCTTGCAGCCCCCCATCACATCTTTGTCAGTGCCCCCACCACTTCCAGCGGTTCCCTGACGCCATGGTGTGGCATGATATGGTTTGGCATGAATATCCGGCTTGACAAACAATTGTTAAAGAATTACAAAAAATTAAAAGCAATGAGAATCAAAGTGAAGATGTGTATCAAGCATATAAAGAGTATGAAATACTCAAATATTTCTATAGATAATAATCATAAGTCAACACAAACTTTTAACACATGCAATAAATGACTTTAGCTAGGAAGACAACCAACAGGTAAATTTATAACTCAACCAGTGCAGCAGTAAACTCCAACAGGGAAGACATCCAATAGGTAAGCTTTCGTGGTATCCCTTAAGCAAGGTAAGTCTTATATAGCTATATTTATGTCTATCAAGTTAAGGAATCAATCTTGGCATCCTCAAATGGCATTCTGTTTTTTGTAACCTAGAATTAGAATAAGATGATTTGTTTTTTTGTACTTTTTTAAATTATAAAGTATTTTTGTAAATTATGAAGCATTAACTGTATTTTATAGATCACATAATAGACTAGCATATATCATTTTGAATTAGTGAAAGTTCCCTTTAATTGCAATGTTTGAACAAATTCGAAACCTTTTAAATTTTCCCATCATTGGGCTACGGCCAACTTGAGGATGCCGAGATTGATTCATTAACTTGATGGCGCGGAAAGATTTCTCTTGTGATGTTTGGCAGGGTAGATTGTTCTTATATAATTTATTATTGATCCAGTTTGTATTTTAAATATTTATTACATGTTTTTAGATATTTATTGTATGTATTCATGTAATTATCTATTTTAGTATGGTGGACTGAGTTCTTGCCCCTGATGAGGTTGTAACAACAAAACATTGGGGTTCTTGCCAGCCCTGCATGTTGGGCGACACAGGAACGTCTTTTGGCATCCCGAGACCACTGGCACCACCAGAAAAGAACATAAAAAGGAAAATGAATACAATGGACACAGATATGGATATATAAGACTTACCTTGCTTAAGTGATACCATGAAAGCTTACCTATTGGATGTCTTCCCTGTTGGGAGTTTACCACTGCACCAGTTGAGTTATAAATTTACCTGTTGGTTGTCTTTCTAGTCATTTATTGCATGTGTTAAAGTTTGTGTTGACTTATGATTATTATCTATAGAAGTATTTGAGTATTTCATGCTCTTTATATGCTTAATACACATCTTCACTTTGATTCTCATTGCTTTTGACTTTTTGTAATCCTACATGCATGGTTTTCACCCTCTATAGGCTACTCTTGTGGTAGGAACCTCCTTGCATTTTTGTTCTCAGGTAAAGGTAGCCCCCTGTGCAAGCACCGAGTTACTACTGACCCATGGGGGGGTGTCACATCACACCGTTTTCTTGGCAGACTTTTTATGGGGTGGTTTGCCATTGCCTTCCCCAGTCATCTACACTTTACCACCAGGAAACTGGGTACTCATTTTACCAACCTCGGAAGGATGGAAGGCTGAGTCAACTTTGAGCTGGGTTTGCAAACCTGGCTTCCGCCAGGATCGAACTCAGGTTGTAAGCAGAGCTTGGGCTGCAGTACTGCAGCTTACCACTCTGCGCCACGGGGCTCATTTTCTCAAACAATTGTTAAAGCTATCCTCCAGAGGCCATTGCACCAAAGTGTTAAGTGCAGGGGAAACAACAGCTGCTGACCACGGCTTGCCTGTACATTTGGAAGCTCATACCATGGTTTGGCTGTGGTTCGTGCAAACTTTACCATAGTATGACACATGAATTGAACTACCAACTGGATCAGTTCTTGGACACTGAACAGAAGTGTTCTGTGAGAATGTCCAGTCCTCCTGGTGACAACTGTTATGGAAATATGGGCTGCAGGATCCAAAGTGGAAGGAGGAGAGAAGATCCAACGAAAATGAGTCCCACTCTGTTCATTGCCCTCCTGCCCTTTGTGTGTCAACAATTTCTGGCTACTCTGAACTCTCTGCTCTGATTTGTTCATCAATGCTCCAAAGTCAATTTGGCTGTCGGTAGAGACGGGGGAGAAACATAACCGATCAGGCCTTTCTTCCTGGTTAAGCCATTGACACTCACTCAGAAGCAGAGAGGAAGGTAAGCTGCTGATTAGGTGAGCTGGGAATATTTCTTTACACCCCCACGCCTACCCTGCTGTGCCATATTGTGTTGTATCAAAAAAACAGTGGGGTTTTCCCCCAAACCGATGTTAGTCTCCCATGCAGCAAACAAGTAACAGATTAATTTCTCTGCTAAGGCTGATTTTTAGAAGCAGAACAAACCAAGAGTCCAGCAGCAACTTAAAGACTCACCATGAAACAAATACATTTTGTTAGTCTTTAAAGTACCATTGGACAACTGTTTTATTCTGTTAAGGCAGGGGCAACAACATAACGGTCTGGCTCTCCTATGTTGCTGAATGGGGCTATTTAGTCTTGCCATTCTGAATTTGTTTTGTAAATATGTAAGCCGCCTGTTTTTTTCTTTTTTTTTTGTGGGGCACTGACAAGAGAGCTCCCTCTTGAACGGTATATTCTCTTTGGGTGACTATGGGTTTGGGGCAAAAGTGGCTTCTGGCTGCTGTGCACAGGAAGAGGCTCAGCGCCGTAGCTGTATCAGATTCAGGAGAGAGGTGGCAGCAAGTGGGCCCCAATCATGGCAGGGAAAGAGCTGGCAATGGAGCTGCAACGAAAGTGGCATGACACTAGAGTCCTGTTGCCTTTCAACAGGGATACGGGTTCTCATTGCGAATGACATGAACGGCAAGGCAATAGAGATGGGCTCTTTCTGGTCCGGTGACTTCTTGATTTTTTTGTTTCAGGACTATGTCCAGTCTTAAAGAGGAGGAAATACGGAATGGAT